>NW_024080842.1:0-48750 GCF_003009895.1 Hyaena hyaena | reverse complement strand
TTGATAACTGATTCGATTTCTTCACTCGTTATGGGTCTGTTCAGGTTTTCTATTTCTTCCCATGTGAATTTTGGTAGTGAGTGTGTGTTTAGGAATTTGTCCATTTCTTCTAAGTTGTCCAATTCTTTGGCATATAATTTTTCATAGTATTCCCTGATAATTGCTTGTATTTCTGAGGGGTTGGTTGTAATGAGTCCATTTTCATTCATGATTTTGTCTATTTGGGTGTTCTCTCTTTTCTTTTTTAGAAGCCTGGTTAGAGGTTTGTCAATTTTGTTTATTTTTTCAAAAAAAAACAAAAACAACTCTTGGTTTCATTGATCTGTTCAATTGTTTCTTTGGTCTCTATGTTGTTTATTTCTGCTCTGATTTTTACTATTTCTCTTCTACTGGGTTTAGGGCGTTCTTGTTGCTCTGCCTCTAGTTCCTTTAGGTGAGCTGTTAGATTTTGGACTTGTGCTTTTTCTAATTTCTTGAAATAGGCCTGGAGGGCAATGTACTTTCCTCTTAAGACTGCCTTTGCCGCATCCCATAGATTTTGGATTTTTGTGTTTCATTTTCATTTGTTTCCGTATATTTCTTAATTTCCTCTCTAATTGCCTGATTGGCCCATTCATTCTTTAGTAGGGTGTTCTTTAACCACCATGTTTTTGGAGGTTTTCCAGACTTCTTCCTGTAATTGATTTCAATTTTCAAAGCGTTATGATCTGAGAGTGTGCATGGTATGATCTCAATTCTTTCATATTGATTGAGGGCTGCTTTATGTCCGAGTATGTGATATATCTTGGAGAATGCACCATGCGCACTTGTGAAGAAAGTGTATTCCCTGGCCTCAGGATGGAAACTTCTAAATGTATCTGTCAGATCCATCTGGTCCAATGTGTCTTTCAATTCCATTATTTCTTTAGTGATTTTCTGTCTGGTTGACCTATCCATTGCTGTAAGCAGAGTGTTAAAAGTCCCCTGCTATTAGCACATTCTTATCTCTAAGATTGTTTCTGTTTGTGATTAATGGTTTTAAATATTTAGGTGTTCCCATATTTGGTGCATAGACATTTATGATTGTTAGTTCTTCCTGATGAATAGACCCTGTAATTATTATGTAATGCCCTTCTTCATCTCTTGTTATTGTCTTTAATTTAAAGTCCAGTTTGTCTGATATAAGTATAGCTACTCCGGCTTTCTTTTGATTTCCTGTAGCATGATATATTTTTCTCCATCCCCTTACTTTTAATCTAAAGGTATCTTCCAGTCTAAAATGCATTTCTTGTAGAGAGCAAATAGATGGATTTTGTTTTTTTATTCATTCTGCTACCCTATGTCTTTTGATTGGAGCATTCAGCCCATTTACATTCAGTGTTGTTATTGAAATATGTGGGTTTAGAGTCTTTGTATCCATTGTGGGGTTCATGTTTGTGGTGATGTCTCTGGCATCTTTTTTCCTTGCAACATTTCTTTCAGAGTGCCCCCTTCAGGATTTCTTGTAGGGCTGGCTTAGTGGTGACAAATTCTTTCAGTTTCTGTTTTTTTGGAAAGACTCTTATCTCTCCTTCTAGTTTGAATGATAGGCTTGCTGGAGAGAGGATTCTTGGCTGCATATTTTTTCTGTTCATCACATTGACGATCTCCTGCCATTCCTTTCTGGCCTGCCAACTTTCAGTAGATAGGTCTGTCACCACTCTGATAGGTTTCCCTTTGTATGTTAGGGCCCTTTTCTCCCTAGCTGCTTTCAAATTTCTCTCTTTGTCCTTATATTTTGCCATTTTTACTATGATATGCTGTGCAGAAGATCGATTCAAATTATGTCTGAGGGGAGTCCTCTGTGCCTCTTGTATTTCAACGTTTACTTCCTTCCTCAGGTTGGGGATGTTCTCTGCTATAATTTGTTCCAGGACTCCTTCAGTACCTTTCCCTCTCTCTTCCTCTTCTGGGATTCCTATGATACGGATATTGTTGCCTTTGACCGTATTGCTGAGCTCTCGAACTTTTTTTCATGTTCCTGGATCAGTTTGTCTCTTTTTTTTTTGTCAGTTTCCTCTTTTTCTCTAACGGTGTCTTCTAAATCACTTATTCTCTTTTCTGCCTCTTCAATTCGTGCACTGGATGCCTCCAATTTATTATGTATCTCATTTATCACATTTTTTAATTCATCATGCCTATTTTTATGCTCCATGTTGCTTGTAGCCATAGTTTCTTTGATGTCCCCTATGCTTTTTTCAAGCCCAGCTATTAATTTTATGATTATTGTTCTAAAATCTTGTTCAGCTATGCTGCTTATATCTGTTTTGAGCAGTTCATTAGCTGTCAATTCTTCTTGGAATTTCTTTGGAGGAGAGTTCTTTTGTTTCGTCATTTTAGTTGGCTTTCTGTCTCTTGTTAGTTTTAAGTCTTGTTATGCTCTCTGCACCTGTGAGCGCTGCTGTACCAAGAAGACTCTTTGTCCAGGGCGTATCCTTTCAGAGAGTGTTTTTTTAATGGTATCTCTTGTTCTCCCTTGTTGAGAGAGAGAGAAAATACACATATTTTCCTATGTGTAGTGATATTTGGGACTCTCCACAATGGGTACTTTGGCTTGTTTCTTGAGGTAGCCCTGGAGATGAAAACAGATAGACAAACACACAGGGATCAGAGGCACACAAACACACAGACAAATCCAACAAACATGCAAACCGAGAGGGAAAACTAAAAATTTAAGAGAAAAGATGGAGGAGGGAAAGTGAATAATAGAAAATAAAAAATACATAAAAAGGTCAAAAAGATGAAAAGAAAAGGAAAAAAGAAGAAACCCGATGGACAAAGAATGGTTTGAAGCATATAACCAGATTTCCCAGCTACCATTAAATAGCCGGGTGTATGCAGTGCTGGTTGAAGAGCATAGAGAAAGAGAGAGAAGACAGGGCGGGGATGAGGCAAAATTGGAAATAGAATGTACAGGCAGAAGGGATAAGATGCTTTTTTCATAGAGCTAAAGGGTGGAATATGGTTGGATAGGTGAGAGAAGGACGCTGGTGTTTTCCAGAGAGACTATATAGTCTAATTACTCCTGAGAGAGAGATGATAAGGTAGGTAGGTGTAGAATTTACATCTACAGAATGGACTAAATGTGAGGGTTTAAGCAAGCCGGTGACCAGAGTTAATCAGGTCAGTGTTCAGGGGGAAGAAAAACAAAACAAATAAAAAACAAAAAGGCAAAAAAACAAAAGAAAACAGAAAAGAAAAAAAAAAGGAGGAGGGCAGCTCTCTAGCAGTGATGGGCGTGGTGTGATCCAATGCCTCAGGTGGGAGTTCTGCCTTGGCAGTTGTTGGGAGGAGAATGGGGGCGCTCCAGTCCCTTCTTGAACCAAGCACTGCCCATCACTTTTTTGGGTGTGTAAACTCCCTGTGCCAGGGGAGCGGCCAAAGTGGGTTGCGCTCTTTAACCCCAGGCCAGGCCTAGTTTCCAAGTCCCAGTCCGCGGGGCCCCACTGAAATTACTGTAGACACAACCTTGCAGGCAATCCCCCCAAGGCAATTCCAAGCCTCTTGCCTAGCCCTGGGGATGGAGCCAGAATAGCTGCTCCCTTCTCCTCCGGTCAGGTTGGAGTGCAAGGATGGGGGTTTGCCTGGGGGGCGCACCAAGCCCGCTGGAGAGCAGGAAACTGGGTCCCTCTGTGTCTCGTCACCCAAAACACGAACTCGCAGGCAAATCTCCCAGATTTAAGCCCTTCACCTTCCCTCCAGGGTCCAGCCAGCCAGGAGCACAATGGTGCGGTCTGCTTGTGCCGGCTCCTGGACGAGTTGGCGCGCAGGGAGCTGGCACGCAGGGATTTGGCGTGCACGGTCCTTCTGTGCCCCAAGTGGAGGTTTTTCTGTTCCCCAGCGACAGGGACTGTGTCTTGAGTAGTTTCGTACTCTCTCTTTCCCCTCTCACTCCCTGCAGAGGGGGATTGCCCCCGTCCCTATGAGTCTCCGATCCTGGCCCGATTTTATCTTTCCCAGTTTGCACTCGTGTTAGAAGGCTTTCTCAGTGGATTCTGGATCCGTTTTCTCCCAGTCTCTTGGGTTCTGTAAGGTATCCTATGGCTTCAGATCTTTTCCGTGTGAGATATGGGGGCGAGTGCAATGCACGGAGCTCCCTACTTCTCTGCCATCTTGCCCCTCCTCCAGTGAAGTTTCTTTTTGAGATACCCTTGGTCTCTTGGACAATTTCGTCCCAGCCTTGCTGTCATTGACTCTACCATACCCCAACCCAAGAACAGTGTAGCTCCATTTGGGACAACAGGGTAAATCTTGAAGAACAATCTCTATTGATCTGGCGCATAATACAGAGTAAGCGTGAAATAATTCTGGTTGAGCTAAACAGAATATTGCCCCAAAGGGCAGGGACAGAAAGTGAAAATAAAATCTCTCAATGACAGACACTTGGCAGGAAGGTGAGGATCATGATTTCTTTATTCCCAGGTTTTAAAATATACATCATGCAAAATAAGTCAGTGGTACAGTTTTTGTTCTTGAGGGACCAATCATCTCTCCACACATTCACATATGGCTATATTTTGATGTATTAAGAAAAAAATCAACAGTATTAGTAAGAGTGGCCAATGACCTTTGCTGTTTTAGCCCTTATGTTATTCTTCCTTTAGTCTTTTCAATCAAGTCAATGGAGGTTACAACAGAGCTGGAGATATAAAAGTGATTAGGAGAGAAGAGAAGGAAAATGATGAAACGTATTTAGGGGTTCAGTGGTAATTGTCAACTAGATTTGTAAGAAAAATTAATTAATGTTATCCTATTTAATGTAATTACTCCTCCATACCACTCTGAACTAGGAAATCAAATAAAATGTAAGTGAATAAAACATAATCAAATATGTTTCTTTGAAATGTACTTCATACACAATTAGCACAAATTCTTGAACCATCACTTATTTGGGAAGGATCCACATAGTCAGTAATTGCTTTGATACAACTGGATAACTATGCAATTTTTCTAAGATAATTCTCTACCTTACATTATCTTATTAAAACAATCTCCGGATGAGTTAAATTACTTAAAGAAAACATAGTTAATGTATTATAAACTGAGGACAAAGTGGGTCTTTCCAACTGCGATTCCGAAGAATGAACCCACCAAAAAGGTGGGGAAGGAGGAGACAGGACTGATTAAAATAGATTATTATTAAATCTTCTCCATACAAAACATACAGAAAATAAAACTAAAGGAAAATTATAAAAGCTGGAAAAAACACTTGGAACATATGATGAAAGACAAATTGGGACGAAATCATTTTAAAAAGAAATTCAAATAGCCAATAATTATACACAAAATGTTCAACTCCCTTAGTAGTAATGCTAAAGATATAACATAATAGAAAAGATTTAAAAGGTAAAAATGCTGACAGAAATACATTCTTTTAGTCACTGATGGTGGGAAACAATCTTTCTAGATCAAATTTAGAAGCACCTTTCAAATTTGGATATATATTTGACCTAGAAATTGCACACTTAGGCTTTTATCATGTGGGATAATTTTTAAAAATAGATTATAGCTAAAGCCTACTGCATATTTACTACATTTGTGACCCTGTTCCAAGCAACTTACCTGGTATATCCTCTTTAATCTTCCCAACAGTCTTTTCGGACCAGGACTATGTCCTGTTCATTTTTCGAGCAAAGAAAGAATCATCCAACTAGTAGATAGTTAGCAAATGAAATACTTGTTTCCCATTAAGTATAATTTTAAGTATGAAAAAAAAGTTGAAACAGCTTAGCATTCTAAGAGAGGGATCTGTTAAATTATGTAACAATTATGTAATGAATTCAGCCACCTTGACAGTGGAAAGAATGGTGTAGATTATTTTTGACATTCAGAGAGGACTACTATGTATTAAGTGTGAGAAATAGATTACATTATGATCTCAGTTTTGTTTAAAAAACAGGTTATCTGAATATTTTCCTATATATACAAATACCTTTTTATAAGCCTCAAAGGATAAATCAAAATATTAATAGAATTTATGTCCGAAGGGTGAAATTGTGTATGGCATATATTTTCCTCTTTTTGTTGATTACTTCTTATTTTTCTACATTAAACATATTTTTAATTGATTAATATATAAGGTTGTTCACATCCTGAAGTCTTAAAAAAAAAAACTAAGTAGTTAATAGTTCTTCATTTTTATCTCAAGTGGAAAATTGAAGACCCAAGGGTAGTGCTCTTAGTGGAAAATAAAACAAAGTAGGCTCAGGAGAAATAGGCTTCAGTGTGACTTTCTAAAGATTTTCTTGACTAGCAGTGAGTAAAAATTGAATTACACAGCAGAGGTAGATTGTAGAGTTACATGGCTTCGTAAAGAGCAAAAAAGGAGACTCTCTGAAACTGAATTGCTCATTTACTCAAGTGCCTCCATCTAGAACAAAGAGTCTAAACTTAGGGCACAGCAGGTTCCTGAATGCAATGAAGGGAGTCCGTGAACTTGAGCAGAAGGAAACTGCATCTTAATTTTCATTAATGTTTAGCTACAAATTTGAATTTCTTCAATTGTAAATGTAGGCAACAAATCATCTATGACTTTCACAGCAACTATGACTTTGTCCCCAGTAGAAAGCCCATATATTTAAATATCATTTTACAGGTGTTTATGTTATTATTTATATTTGTTATTACTTTGAAGTTGTGACAGTTAGTAGATTTGCTCCTTAGTCTTATTAAGAAATGCAGTGATAAAGAAGCATGCATACTGTCATATGACATTTTAAAAAAATATTCTGTTAGCCAGATTTCAACATCATTTTCCTTGGAAGTCCTATGTCTTAATTTTATGTGTTCAGAAACATGATTTTGAGGGGCACCTGGATGGCTCAGTCGGTAGAGGATCTGACTCTCAAAAATCATGGGTTCAAGCCCCACATCAGGCTCTGTAGCTGGCAGCATAGAGCCTACTTCGGATTCTCTCTCTCGCCCTACCTCTCTCTGTCCCTTCCCCACTCAAGCTGTCTCTGTTTCTCTCAAAAAAAAAAGTTAAAAAAAATTTAAAACATGATTCTGAGAAGGGTTCGATAGATTTCATGGGAATGCTAAGAGTCCATGGCACAAGATAGGTTAAGTGCCCCTGATGCAAAATCTGTGGATCAGACAGGTAAGGTCAGGCAGAAGACACCTCTGGTCCTCTCACATGCTCCATGACACCTCT
This sequence comes from Hyaena hyaena, assembly GCF_003009895.1. Classification (NCBI taxonomy): domain Eukaryota; kingdom Metazoa; phylum Chordata; class Mammalia; order Carnivora; family Hyaenidae; genus Hyaena; species Hyaena hyaena. The sequence goes on along the minus strand of NW_024080842.1, from coordinate 41,579 downwards.
TGTCTTGGGGCTGAAAGATGGTCAGAAAAGCTTCTGGTTTCGAGATATAAGTGCAGCAGTGACATGCAGTAGGGACTTGAATACAGATCTCTTATCTTTTTGATTTACTTTCCTTATCCTCCTCTTTGAGAAGTCTGCAGTTATGCCTGCCTATAAGTCAGTTAAAAAGTAAGTAGTAATTGACTGTTTTTTAAATGGCCATCTGTTTAACTGTATTTATCGAGGCTTTTTTTCAATTGACATATGTATTAACAGATTAGCCACTCACAACCCGATAAGCATGCACCGGTACGAACCCACAGTGTGGGCTTCGGAGACACAAACTGCTGGCTCATGTTGTCAAGGGGGAGAACTGTCTGACAGGAGAGAGGAGGAACATGCACACCATTTTCACAGAAGGCAAACAATGGAAATTTGACCTTGATTTTTGGGTGCAGTTGCACACTTATTTCTGGATCTTTGTGGTTGCCTGCTTTTTTTCTTTGCACAAGTTTGGCTTCTTTATGTAGTGTTCTTGTGAAAACACAAGATGAACGCAAAGGTATTCACTGCTCTTTCTCACCTCCTACTGGAGTTTGTTTTTCTCCTCATCACACTGCTGTGTCCCCACAGTTGGCACCGACCGACACACAGCAGGTGTGCAAACTGCCGGTTGGTGATAGATAAATGTTGTGTCAAGCATTCTAGCTTGCAAAGTGCCTTCAAGTCCCTGGACTTATACCAGTGGTTCTAAAAGTGTGACCCAAGAAACAGAGATTGTTAAGAGTAAATCCCTGGGACAGATCCCATACTACTGAGTTGGAAAATTTGAGATTGGACCCCAGAAACCTGAATTTTAAACAAATACTCTCTTTTCCTTTGTTTGGTCCACTTCTCCCGTGATTCATAAGCACTTAGTCATTTAAGAATGACCGCCATATATGATCCTCACAGAAATCCTATAAAGTAGTGGGCCAAACAGCATCAGCCCATTTCAGAAATTAGGGCAATGAACATCAAAGAGGTTAAGTGGTTTTATTTCAGATGATACATTTGTATTGTGGCAGCTGGTTAGGATAAGATTCAGAGAGGCGGAGCCGGTAGCAAGGGGGAACGTGAAGAGAATTGCTGTCAGCCAGAAACTTGAGGCACAGGATGGAAAGTACAGAGTGAGCATGGGAAGACTGAGGTGGGGACAGAAACATCAGCAAGAGGCAGCCAGGGCCTCAGCAAGGGGAAGGGTATTGGGTACGAGAAGGGGAAAGTAATTAATTCTCATCATGGGCAGATTCCATGTTTGCAAATTCACCTGCCTGCTTAACTGCATTTTGTAAGCCCCAGATCAATACTTACGATGCATTTGCTGGTATTCATAGATGTGCACAGAGCCGTGAACAATTTTTCTCCAACACCCACACTGCCAGCTGAGGTAGAGGACAGCAGCGCTCCATCTTTTCGTTTCAACTCTCAGACTGTAAACATGGGCCCTGTTGGAAGTCTACTTAGGGGTGCTACTTTAAAAAAAATTTTTTTTTTCTGTCCTTTTCTTGGTGATTTTACTGTTGAAAATGGCCTCCAAGTGTTCCTAAGAGCAAGCGGGCTGCGATGTGCCTCTTGTAGAAAATACACGTGTTAGAATAAACTCCATTCAGTCATGAGTCATAGTGCTGTTGGCTGTGAGTTCAATGTTAATGAATCACCAATGTATGTTAAATAAGGTGTTTTAAGATAGAAACAAACACAAGGTTATGTATCGATCAGTTGATGAGAATGTGATTAAGGACTCATGAGAACCTAACCCTGTGTTTCCCTAGAAGCAACAGTGCAGTGTCTACTAATTCACTGTGCTTGGTGACTTCACAGGACATAACTACCTGGAGTAACAAGAATCAACTGTAATTGCTGTGGCAACAATAGTGGTATCTCCCGGGTATCAGAGTCTCTGTGCTTTGGTATAAGGGCTATAATCCTCAGAGCACCTGCAGTGTGTTTGCCATGGTCTGCATTGGATTAGCATATAGGGATTAGGATATAGGCTCAGAATTGAGTTGATCCAAGGTCCCTTAATGAAGAAATGACAAACACTACTTTGCCATAGACATTTCAGAGTCGGAACCAGTAAAAAGCTATTACTTGTTATCGGGATGGGTGGGCAAGGAGGCCAGGAGAGCCCCACTGATCAGGAAGCTGGTGGTGCTGCTAAAAAAAATAACAGGCTAAGATTTTCGGCTGAAAGGCAGGACTTGATTTGGGGTGTAGATTTACAAGTTACCCACAAACATGCATTTAGAGTCATGGGAGAGAGTAAGATACAAACCCCAAACCCTAGAAGAAAGAAAATTTGAAAAACTTTCTATTTCAAGGAAGAAGGGGGAGCAAAGAAGCTACAAAAGAGAACAGCAACAACAAAAAACCTCACAACAGCCAGAAGTAGGGACAGATTAGGAGACTAGGGAGCAAAAATTGGATTTTCCAAAAAGGCAGACAGGAGATGGCCTGTGGTGTAAGACACTCAGAAAGGTCAGGCAGGATAAAGGCTGAGAAAAGGTCACTGCGTTTGCTGATAGAATGTCACTGGTGACCTTTGGGAGAGCAGTTGATGGTGGGGACGGAAGACAGGGAAGCAGTGAGTAGGTCTGAGGCAACAGAGGCCACTGAGCAGGACTGATCTCTCCTGGGTGCAAATCTCCAGAGGAGGAGACAGAGGGAGAACTTTTTTGAGCGGAGGCAGGAACCACCTTGGAAACAAGGAAGTGTAGTCCAGGGAAAATGGAAAGACAAAGGTAAGTGTCATTTTGAAAACACAGAAGGGAATAGAAAGGCAAGAAGAAGCAGATGTGCCCTTTGCAAAGAAAGGGAGACTCTTCCTCTTTCTGAGGCTGCATGTAGCTTGCATCTGCTGAGGCCCATGGAGACAGAAATTGCAAGTTTTTAGGCTCAGATCTAAGCCGCAAGAATAAACTCCAACACATGCTGGGACACGGGTTTTCAGTCTCAGAGATGCTACATTGAGACACCATCAGTTCCAACTGCAGACTACCTGGTCATTTCGGGAAATCTCATTGCTGGGGAAATAGACCGTACCTTAAAGCAGATGTAGTCACTTGGGTACTTCTTAAAAGTTATGACCTAGAAATCTTGCTGAATCTGCTTTTGCCATTAATAACAACTATTTAGGTGCTGGCATTTTTAGGCAGACACGTTGTTTATGTTCTTTGCAACTAAAACAAAGACTTGCTTAAATCCCTCAAGTAGGTTAAATGTTTCCTCTTCTCTCTTGTCTTTTTTCCTTATTCATCAAGAAACCTGGCAAACCTTTTTAACTACAGATGTTATAGAGGCAAACTTCAGTCAAGCTTGTGTTAAATTGTTGCAATAATTAATAAGACCTGACTACCTAATGCCGTTTGCCGGCTGGACCTGAATGCCCTGAATTGCCCTGCCCGCGGGAATAGGAAAGTGGGGTAGGCAGTTTCACTTGTGTCTTGGTTATGGCCTCTCAATGATAAAATGCTTCCAGACATAGAATGTTCCAAACAGCCTGTTCCCTAGGAAATGCTGTGTAGAAGCTGATGGGTAATAGCAGCTTGCTCAGCTGAGCCCAGCCATGAGAATTGAGATATTAAAGTAAGAGATGCTGATATGCTGGGAAAGCAGTTCTAACCCTGGGTCTGGCTCACAGCTGTCATCATCCCTGCCCTACCCCCGGGCACAGAAAGAGATTGCTCACCTCCCCTGATACCTTTGTTTGGCAGCCTGCTGCCTGACCTCTTCCTCCCAGCCTTTCTTCAGGGCTTCTGCGGTAGGACAGACCTGGATGCAAAAATCAGCTGTTGGCCTTGCACTTAGACTAGTGCAACTTCCTGAGCATTTCTGAGCCTGTAAAATGGGAGCACAGGCTCCTTGTGAGATGCAAACTGAGATGCAGTGGGTGAGATGTGTAATGGCAGTCAGTGCTTACTGCTATTACGTATTTATCTTAGATGCCAAGCAATTTGCTGTTTCCAACCCTTATTATCATTCTTTCCATCTCAGATTCCAGGAACGTGTGCTCACTGTGACAAGTCAAACAATACAGAAGCGTGCAAAGAAAACCGTATTTCTTTCCCTCCCCCGCCTCCAGCACCTTATCCACTCTTCCAGAAATATCCATCGCTAAGTTTTGTGGGTCATCTCCCACCTTTCTCTCTACTCACACTGACACATGCATAAATGTCATGGACTTTATTCCCAAGTGCGTATGTGTATTGCTCTTGGTGCTGTTTTACAAAAATGGGATCAAGTGTACTGTTTCTTTCACAAATGTCTTCTAGGTCAGTATTACATAGCAACTTATTCTTTCGAAGGGCCACATTATCCTAAACAGCCTGTTAATAATATAATCAGCACATAATATAACACCACTGTAATTGTCTCAACCAGCTTCCTACTGATGGAGAGTCAGGCTATTTATAGTTGTGTTTCTCCAGCATAAATATTGTCATCATCACTATTGTTCCATAAGAGGCATAAAACCAGGCCACAGTTTGGGAAAACCAGACTCCATAATGAAGTTTCATTCTGCATTATTTTTTTCTTTCCTTTCCTTCTACCCTTATCTGCCTTCACTCCTCCTCCCTTCCTTCTTCCCTCTCCATCTCTCTCCATCTCTTCTTGCTCTCAGAAACCACAGTTGTGCCTCTCAGTCCTGATAAACTTGGAAACAAGGGGACAGGGAAGGGCTGTTTCCAGTCCTGCATTTTACTGGATCTGGCCTTCAGGGAGCCTGTCATTGTTTCGTGAAGGGACTTTGCAACCCCTAAGCCAAGGTCATATGTCAATTAATTCGCAGGCTGTGTTTTCCCTGCTTGGTGGGCACCCTAATAGGGTCAATTTTGTTCCCTTAGCCTCCTCGGGAAAATCAGAAATATGAGATTCCCTTGAGCAGAGGAAAGCTCTTACTGCATTCTGGGGTATCCGTGGTAGAAATTTTAAACAAATTCCATTACCAGTGGCATTTGGGGATCTGCAGGCTTAGGTGCATCAACTGCTTCTAGGAGTTTAGCTCCTTCCTTCTTCCCATACCCTCTTCCTCTGGCACATACAGACACTGAGCTGATTCTGAAGCCAGAACCCAAAGTCTTGGCCCATCCTGCTGTAATGGGGGTGCCCCAGGTGACCAACACTGGACACATAATGACAACAAACCAGGGCTGGCAGACAGGGAGGGGATGGTCCCTAGAGCAGGGATGAGAGTGGGCAAATCCTCCTTTCTAGGGCAGGAAATGACTGGCTCAGACAAGCCCTCATGCTTCTTCTTGGGCAAAGATAAAATTAATTTTGTGTAATGCACTATACTCAACCTGTAGCATCGTAGTCACTTGTAAAAGTCTTGCCCAGGTATTGCATCAGATTTACAGTGCGCCATTATTTTTATGTCCTATTCCCAAGTCAGAGCTGTCCCTCCAGGTGTTCCACACACACATACACACACACTTATTGATTCCAACCTTCTTGAGGTCTCACACTAAAAAGAGCAGAAAGGTGGAGGAGGAGTCTAGTTATGGGGACCCCTTCCCCTCCTCTTCCATAAGTGGAGTCATGGAAGTTTCCAGGAGGCTTTGTCATGCTCTCTGTCTTGGCCTTTGCCCTTCTGAGCATCCTTAGTGCCCCCTGGGACGCTGGCATACCCACTCCATGCCTGCACGAATCTCCATTGCCAGCTCTAGCCTGCAGGAGATTGGGGACCAACCTCTGCCATGCTTCTTTCTCATCATGCCACATGACATCTCTGCTGCAGGTGATGCAAGTGATTCTCAGCTGGTAGGAAATGCCAGTTGAGAAGCAGGTACAAGACCCTATGTTCACAGTCACCCCCTGATCCATTAAGAACATTCTGGGAAGATCACCCAAAGAGGGAAGAATGTTCTGGAGATGTAGTTCTCCTGCCTTCTGGACCTCCCCCAGAGTTCCTTTTCTCTCTTCCCCAGTCCTTTTTTATCATCTATCTTGGTGGCAAAAATCACTAAAGCAGTGTGCTTCGTTTTCTGCTTGGTGCAGAGTGGGAGTCTGTTCCCAGAAGGCGTTATCTCTGCATTTAGAAGATGAAGAATTTAATCTCTCCACTTATCAGCTGTGAGCTTGCTTTTCCATAACTGGGCAGCGGAGGGAGGAACGGACTAGTGGATAACCAGACAGAACAGGGAAGGTGTCTTTTGGTGACCATTCACATCATCTTGTCCCAGATCCTATAATTAACTGTGAGACCAGTTGCTTTCTTTTCAGTTTGCTCTCTACCAGGGAGGTGGTATGTTCATGGTGGCAGAGATCGTGCTGTTCATTGTATCCCTGATGATCTGCACCAGACCTGCCATGTCACAGATGCTCATTCAGTATTTGCTGAATGAGTAGCAGTCCAGTGCCCAAAGTCAGAACCTGCCTATCCATGAAGGTAAGTTCTGACAATCGCAAGAGGGCTGACCGGCGTGACTTTATGTTTTCATCAGGGGCTAGGGCAGCCCAAATGAGCAGTTGGGAGAAGGTTATAGCTTTGGGGAAGGAGGTATGACCTAGCAAAGAGAAGAGGCTCCTAACTGAAGGTCTCCTTGTCTGAGATGCCTTCTATTTCTGTCTGATTATTGAGGACAAGATTCTATACCTTGACTTGGGGCAAATTTGTAAAGGAAGGGGTGAAGGGGGTAAGCCCCACCTATCTCCCTCTTTCACTTGGAGGGCTTGGTCTATGTGCCTGGGTGCCCAGGACTAAAATCCTCAAGTGCTGTGTTTCCCTTCCTTCTTACAGCAGCATGTGTCATTCTTGATTTCATGTGGGAGGGGGCATAATACAGTGTTTAAAAGAGTTTGGAATCCATGGTTGACTCAGTCGATTAAGCTTCTGACTTCACCTTCGATCATGATCTCACCACTCGTCAGTATGAGCACTGCATCAGGCTCTGTGCTGACAGCTCAGAGCCTGGAACCTGCTTCAGATTCTGTCTCCCTCTCTGTGCCTCACCCCTGCTTGTGCTCTGTCTCTCTTTCTCAAAAATAAAAAAAATGTTAAAAATGTTTTCAAAAGGAGTTTGGAATCCAAATTCTGCTACGTGTTAGCTATATGACCTGTTACTAAACTCTCTAAGCCGGACTTTCCTTATTGGCAAAACAAGGAATGCGTCTGTAATAAGCATTCAATAAATGTTAGCATATATTATACAGGTAGAGAGAACACCCCTCACACACTTACGTCCATTGGTTGGTTAGTTTCATAAACATTATGCCAACCTAGTTTCATTCATTTGTTTATAAATTCATTCATTTGATAAATCTTTCTTGAGCCACTGCCATATAGTTACTAAGTCCATTGGCCTTTGGAGTTCCAGTTTTAAATTCTTGCTCAGATATTTATTGATTGGCTGGGTCACTTTGGTCAAGTTACTTAACTTCTCTATTCTCCCAATTCCCATTTACAAAGTGAGTGTATCAATCGCATTTATTTCATCGGTTACTGTGAGCATTAATTAAGTCAGTGCATTAAGAAGGTAGAAAGTACCCAGTGAATGTGAGCCCAGTGTTTCCGATGTGAGCCGCTGTTACAATCATGCGCCAGACACTGTGCTTGAGGGTAGGGATTGGCAGTAAGTAAAAATAGATGCAATCTCTCAGCTAACAAAGATTGCACTCCAGCAGGAAAGAGGGTTTGCAGATGATAATACAAATATTCCTATGATGGTAAGTAAGCCCTAAGAAGACAGCATAAAAGGGTTAGTGGGCCAATGCGGCAGAAACTTGATCTGGGTGGAGAAAGGGCCTTGGGAAAACCTCCCCACGAAGTGACGGGCTAAGGCCTGAGGACTCGGGAGATTGCGCCAGGCAAGTCAGAATTCCAGGTAATGAGAAGAGTTCTGAGGCCCTGGCATAGACAGGAGCAGGGCACATTCTAAAAGGAGAGGACGGGGCCGCCTGGGTGGCTCAGTCTGTTAAGTGTCTGACTCGATTTCAGCTCAGGGCATGATCTCACAGTTTGTGGTTTTGAGCCCTGCTCAGATGACAAGCGCTAAGCTTGCCTGAGATTCTGTCTTCCTCTCTCTCTGTTCCTCCCCCCACTGATTCTCTCTCTCTCTCTCTCTCTCTCTCAAAATAAACATTTTTTAAAAAAAGCAGAGAATGCTAGCATTGTGACTAGGAGACAGAGGGTGACCAGGCTGGAGGTATGTGCAGCCTTTGGAATCAAGGTTCAGGATTTAGGCTTGATGCAAAGAGCATCAGAACCCAAGGGGTTTTAAGTGGGGGTGTGATAAGACAACTCTCTCATTGCCTTGTTCTATCTGCGGAACCACAAGGCGTGATTAGGCCAGGGCCCTCTGGCCACCGAGTCCTCTTACTGCTCTCCTTCGGCACGTGCCTATTAGCTAATCAATCTCAGCAGTCGCAAAGCCAGGAACAAGTGTGGGAAAACTCTAGGGGCTTGACCTTAAATTCCTCAACCATTCCTTTCTGGCATCCTCTATAGGACAACACTCTTCAGGAATAAAATGATGACATACACCTTTTCTTCTCCGGTCATATCCCCAGTGCTCAACACGGTGTTAAGGTATGATATAAATCGCCTGATCCATAAACGATGGATGTTCAAACCTGTCATTATGCTGACGTCACCAGAAGCTTAGCACACCGCACCTAGCTGGCTTTTCACTCTGGTTTTTATGACCCAGGCAGAGAGCCCGCCTGTTGGGCTCCTTCCCCAAAGCCCTGGCACAGCATGAGTCCAAGTTATTTCTGATGTCAGGAACCTGTGAGGTTCACAGAGACAAAACGCTGTGACACTGCTTAGTTTTATTTCTCTTTTGCTTTTAGCAGCCATTTGTTCCCTCCTCTTGTACCTCTTTGAAAAGCCCCTGATTTCCCGGAGAAGGACTGAAGCTATTTGCACTACAATACCTTGTGTTCCCAGCCAAGGTGTCTGTGCTGGTGAAACTTTCCCTTGATCAAACACCACAGCTACTGTCGAGCCAGCTTTTGGAACAGCACAACACTTTCTGTGCTATGCCTGAGGAGTGTATTTCAAGAAGAAAACATTGCATTTGCTGTGTAATAAATCATACCTGTCAGGCAGGCTGCCCATCTCTGGGAGCATTAAGCAGGGGGCCAAACTCTGCTATCTTGCCTGGACCTCAGCTGATTTCTCAAGCACTGATTAAACAGTGAATGCACCGTCTATACAGGCAAATATAGGTCATCTTCCCCTTTGATGGCCTAATTGCTATCATGTAGCCAGAGCTCTTGGATGTCAGATCCCTAACAGGGTTTTGTTTTACATTCTAAACACAACAGGCTCACGGAACCTTCTGCCACCCACGTGGGCTCCCACTCTTCAGCCCCTCCTGCACAAATGCGGCCCTCCCCTCTTGCCACAATCCAGGGATTTGAACAAAATGAAATAACAGTACAATTCAATTCAGATTCAGTTTAGGGAATATTTTGATTTTCTGGTTGAATAATTCTAGAAAAGATACAGGTTTCATTCCCGGTCCAACTGGCTTATTGGATTTATGTATTTAAAAACAACTTTGATTTGCTTCATAGCTCACTTTAAAATAACCTGGGCTCAATCTGACTCTGGCAAGGAGTGTGACCTATCCGCACTTCCTACTCAGTGCCCACTTCAAGACTGCCCTGCACCCTCACACATGAAGCTAAATGAAGCTCAGTCCTGAAAAATAAATGCTTCAGGGTCCTTGTCTGATTGCGCTTGAGATCCAAGTAGAGTTGAAAAGGCCCAAGAAGCCCATTTTAAGCAAAGAGTTGCCCTACATACGGTTTTGACAAAAAACGTGTTTACTTTTCTTCAGTGATAGTTAAGACCAGCCTTGCATAGCACAAGACAAGCTTACTGGGTACAAACTACCCTAGAAAATCAGCAGATGATCTCAGTTCTTCCAGGAAATAAAGAATTGAGTGTGGCCCAGTCCAGATCACAATAGGCTAAATGCTTCTCTCTGATCCCTTTCTGTGTCTCACCTTTTCTTGATTGCCCGAAGTTCTGAAGTTCATTATTCCTGTGCTGTTCCCGGAACTAAGCACTGGGCCTAATAGATAATAGGTGTTTGCTCTGTGTGAGTTGAGTTGAATCCCAATCTTACCATGTAGAAGTTAGGATTACATTTGGCTGCAAGTAACAGAAATTCCTTAAATGGTGACTTAAACAAGATTAAGGTTGGTTTCTCTGTAATGTACAAGAGATCCAGAGGTAGACAATCCAGGCTGACCTCGAATCTCCATGATGATCAGGAGCTCCATTTCTTCTCTGCTGTCTTTGCTGCGTAGCCCTACCTCTCACAGCAACACACATTCTCTCTCTCTCTTTCTCTCTCTCTCTCTCTCACACACACACACACACAAACATACACATACACTTCAACACATTATCATGAAACAAACAAACATATAACCAATATGCAGGTAAAGAAATAGAACATTGCCAGGTTCCCGCCCTGTATCACCACCACCCTTCCCCCCGCCCCAAATTACCATCCTGACGTTACTTTCCTCATAGTTTAATGAATTAAGTTTATCCTGATACACTAAATTTCAGTACTATCCTAAAGTTTTTATTAGTGGTTTGTACAATGTGTTTCATTGTACATCTGATTTCATTTCTCAACAATATGTTTTTGAGATTAACCCATACTGTCATGTGGAGAAATTGCTTTCATTGTTGTATACCATTGTGGTGAGTAAACAGTGGTATCACACTGTGCTACTAATCACCATTTTCCTGATTACTAATGTAGTTAAACACCTTTTCATATGGATTTTAGCTACTTGGATAACTTCTTTTGTGAATTACCTGCCCAAACCTTTCATTTTTAAATTGCATTGTCTGTTTTATTTATTTGCAAAAATTCTTTGGGTGTTCTGGGTACAGTTACTGCATTACAAATACCTTCTAGTATTCCCATGGCTTGCCATTTCATTCCCAACAAAGTGTCTTATGATGGTAAAAGTTCTTACTTTTAATGTAGTCACAATTATGAATCTTTGCATTATGATTAGTGTTTTTGGTGTCTGGTTAAGAACTCTTTCAGGACCTTGAGTTGTCAAGAATGTCTCCTCTGTTGTTTTCTAGAAGCTTTATAATGTTCCCTTTCTTATTTAGACTTTTAATATTCCTGGGATTGATTTTTATGTGTGTTTAATATACCCTCAAGTGTTCCCCTCATTGGATATCCAGTAGTTCTAGTACTTATTTCTCACATGCCCATCATTTCCCCAGGGTTCTGCTGTGCTCGCTTTTACATTCATCAAGTGTCCATATCTATCTGGGTCTGTTTCTGAGCTCTCCATTCCGTTCCACTAATTTGTGTCTCCTTGATGCAGTATCACATTTTAAAAAGTTACTATAGCTTTATAGTCCATTTTGATATTAGGCAGAGCCTGCCCTTTGACTTTTGTTCTTCAAGAGCATCTTGGCTTTTCTTGAACTCTTGTATTTCTAAATAAATTTCAGAATGAGTTAGTTAACTTACACAAATGAGAAATCTATTAAGTTTATAGATCAGATCTGAATAATACCAGTTTTCCCGTCCATGAACATGGCACACTGCTCCTTTTTCTTTAGGTCTTCTTTGATTTCTCTCAGTAATGTTTTATAGTTGTTTATTGTGAAGCTCTTACACCTAAGTTATTCCTAGATATTTGATAATTTTAACATTATTGTAATTGTGTCTTTTAAAATTCCACTTTCCACCTGGTATACAGAAACATAATTAATGTTTATATTTTGATCTTGTAACCAACAATCTTTCTAAACTCTATCATTTTAATTTTCATTTCTCTGTGGATTATTTTGGATCTTTTACATATATAATTGTTATCTATAAATTTCTTTAGCTCATATAGGTCTCTTCAAATTTTCTTTTTCTTCTCGAGTCTATTTTATTAACTGCTCTTGTCTTCATCTCATTCTTCTTGCTTTGTGTTTAATTTGTTCTTCTTTTTCTAATTTCTTAAGATGTAAGTTTAGATAATCAGTTTGAGCCCTTTATTTACTAATAAAGCCTTTTAAACTTAAAAAAGTCCCTGTAAGCAATGCTTTACTGTGTCCTAAGATTTTTTGATATATTTGTATTTTTATTATCCAATTCAAATATACTTTGATTTCTCACGTAATTTCTTCTCTAAGCCAAGGATTATTCATAATTGTGTTATTTAATTTCTGAATACTAGAGATTTTCTTGGTTATTTTATCATTACTGGTTACTTTATTTTATTTTATTTATTTATTTATTTATTTATTTATTTATTTATTTATTTTTAGCTTATTTATTTTGAGAGAGTGAGAGAGTGTGTGCACAAGCAGCAGAGGGGCAGAGAGAAGGAGACATAGCATCCCAAGCAGTCTCTGAGCCATCAGCCCAGAGCCTGTTGCAGGGCTTGAACCCATAAACTGAGATCTTTACCTGAGCTGAGATCAAGAGTCAGACGCTTAACTGACTGTACCACCCAGGTGCCCCATTATTGGTTACTTTATTTATTTTTTGTTTATTCTTTTTTTTAAATAGTTTATTGTCAAGTTGGTTTCCATATAACACCCAGTGCTCATCCCCACAAGTGCCCTCCTCCATGCCCATCACCCTCCTTCCCCTACCCCCCACCCCCATTGGTTACTTTAAAAATTGTTTTGTAACTTGAATCTCTTTTCGCCTATGACATTTCAGATACATGTGTATTTATTATTTGATATCACCTAACACACCCATAAAGCTCTGATCAATTCTATTGAGTCTTCCTTCCCTTTCCTCTTCATCTTGTAAAGCTTCTCTTAACCTATCTTCAGATTTGTGTATTCTTTCTTCTGCCATGCTCATTTGCCTAATTAAGTCCATCCCATGACTTTTTGGTTTAATTTTAGAAATTATACATTTTGGTTCCAGACTTTCCATTTCTTTATTTTTTATTATTTTTGTTTTTCAGCTGAGATGTTCTTTTTGGAAACATGTTTTGTTTCACTTCATTAAGAATAGTAATAACATTGCTTTAAAATCCTTTTATGCTGGTTTCAATATTTAGTTCATTGCCGGCTTGGTCTCAGTTGGCTGTTTTCTCTTGAGAATATGCCCCAGTTTTTTGGTTCTTTGACAGTCACATAATTTCAGATTATATCCTGAACATTATGAATGTTAAGTTCAGAGAGTTTTAGAATTTGTTATTTTTATCATATTTTTGTTTCTTAGTTTATTTTCATAGGAAATTTCCTTGGCTGGGCTCAAGTTGTGAATTTAATTTTTGAGGGGCAGCTTTGGTCTTCATACAGATCTTTTGTCTTTAGGTTGGCTTCTCTAAATCTGGCTCATGCCTGAGTCATCAGAGGTTTTAGAGACATATGGCAAAGCAGTTTGGGGATGCTCTGTCTGACTCCCTTTTGCGAGTCCTTTACTCTCTTCAGCGCCTGTGATTGCCCCCAGTTTCACTTTTTTAGTTCCCCAGGCCAGATAGAGTGCAAGGTGTTTTTAAGGCAACCTTACCTGCCTCTGTGCGAGCAGCTTAACCCCACGTGAAAAGCCTTGGATATGGAAGTTTATTGGTAGAGCTCTCTGGCTTCCTCCTCCAAGTGAGCACGCATCCCCAACTGTCTCTCTGTTTCTACCTGCCTCTGCATCATCAGGCAGTTGGGTTACCTACTATGTCAAGGATTAGTGTTTGTTTTCTGTGAAGAGAGCTGTCTAGTCTGTCATACCCAGAAGTGGAAATTCTCTCTCAGAATTCCATTAAGTTAGTGAGGAGAGAAGAAATTCAACGGCAGTGACTCAGCCTCCAACCTGGCCTGTTGGTCCTTGATATAAATATTTCAACAGTAAATTTCCTTGTTTCTGACTCTGGAATATGGGCAACAGAATCAGACTGCTTCTCCTCCTATCCAAAATGCTCGGATACATTGGACTCTGAGCAGTGTGTCTCAAAGTAGACCCAAGGCACTCATCCACACTGACTGTATTTGGATAGTTCTTAGTCTTCAGGCATATTCAGTAGGATATGAGTTAAGTCCACAAATTAGAATCCTTGTTCTGTAAAGACGACCCCTCCCTGATCATTGTCACCAGTGTTCCTCAGAAAGGAACATAGGGTCTTGTAGAACTCAGACGGAAGACTTAATCAGAAAAGGCTGGACGTGGAGGAAGACAGAATGGGCTCACCATGAAATTCACATTGGAAAGTGGAAACATAAAAGGCACTAGGGTTTATTAAGTATTGATGTACTGAGCCATCTGGGAAATAAAGTCAGGAACGAATTATGGGCAGGCAAAGGGCTACTCAGTGGGTCTGTCTGGGGTGTGCACTCCACAGGGAGAGGTTAACTAGATATTGAGTGCCCACCAGGCTCTACTGCTCCCATGGTCCCCTCATGGCCCCTGTTTGACAGAGAAGAAATTGAGTCTCAGACAGTTATTATCACCTGCCCAATATTTCACAGCCATGGAGTGGAAGAATCAGGTATGAGTCATGATCTGCTGGGACTCAGAACACTTAGGCATCAAGCCAGGAGAGAACTTTGAGCCATTTTCTGGCTCGGAGAGGTTTTCAGTCTTTACTGAAAATGTAAATAAGACAGACAGTGGATCTTTATCATCCACTTAAGAAAGCAAATTGAAAGGCAAATGGGCAACACGGCTCATTGTTAAAAATTAACCATGAATCTCAATTTCCTTAAGAAAAGACAAAAAAGTCATTTGCACATTGCAGTATCTTGATCGTTATTCATAACAAATTACTTGGGCCACTGCCTAACTTAACCCCACACTTCAAGGTGAAAGTACTCAAGGAGTGTTAACCTGAGGAAAGGGAAATGGCCCGTGTTTGGATGCAGGGAATCAGATTGAAAGAAGCTGTATCAGACTCTTTCATGGGCACTTGCAGCAGAGGAGTGAGAGGCAACCAACCGGAAGCCTGGTTTCTTCCAGCTGCTCAGAAGCTATCCACCCCCTAGTCTCACTCCTGCCTGCAATCAATCTGGCCTCTTAGAGCTATTGACCGGTCTGCCTGAAAGTCATTGCCCGGATTCCATCTCCTCTAAAATCCATTTTCCCCGCCTCACAGAGAGCCAATTGGATTTCTCAATTATCAAATTGTACAGTCGTGAGCTTATATACTTCTAAGAGGTAATATGGTGTAAGTTTCTTTTCCGTGGAAATGTCAGATTGGCTCCTCTGGGGAGTGAATGGAATATTTAAAATACTCTTCCAGTCTCCCTGGCCTGTGAAGAGGGATGCAAAGGTGAAATGTGACTTTGCTAAGGCTGGAATAAAAACGGGTGTTCTCTGAGAAGCTCTGAGGCAGTTTGATTCACTGATAGCATCCCTGCCTAGTCTTTTATCTGTTTCTCTTTCTACTTTTCTGCATGAATGGAAAAAGTACACAAATGGGCAAATGATATTTCTCTGCCAACACACATCTTTGGCACACATAAACTAAAATCTTGGCAATATATTTTGTACCTATAAGATAATTAAATCAGTAATTCTTGTTTATTTTTTATAATAATAAACGCAGTTACTGTTTGGGAGTATACTTCGTGCCACGCTATACTTCGGTACTTAACAGATACTATCTAATTTTTAAATTAGTTTTGGCTATAAATAGCATATATGAATACATTCCCCTTATAAAAAATTCAAATAATTTAAATAATTCTGATGTCCTCTCCCAAGATTCTGCTGTCCTGTCAGAGTGTAACAGCGTTTTCAACTTTTTATGTCCTTCCAGAATTTTCTACCTACTTACATACACATGTTCCTGTAGAAGTGATACAGGACCAAGTTGGTTTTATAAATAGAATCATTGCTGTTTTTCTTGCTGCAGTGTGCTTTTGCATATTTGCAAGTATCTTGGATATTTCCCCATGTTGATAAGAGTTCTGGTTCCCTTCTTTTAAGCTCCTGTTTCACTGTCCAAACATTATAGAACCAAACTTTATTTAGCTCTTCCCTAGTAAAGCAGAATTAAGTTGTTTTATTCCCCCTTTTTCCTCCTGCGATTACACAGAAGGGTGAATTTCTATATTCTTCAGGTATTTGGCATTTTTTAGCTTCCATATTACTAGCAAGAGGAAGCCAGTAGTCAGCAACGCCTAGTACATAGGGTACACAGATTTCAAAAGCTCAGTTCTAGTACTAGATTACAGACAGGATGATCTGCATTTTATGACAAGCAGGGTAGGGATAGGGAGGAAGGGAGGGAAGAAAGCTGAAAACACAAAGAATAGCTATTGGGGTATCACCTCTGGGATCAATTACATATTTGTCAGACAAATGAAAAGGACAGCCAAACCATAGGAAACGCGTAATTGTTGTTTTCATTTTGGTTTTGTGTGTTTTTAATGAGAAAACAACAGAAATCTCCCGTGGAGATGAGAACAAAGCCTTGCTTAGGATGAGTGTGCTAAGTATGCGGAGACCCCTTTCTCTGCAGACATTCCAGAGGTCAAGGCTGTCTCCTAGGCCACCCGGGCACAAGGGCCACAAGTAGCTGCCCTTCTGTCCTGCCAGCTTCAGAACAAAAGCATTCACATCTGTTTAGCTTTTCACATTAGTGGTGTTGTTTAAGGGGTTTTATTGTGAATCTGACTCATATTCAACCATGATGGAGGGTATTTAATGGAAGTAAACAACAAAATCTCCCCCGATTTCTCTATCCCCAAATTAACATTTTGGTAAAGATCTTCTGGACGGTGCAACTTCTCTTTCTTTCCCTGAAAAAAGAATTTTCTATCAGTGGGATTATAACAGCCATGCATTTTTACATCTGACTTTTTTTTTTTCGCTTGACCACACGTTTTATACTTTTCTTTCACAATGCAAATAGGTGTGACCTTTCCCTAATATTGAGTAAATTGTAATCATTCACTTGGTGGTATGTACATTTGATCATTCATTCATCCTCTCATCTCCAAAATCTTCATTTGCAACCTGTCCATGTCAGGCATCATGCTAAGCACTGGGCATGCAATGGGAGGCATGATAGGCACAGGGTGAGGCCCTTAGGAATTTAGGATTAGTAGGGAAAACAAGTTAAGTAGGAACAACCTATGATACATCAGGGGGGACCTAGTTCAAGAGGTATGGGAGGCAGTGTGGGAGTTGGCAGTGAGGGGTTGAACAGGAGAAGGGCTAGGGACGCATTTGCAAAGATGTGGAAAAGAGACAGATCCTGGTCATTCTGTGGACCGAATATATTCCATCTAGCTGGAACACGTATTTGGGGGATATGGAAATAGATGATGCGGTAACATTTGAGCAGTCTCATTAGCCATGCTCCATGGTCCTCTAAACTGAATCAGCAGTTATTTTTCCCCGCATGAACATATTACATCTGTAAATCACCTGGTTAAGCTCAGACCCGGGCATGACTCAAATAAGTTGGAGCGGCAAGTTAGTTTCATCTCTTTTGATACACTTGTGGGAAATTGTATATACGGCCAGTGATATCCATAATAACATTCAAAAGGAGTGAGAGAACATGGATTTGGCTCTTTTTCTGATGCAAAGGACTGTTCAGTGCTACCACAAAAAAAATTGAATGCAAATGGGAATAATTGCCTGAATGCCTATGTGTCCATTGTCCAGATCCCCCTGGGTTTACGAGGGGGGTTGGGTTGAAAGTAAAATAAACCCCATGAAGAACATTCAAGTATTCATATTACAGAAATGCTTGCCAGACTGTCAGTGTACAGGGGCACATTGAGGCGAATAAGCAAGAGCAGCCAGTCCATGCTGGCAAGAGCAGGGCCAGACTGGCAGGTCATTTGGGACCCAGACGCAGATCCCTTCTACATCAGCATGGGCCTTGGGTTCTAGCCTATGTACATGGGTTTAACTACAGGGCTGTTAGAAGTCTGCTGGTTGAGCGCATGTCCTTTGAGTCCTTGAGCTGCAGTTAAGTCTAAAAGCACTGGTTCTACAACAGACAAGCCAAGGTTCTAACCTTGGCTGGGTCCCTAGCCTCTGGCATGTCCTTAGGTAAATAACCTTGGGCTTTTCCTTCCTTTTTAAAATGGGCTGTTGTCACTGCCTGCCTCAATGCAATGATCTGTAGGGCGGGCTGGCGGTGGTAGTAGCAACCACCCTGACATTTCTTTGTGGCTCTGGTATTTGGCTAGAAAGAAAAGGTATAAGTAGGAATCAAGGGTACTTTCTCTGCCAGATCACAAGGCTCCTTGCCTTTCAACTCACCTTCAGCAGGGAAAGGATAGGAGCCACAGACAAGGGGCTTTCCCTGGACCCCCAGTGTTTATACCAATGGGCTCCCATCAGCCTAGGTTCCCACGGGGTGAGCGTGAACCTGCTGGGGAGCAAGGAGCCTACTGAACATGCATCACTGTCAGAATTGCCAGATTCGAAAGACCAAGGGACAACTTACAAGATTCTGACCTCAAAGATGAGGATAAAGGGAGTAACATGGGGAGTCTGGAACTAAAAACTAATTTATAATTTGGGCATATAAAAGTAGTTTATGTGGATGGTTCGTTAAAAAGAGCATGTGACTCTGGGGTGCCTGGGTGGCTTAGTCGGTTAAGCGTCCGGCTTTCGCTTAGGTCATGATCTCGCGGTTCGTGGGTTCGAGCCCCGTGTCGGGCTCTGTGCTGACTGCCAGCTCAGAGCCTGGAGCCTGTTTCAGAGTCTGTGATGCCCTCTCTCTCTGCCCCTTCCCTGCTCACGCTGTCTCTCTCTCTCTCCCCTAGAAATAAATAAAAATATTAAAATATATATATAAAAAAAAAGAAGGCAGTTGACCCTGCTTTAAAAAAAAAAAAAAAGAACATGTGACTCTTTATCTTAGGGTCGTGAGTTTGAGCCCCACATTGGGTGCAAAGATTACTTAAAATGAATAAAACTTTAAAAACTAAATAAAATAGCCTAGTTCCTCAAATGTGGCACTTAATGGGCATTTTTATACCTCCACCAAGGGAAGTAGAGCCATGGTCCTCCTTGCTTTCTAAATTCTGTGATTTCCCTGAGCTTACTGGGTAAAATATCCAATTTTTCTCTATGTTCGAAAAAGAGTTGAGTGCTTACCAGGACAGTGAGGTAAGTCAGACACTGTCCAAATATCAAAGGAAAAGATATCTTTTATCACATTTGGACCCCAGTAGTCAGGTTGGAAGCACATCACTTCCAAGGCAGTGGGAAAGGATTTGCAAATGAGTTAAGTCCCAGTGACTGATTCTACAGGTAGCCTGCACATCATAGGGAAATGTTTATTGACTGTATATTACACTGAGAAATAGAACAGATAAATATTTACGCTTCCATTGAGACACATTTGAAATTCCCAAACACCCATTGTGTAATCCGCTAAGCAATTTGCTTAACTGTTTTGCATTCTTTCCTGAACAGGTGATTATAATATTTATTCTAGTCTGTGTGGATTTGTTATTGGTGGTTATTTGTAGTTCTTATTTATCTGGTGGTGTTTTTTTTTTCCTTTTTGAGGGGGTGGTAATGACTTAATAGAAATTATATATAAGGTATTACAGTAAGACTCTTCTGATTTTTTAAATCAGAATCAATTTGGCTTTTCCATTATCAAAATACACAAATCCACAATTTGGAAAATTGTTGGTGGGACAAAAATATTAGGTAGTTATTATAACCCCTGCTTGCAAAGTCAAGGAACTAGGTTTCCTGCCTGGTTCATCATATACGCTCATTAATAAGGAGTCATCACACATAGACTCAGAATACAATAAAGTGTATATTACCAAATTAAGATCACACAGATATTTTGCTTTGATGTTAAGGAGGCGTCTCAGGATCTTTGAATGCCTTGAGGGGTCACCATTCATCATTTCTTACTC
This sequence comes from Hyaena hyaena, assembly GCF_003009895.1. Taxonomy (NCBI): domain Eukaryota; kingdom Metazoa; phylum Chordata; class Mammalia; order Carnivora; family Hyaenidae; genus Hyaena; species Hyaena hyaena. The sequence goes on along the minus strand of NW_024080842.1, from coordinate 21,772 downwards.
TATAGAAGACCCATGGAAATAAAACCCAGTGGACAGCTCTGATTCCACATGCTGATTGACATAGCTCACGATGCATTTTGCTCATTTTTTATTTTCATATTCAGAGATTAATTTTTAATAAGTCTAAGTGGAATACAATGCAGAATTATTTGCCTAGCAAGTGTACATCTTATAGACAGGATTAAGAAGAAGTGGGAGTAGTAAAAGACCAGCTGTGAGGTTCCAGGGTAAATGCAAGCAGGAAGTGAAGAGGGTCTTGATGAGGATGAGGACAGTAGAGCTGAAAAGAAAAGGATAGCAGTTGGTCAAGAAAGAAGCCAGAGAATAGAGGAAAGGACTCAATGGTGTTCACATGCTAAGGCAACAGGGATATTTGGGTTTAGGGGATAATAGACATTTGTTTTATTACTTACAGAGACTGTAGTCGTCTAAGGGACTCCATGGTCCTCAAGGTCATACTGTTATTCCACATCTCTGAGACCTTTGCTGGTAGGATTTAGTTTATCATGGAACTTTCCCCTCGTATTATAACTGCCTTTTGCTTTTGTCTTTCCCCAACCATGAGCTTTTTTTTTTTGAGACAGAGAATGTACCTGAGTGGGGGAGGGGCAGAGGGAGAGAGAGAATCTCAAGCAGCCTCCATGCTTAGTGTGGAGCCTGATGTGGGGCTAGATCCTATGCCCCTGGGATCATGGCCTGAGCCAAAATCAAGAGTCAGACGCTTAGCCGACTGAGCCACCTGGGTGCCCAATAAACTATGAGCTTTTTGATGGCAGGGTTTTAGTCCTTCATCTTTATATTCCCAAGCACCTAGAACTGTATGAGGCACATAATTGGTAAGACTTATTAAATGTTTGAAAAAGGGAGGATGTGGTGAGAAAATAGAAGGAAGTGAGAGATTAAGTGGAAAAGGGCATTTGTCATTTGAAACGAGTCTTAAAATTTCAAAAACAAAAGGAGCAAATTCTAGAGCAGCATCTTTAGATTACAGAATGGTAAACTGAGGCTTAGGCAAAGGAAACAAATTGTCCCACCAAGGTCAAGCACTTAGGGAGTCAGAGGTGGAGTCAGAAACTAGGTTTGTGATGTATGCCCATCTGGTGAACTCCCCTACCTCCTCCAGAAAACACAGTGCCTATTTAAGTTCTCTCAGTGAACAAGGTTTGAGACATGAAGAAGGAACTACATGAAAAATGTCTTTTTTTTTTAATTTTTTTTAATGTTTTATTTATTTCTAGGAGAGAGAGAGAGACAGCGTGAGCAGGGAAGGGTCAGAGAGAGAGGGAGTGACAGACTGAAACAGGCTCCAGGCTCTGAGCTCGCAGTCAGCACAGAGCCCGACGCGGGGCTCGAACCCACGAACCGCGAGATCATGACCCAAGCGAAAGTCGGACGCTTAACCGACTAAGCCACCCAGGCGCCCCGAAAAATGTCTTTTAATAAACAGAGATTGGGCCATCATGATTCTAACAGGGCTAGGTTCAAGCTGGTAAGACTGATCACAGAACACCCGGCTAAGTGCTAGAAAATTGAATTTCAAAAATTATTACCTGATTATTTTTTTTAATTTGAAATCTTAAAATAAAGAGGTATAAATAGATAGGTAGTTAGAAGTCTCTGTCCAGCCTTGTACCCCTGTGGACCACTTACTACCCACCGTATAGGCATGTACATTTTTAGTTTCTTCAGCATCTTCTGGAGTTTGTGGTTATACAAGCCAAATGTGAATAAATAAATTCTTGTTTACCTTTTTACTGCACAAAATGTAGTGTATTACAGACGCTGATCTATGTGGTTTTTTTTTAATGTAAAATGTATCTTGGAGACCTCTCGTATCAATACAAAAAGAACTACTTTTACTTAGCTACTCTATTGGATGGATGCAACACAATTTAATTAAATGGTCCCTTATTGATGGACATTGGGGCTGTTTCTAATCTTTTGATGTTAGGAAAAAACCCTTTAATGGCTAACATTTTACATACACACAAAGGGTTTGTATATTTGTAATTTTGACATATTGCCAATTACCTTCCTAGTGGTTGTGCCAATTTACATTCGAGTCAGCAGCCTCAGAGTACATGATTCTTCACAGCTTATACATCAGAGTGTGTTATCGAGCTTCCGGATGTTAGCCAATCTATGGGTAAAAAATTCTATTTCAGGGTAGTTTGATTTGCATTTTCCTTAGGAGTGAGGCTGAGCATATTTAAAATGTAAGAAAATGGAAGTCTAGAGAAAAACTACGCCAGGATTTCCTCCTCTTACCAAGATCAGGAACCAGCACACAACTGGCCCCAGGGAAGGATTTGGAGCAGAACACCCCTCAGTCTGAGCACTGTGCAGGGCTTAACTCATTCAAATTCACAAGCCCTCAGATGGCAGGCACTAGGGTCTCCATTGTACAGATGAGGAAACTGAGGTTCAGAGAAGGTAACCTCCCCAAGATGTGGTAACTGGCAGCACAGGGTCTTGGACACAGGTTTGGAGGATTGTGGGACCCTGATCCACCACCACCCCACACGGTTGAGGATGCTGCCTTCATGCAAAGTTTGGATTAGGGCACTTGTATGCTGTTCTTCCCCCATTGGGTTCATGCCCTTTTCCCTTGGCCTTGCCACCCCCCACCTGCCTGGTTTGGAAAGATGTGTTTTCTCTTGAATGTAGCCACGGTTCGTCACTTTTCCCTGTAGGATTTTGAGATGCAAGTTTACTCTCAGGCAGTCTCTCTGTCTCTGTCTCTGTGTCTCTGTGTCTCTGTGTCTCTCTGTCTGTCTGTCTCTCTCTCTCTCTCCATTGTTCCCTTTTTTGCTTGTGTCTTGATAAAGGCCACTCTCTTGGTAGCAAATTATAAATATTGATCTGTTTTCTCTATCACTTTTATATAAATATAGGAGTGGGGCACTGGGCTGTGTAACAATAATAAATGAAGCAACTGTGGAAAATTTATCCTTTTCTTAATTCTGTATGAGGGACTAAGTCAACATAATCACGGGAGAACAAAATAATGTAAGACTAGTTGACTTCTAAACTTAGCACAGCTGGACTTCTCCCAAATTCTGGGAAAGGCTAGTTCTCTCCAAGTAGAATTATTACTTTGAATGGGATGGACAATTTAAAGTCAGAGGCAAACCATGAGAGACTCTTGAATGCTGACAAAAACTGAGGACTGATGGATGTGGGGGGGAGGGGGGGATGGGCATGGAGGAGGCCACTTGTGGGGATGAGCACTGGGTGTTATGTGGAAACTACTTTGACAATAAACTATTTGTAAAAAAAAATAAAAATAAAGTCAGAGTCAATTACTAGCTTTCTGCTGATGTGGTACTCACCTGTTAGTACTGGACTGGAGCCCTAGCAGCTGCTGCTATCTAGCAAGGCTTCCCCGTGCTAGAAAATAACTAAGGTGTGCTTGCCTCTCTCCTGGCCAGGTCTGTTTACAAACCCTTCCTGGTCCATTTGATTTCATTCTGGGCATTTGCCACCTGGCCCAGTAGTAACGCTTAGAATCCTCTGGGGGTAACCCAGGACAGCACTTCCAGTAATTGCTTCTGCCTTCCCAGTTTGGTCTTCTCAGTTCTTCCTATCCTGAAGCCTCGGCACGCCCGCGGAAGGAAGGCATGCTTGTGAAAGCCAGGGGCCATCCCCATGACATCTGCCCTACCACCAACGAGTCTCAGTCTTGGGTCATACACATCCTAGAAACCAAGGACCAGGTTAAGGCTCTTTCTAATCCAGTCATCCAGTCAAATCCAATCACTTGCAAATTGCCACAAACATACCCTTTTCCAATGGTCGATATGTAGTTCAGTTGAGGGTTGAAGAGTTTAAACAACTGCCACTCCATGTATGTATTTACCTCATCCTAGGGCTCACCTCAAGGCTATTGCTTTCTGTCTTTGGTTGTCAGGAAGAAGGGCTTGGCAGGAAGAGAATGAGGGGGAACCAGAATGCAAATGTTTCTGTTTTTCTTCTCTCTGCTTCCACTGTGAACAACCACTTTTACTTGAAATGGTGTATCTGTCCTTGGCTGCACATTGGAATTACCTGGAGGGTTTTAAAAATACTGGTAGCTGGGTTCCATTCCCAGAGATTTGGATTTGGATAGTCTAGGTGCGACCTGGACACTGAGTTGTTTTAAAACTCCACTAAGGGGCACCTGGGTAGCTCAGCTGAGTGTCCCACTTTGGCTCAGGTCATGATCTCACGTTTCATGGGTTCAAGCCCCATGTTGGGTCCTGTGCTAACAGTGTGGAGCCTGCTTTGGATTCTCTGTCTCCCTTTCTTTCTGCCTCTCCCCTGCTTGTGCTCTCTGTCTCTCTCTCTCAAAAATGAATGAACATTTTTAAAAAATTTTAATTAAAAAAACAAATGAATAAAACTCCCTGAAGGACTACCCGTGTTCATAGCAGCATTATTCACGATAGCCAGAAGGTAGAAGTGCCTCGAGTGTTCATCAGTGAATGAAGAGATGAACAAAATGTGGTATATCCATACAATGAAATCGTATTCAGCCTAAAAAAGGAAGGAGATTTTGACACATGCTAAAATATGAGTGAACCTTGAGGGCATTATGCTTAGTGAAATAAGTTGGATATGAAAAGACACATAGTGTATGGTTACACTTTTGTCTCCCATCATGAGCATCGATGGTACCCACATGACAGTCCCCAGATTAGCTTTATCAGAACCTCCAAGGGCCTCTAGATTCCTTCCTAAGATAATAGAGTCAGAATATCAATGGTAGAGCCTGCAGTTATGAATTTAAATAATTTCCTAAGAAATTCTGATGTGTTGCAAGAGTTGGAAGTCACTGGATGTCATAAAACCCAAATTCTTTGATCTCACTGGAAGGTCTTGGGCACTATGGCTCTAGCATGCTTTTACAGCCTCACTTACTGTCTTTCTTGTGTCCCTCAGACAGGGTTTTTTATCTTCATTGTAACAGCTTGTGCTTACACCATACCCTAGTTAGGGATTTTCTTTTTGCCTAGAATACCTTTACTCCTTTGCCTATTGCACTTCTCTTCAACCTTTAAAAATTGGACTGACTTTGGGGTGCCTGGGTGGCTCAGTTGGTTAAGTGTCTGACTTCATTTCAGGTTATGATCTCATGGTTTGTGGATTCCAGCCCTGCATCGGGCTCTGTGCTGACAGTTCCGAGACTGCTTTGGATTCTGTGTCTCCTCTCTGCCCCTCCCCAACTTGTGCTTGTCTTTCTCTCTCTCTCAAAAATAAAAAAAAAAATTAAAAAAAAATTTTTAAGTCTTAAAAAAAATGGACTCACTTTTACCTCTTCCATAGATCTTTCCTGGATTTCTTTCTCATCCTCATTCCTTTCCTCCCCTGTCTCTGATCACTGGGTACAATTCCTTTCAAGGTTTCGGGACCTTTCCATTGTAAACATGTATCTCTCACTCTTGGCATCTTCAGAATATGGTCTCATGTTCAAGACTGACTCTCCCTGGAAGATAAGGTCCTAGCTTAATGCTTGGCTCAGAATAAGTGTTCAGTATTTATTATAGTCAGTTGAATTTAACTTTCTAGCCTCAAACCTACTTCTAAGCTCCAGATAAATATATTCACTGAACTTACATGATGTCTCAAGCTTTACAATCGAAACATAGTCAAAATGATTTCTTGATTTAACCCTGAAGACCTCCCCTTCTCCTTCTCTCTCAACAGTGGCATCTCTGTCCATTCACTCGATTGCTCAGTTCAGAATGCTGAGCATCGCTTGTACACCTAAACATTCCTCACTTCCTACATCCCATTAGACACAAGGACCTGACAGTTCCATTTCTAGGATGAATCTCAGATCTTCCCCATTTTCTTCATCTCTACTGTCACCACCAGGCAGCAGGTCTCTGTCAACAGTGAAGTGCCAACTGGTCTCAGACACCCACCTTGCCCCTTCCACTTGGGTTTTGTGCCTGCAATCACGCTGAAGGGTATAGTGTGTTTGGCTATGTCACTCCGCTGCTCAAACATTTTCACTGGCTATTCATTGCTCCTGATGGTATCACTTTTTAACAGAATCTATAAGGTTCTGCTTGTGCTTTCTGACACTTACCCTGTTTTTAATCTGCATCATGGCAACACCAGCCCCATCTCTGCTCTCTGTACTTTGACCTATGTTTTTCCTTTCTCAGAAAATTGGTTTATAATGTTCTTTCTGCCCAGAATGCTATTACTGTAAGTGCCAGTAATATTGGCCACCTGCTACTCTTCTTTGAGACTTTACATGTCATTGCCTCAGGGAGACCTAGCCTCAGCCCAAGTGTAGTGGGTCCCTAGCTTTCCTTCCCAGAGCTCCCTTGATTTTTCTGTCATAGAATATAAGCACAAGTGTGCTTATAAACAAAATTATTGGATATTCCCACTCCATTAGATTTCTGCTCTGATTGTATCCCTGGATTCAAGTGTCTATCATTGCTTGAATCAGCTCCATACAACCTGCCTGCCTGTACCAACCATCCTCATTCTCTGGGCCCTATTCCTTTCCAACCCCAAAGTAGAGAAAATCATCATTATATTTGCCACAGAATTGTTCCTCTGTTGATCTGGTCCAAGCTAATCACTGTGCTTCACAAAGTGAAGAGGGCTGGCTGGGAGGGACAAATGTAGGAGTAGGCCCTGCCTCTCATCACCATCATGCTGAAGTATTCGAGTCCTCCATTCCATCTCCTGTGTTCCCATCATGTCTGGGAACACAGTTCTGCAGCCTCTCGGCCCCTATCAGCCACACTCCCCACCTAGGGTTGGAGAGAGGAAGGCTCCACCCCTTCCTCTTTCCCTCTCTGTGCACATTGTATACAAAGGAGGGAGAAGAAGGAGTATTTTCTCCTGATGGATGCTGCACTTTAAACAAAGTTCCTTAGGCATTTAAACAATCATATTTATTCTACATGCAACAATAGTTTCATTATATATAGTGAGAATTCTTCTAAATGTTCATGTAACATTGGTCCAAGAACCTTACATTTGGAATAAACAAACCAGGATATGGCCTCACAGTAGTGAAAACTTGCTGAGCTCAGTTTTCTCTTTGCTTTAGGTTGTTTTAGAGAGAAAGCAGTTTCTTATAGTTGTAAAAAATGTAGGCTTTGAAGTCTGAAAAACCTGGATTCAAATCCTAGCTTTACTAACTGGGTGACTTTAAGAAAATTATTTACTGTTACTGAGCCTACTTTATAGGGTTTTTTTGTTTTTGTTTTTTGTTTTTTAATATTTTTATTTATTTCTAGGAGAGAGAGAGACAACATGAGCAGGGGAGGGTCAGAGAGAGAGGGAGACACAGACTCTGAAACAGGCTCCAGGCTCTGAGCTGGCTGTCAGCACAGAGCCCGACGCGGGGCACGAACCCACGAACTGCGAGATCATGACCTAAGGGAAAGTTGGACGCTCAACCGACTAAGCCACCCAGGCGCCCCTTTATAGGGTTTTTGAAAAGATCACATGAGAGAACACATATCAACTGTTGAGCACATTGTGCTTTTATAGTATATTGCATACAGCGTATATAGCCAATACTTAACAAATGGTAATTATTAATAATTATTAGTATTATAAATTCCTTATCTTCTAGCTCAGCAATAAAGCTTAACTGGGGTCAAATGGAAACTTGCCTAATGTCTTTCATTCATTCGATAAATATTTCTAGAGCCCCTACTATTGCTTAATGTAGTGTGCTAGGTACCAGATAACATTTTGGTGAATAAAACAAGGCATGGTTTGTCCACATAGAGCTTAAAGTTCTGTGGTATACAGAAAAACAAGTAAGCAACCATTTAATATCTAGCTATAAAATGGAATAAGCATCACAGGGATATGAGCAGTATGGTCTGGGAGGAAATGAGGGAGGACTCCATAGACGGAGTAGTCAGAGAAATGGCAAATTGAAAAACTCCAGCTGATTCATTAAGTCCATTGGCTTATTCTTGTTCCCAGCTCCACAACATGGTATCAAAAGAAACTTGGCCAAATACCTTGTTTATCCATTCTGGTATTTATCAAACTTCCTGATACATCTTACAAAACTAGGTGACCTCTGATGTTCTAATCTGATCAAGAGTGGTGAATGTGAAATGCACATGTAACCTACAGGTCATTAGATTTTTTAAAAAGTCTTAGATAAAATGCTAGCAAATTAAATCCTGCTGCATTTGAATAAAATAATCCACGACAACCAAATGGGTTTATTCCCAGACACCAAAGGTGGTTTGGCATAAATTAATCTACTAAAATAATTTATTCGACCAGCTGGTCAAAGGAGAAAGACTGTATCTGCATCATCTATAAGTAGAAAAAGTCTTCCTTTGTATTCAACATTCAGAATAAGGCTTTTCTTTATTATTCACTGCTGTAGTTAGTTTGCCTGAAGATATAAAGCTTTTGGCAATCAAGTAGAAATATTAAAATAAGTAAACCTTTAAATTTAGCCAAAAAAAACCAAAACAAAACCCAGAAGTGTGTGTGTGTGTAGGGAGGTGTAATCTGGCCATCTCTACCAGGTTAGTTTTAGATCACAATGTCCATAAGACTTCAATTGAAGCACCATTTCTGCCCAATCCCTGCAGTCTGCTTAGCCCAGTAGCTTTGGCAGAAATAACAGAAATAAACCCCTAAAGGCTGCGGCTGCTCACTATTGACATGGTTTATGCCAGCATATAACTGACTGACAGCCTCCATTTCTGGAATTAATTACTTTTCTTCTGGAGTTAAAGTTGCTGATGATGCTTCTCACAAAAATATGAGGTCTTTACATAGCAAATGGTCTAATTAAATAAGAATAAAGGCAGAAAATTCCCAGACCTAAATGAGATACATTTATTCCATGCATGTGGTTGAATCTTTAATAATTTGAAATGGAACAGTCTCTTCCCTCCTGGGATAGTGATAATATCTTGCTCTTTCCTGTATTTGAATGTATCTCCTTTCTAATGTTTATTTATGACTGGGGCATAGAGGAATGATGAATTCACTTCCTTCTTTCCCCACCACCTCCTGGGCAATTTCCCAACCCTCAGTGCTATGGTTTGAATTGTGTCCCCACAAAATTAAATTCATATGTGCAAGCCCTAACCCTCAGCATTACTGTATTTGGAGATGCGGCTTTTAGGAGGTCATTAAGGTTCAATGAGATCATAGGCATGGGGTCCTAATCCAGTAACATTGGTGAATGTAAAAGAAGAGGAAGAGTTCCCTATCTCTCTCTTGATCTCTCCTTGCACGCACACCAAGGGAAGGTCCTGTGAGGTCATAGCAAGAAGGTGGTCATACACAAGCCAGGAAGAGAGCTGTCACTAGACCCTGACCATGCTGGAGCTATGACCTATGAATTCTAGCCTCAAGAATTGTGAGAAAATATATTTTTGTTGTTTAAGCCACTGAGGTATGGTACTTTGATCTGGAAGCCCTAGTAGACAGAGACAATCAATGAGGAGAGAAAGGGGTAACTGGGACTTTGAAAAAGAAATCCAGCTTTGTCTCCCTCTGCCTAAACTTTCTTTCCTGTTTTCAGCACATGGTGTACTCAGGGAAGAGTGTGTCCTTGCATAGGGACATCAGTGTTGTCAGAGAATCACCATCTCTTTTCTGCATCCCTTCTCCTCTCCTTCACTCTCATCATGTGAAGATGCACAGAAGGAGAAGTGAGTACTTCTGTGTGCTAGGTACTGGGCCAGACATCACAACCTGCATCTGCCCCTTCAGTCCTCATATCTTCTGCATTAGGAGAAGCACAACCAAGGAGCCTCATGTCATACCTCCATTTAGTAATAGAATTTAGATGTATTTGGCTTTGAAGCTAGTGCTCTTGGCACAGTTTTCTGTCCATATCATGATGCTTTCAAGAGCTGATTATCATAGAATATGCTGCTAACCAAGAACAGGTAAAATGCAGAGACCAAGTTGATTTTCCAATAATGAGGCTACTATCAAATATTATTTTCCCACACCTCCCCCTCTCCATTGCCCCAGACCTGGATCCATTAGACAAAGAAGATAGAGAGACCCCAGGTGTTACAAGTCCTCAGAGCCCCCAAAGGTTGGTCTCTGAGGTATTGGGAGGGAGGAGGGTGGGGAGCAAAATAAGGTACCAAATAAGAACCTTTGAGTTGCAAGGTAGCTTGGATAGAGGTGGGAAGGGATTTAATGAATGAAGATGGGCATCTCACAGGGCCCAAGAGCAAGAAAGTTCTGGGCTTTGGGAAGAGAACTAGCAGAACTGGGAAATAGAAATTAGACAGGATGCCTTCCATTCTATTCTTCTGAAGAGAACACCTTCTTAATGGCTGAATGGGTTCATCCTCCCCTTTTTGCATGTATCTATCAGTTGCTTTGCCTGCCCAGTCTACAGGATGCATTATGCACCCCCCCCATACACACACACACACTCACAGTTACTTATTCTTGTCTAAGCTGTCCAGAGACTTCTGGACTGTCTTTTAATTCCATTTGTACACCCGTAGGATATAGGACCCAATTGGCCCAGCTTGGGTGAGCCTTCCACTCTTGATCTAGGCTGCTGTGACCCAGAGAGGCAAGACCAGAGTAAGCAAGGAATGAACTGGAAAGAAAAAGACCTCCCCCTAAAAAGCATATACCACAGAAAAAGGAGAAAGAAGGAAGACTGAGGAGAAGGCCAACTGGCTGGCTTTTGTTGAGCTCCTACCAGGTATCTTACTGTGTTCCAGATGCTCTAATGAACGTGAGGGAATAAAGTAGAATTTTCTAATGGGCTAACTGGAGAGACAAGACAGACCAGACAGAAGAGACAGTTTCTGAACAACATTAAAGAGTATTTACTCAAGACCTAAATTTTGTGGCCCACATGCCATCTTCAAAAGTTCAGAGGGCAATTAGGGTCTTTGGCAGTGAGAAGGAAACTGAAGTTGACTGTGGCAAGCATCTGCTAGATATGTTCACATGTTATGCCTGATTCCGTCCTCTCAACAGCCCTGTAAGGTAAATGCTATCTAAGAAAACTCCCTAGAGGATAGGAGGGAAGGGGCATTCTAATGGTGCTAATGGTATGAATAAAGACTTGGCAGTGGGAAAGACCATGGCTTGTAGAGGGGAGATTCAAGTGACTGGTGGAAATGAGGCAGAAAATACTTTGGAAACAGCAGAATTTGTAGGAAATAAGTTTAATAAGAGCACAAACTAGTAAAATCATCACCATTCTTTCCATTTATATCTTGATCCCTGTAACAGTGTGCCAGGCTTTGGAACTCAGCACTGGGGATAAGGAGATAAATGAGATGTAGTTCAGACTGTGAGAAGTCCACAGTCTAGTGGACAGAGGACCCAGTGATGGAAACAATAGGCATACTCTTCACACATTTCAGAGATTGAAACATCACCTATGGATTCTGGTTTCTCAGTCTGTGAGCCATGTTTTGCTGTGGCAAATAGGGGAGGCAGAGGATTAAACCCAGAACATCATGACAGCAAGCCTCAATGTGTCTCTATCATTTTAAAGGACACCTAAAGAGATTTTAAAAAGAGGTTCAATAATCTAATAGCCAAGACTTTGGGGGATGTTTGTGTTACCCAGCACTGAAAACAACAGCATGCTGAAGACATTAATCTACAGTACCAAGTATGCATAATACTCTAAAAAAGTTGCTACCATATCATTGGGCAACAACTTTGCAATGCTGTTCATATAGAATAAATCTCATTTTTAATAAAAATGTATCTTTAAGATATACACAACGATTACCCTAGAAATAGATTGAACTGTCTATTATATTGATATATATACAATCTCAGAAATTTGTCTCTAGTGCCCAGTTTACTATACACCAACAGAATTTAGAGCTCTATAAAAATACTTTATAGCATTCAGGCAGCAATGTTCCTATTTCTTATGCGGATACATTGGAAATGTGGCTGGGGCTGTCATTCACCACTGGCACTTAAATGTTTTTCACAAATAGTTGCTGCCTTAAGAAACCATCACCAAATAAAATGTTTTTATTTGGTTCTTTGATGATATGTCAATAGACATTAAAATAAAAACTTCCTCGTACTGCGGTGTTATAGTGCCTTCAGAATATTCTCAAGGGAAGCTGGGGGGGGGGGGACCTCTGAAGACCTGTCAAGGGGTTGAGGAGGTAGAGGGTGGTTATTAGCTCTGAAAAGGATGGCTCTGTCTATTGGCCACTTCACCTTTACTGAGAAGGTGGGAGCATAATAGAGTTTTAGTAAGATATATCCTTACCTGTCCAGAAGAGGATCGTCATATCCCTATGTCTCCAGTCTCTGCCTATCATGAGAGGGCGTACCTGTAGGGAACACACGTCTCTACTTTCCAGACACCAACAGTACACAGGTGCCCTTTCTTTAAGCAAACTTCTTTTGTCCCACTAGGCAAAGGAGGAGGAGGATGTGTAAACTTTACAAAGTGATTCATCTATAATCTATTTAAAGAAGGAGGCCTGGTAGGACTTTGAAAACAGACTTTGGCATCCATAAATTAGACTGGCCTACCTAATTATATTGCTTGGAATGATAGTTCACATAATATAATAATAATAATATTACTAAAAATAACAGTAGCACTCCATTAAGCCCCCTTCCTTGCTTTCATTTTTTCCCATAGCACTACCATCGAATTTACTGTTTATTTTTTGTCTACTGCTTATCTTCCTCCACTAGAACGTAAGCCCTATACAGGCAAAGGACTTTTTTTTTCTCTTTCTCTTTTCTTCCTCCACTACCTCTATTCTCATTACGTGGAACATGTCTGGCTAAATGCATGTGATCACTAAATATTTTTTGAACACATGAAAAAGGTAACCTTTAGTAAGTCTTGATTATATCTTTTATCTCATTTGATAAGTACAATAGTATGAGTAATACAAAGTATTATTCCCATATTTTTAACTTAAGAAAATAATAAATGAATCTATTTTTCACATAAAGATTTTAAATACCATAGAACTCAGATTACGGTTTTAAAATACCATTTACCGGGGCACCTGGGTGGCTTAGTCGATTAAGGGTCCGACTTTCGCTTGGGTCATGATCTCGCGGTTTGTGGGTTCAAGCCCCGCTTCGGGCTCTGTGCTGACTGCCAGCTCAGAGCCTGGAGCCTGTTTCAGTCTGTGACTCCCCCTCTCTCTGACCCTCCCCTGCTCACGCTGTCTCTCTCTCTCTCCTAGAAATAAATAAAACATTTAAAAATAAAATAAAATACCATTTACCAGTAAAGCAACGGCTTCCTAAAGAAATGGCCAATTCCAGATCTGGGGTGGAAAGTGCAAGGATGACTGAAGTATCTTGTTATACAGAAAGCAATGAAACAATCAAAGACTACTTGAGTTGTATCAAAAGGTTTAAGAGGCCAACTTGAAGGAACTCCCACTGACCAAAGATGGGGCAATTTAAGTCTAAAAAGAATAACTACAACTGGTTGAAAACCTTAAGGTCTTAAAATCCATTTGTTCATAATGGTAGTTTAAAAAAAATCAGATTGGTCACTTGAAAGTGGTAAATAAGAGAAAAGAATCAAGACTTCCTGTTCAGCTCAGAGACAGAGAGCTGGAAGAAGAGTAGCATTGTTCCCACACAGCAAGAAAAAAAGGTAGAGAAACTACAAATAAATGCATTTTCTTGAATTTTCAGAATGAGGTCACAGGGAAAGTCACTAACCTGAAATCTGGTGTCAAAGACAAAATGCAGAAGACAGTTAAGGAGATGATTTTATTCAGACAGCTGCAGTAGGGACATCACCTGAGATGCTGAGATTCAGGCATCTGTCTCAGTGGGATGGTTTTGCCTTAGATCTTATAGGGAGTGGGAGACAGATTACAAGTGGGGGATTTACAGTTGGGATTCTTTTGTAATCAGAGTCTCAGGCAGCTGTACTAGAAGCCATTTCTGTGTCTAGCTGGTTTGGGGGTGGGGATAAACACTTCTAACTTTAGCTGTTCACTCATGACACAAAAAGCAGGCAGTTGGCTGAGGGTCAAAGTGGAAGGATGTGCATCTGGTTTTGTCAATGGGTTTAGGGGAAAAGGGGAACATCTGTGTTTGGCATCTCACAGGAAAACATAGAAGTCATCTTGCATCTACCGACAGTTATGACAAAGAGTAAACAGAGATATGTACCTGAGTCCTAGAGAGAGGGGTGGTTCTTTGTGGTTAAGTCACTTCCTGGGACACAGAATGGTGGGGGGAATTCTCTAAGTGTTGCTGTGTGAGGGGAGCACAGGAGTCCGGTGAAGTTCAACATTGTCATTGGAAAGACAGGTGTCTGCAAGTGCCTAACAATCTGCAGCTGCTCAGCTAGAGCAGCCTAACAGACGCCATGAATGTCCACAGATTCAGGTGGAAACTTTTAAGGAATTCCTAAAGGTTGAGTGTGGGCTATATTGAGAGTGTGAATCCCAGACACAGGAGGTTTGCAAACTCTTATAGGTGTGTTTTCTGAGGATCCCTACTAGGTGTCCAGCTCAGTGCTTGTGGAAACCCCACTGAGATCTATCTCCCCTGTGAAACAAAAGCCTTCCTCTTTCTGAGGAAGAGCAAACAAAAAAACAATCCAAACAAACCCACTGTGGCCTTACTGGGATGGAGGCAACCCATTGCACCTGGGTAAGGGGGAAGTGCAGGGAAGAGGGCAGATGTAGGGCACATCCCAGAAACTAGGTGTGGAGGAGGGCAAGACCACCTGTGAGGTTGCACTCCAGCCCAGGTGGACAGTGAACACCCACGACTGAGGCTGAGAGAATCAGAGAACCTCTCTCTGCCTGTATCTCCCTCCACTGCACTACCCAATGTGAAGAAAAACTCGAAACAGAATGCATGCCCTAGAAGCACAGGAGAGACCTTCTCTGAGAAGAAGGGCAAAGGGAAGAAAGACCCAGGGCCAAGCAGGGAGCAAACATGGAGAAAAACACTTCAAAGCAAGGTAGGCCTACTTACGATGTAAATAGGTTCAGTAGGTTCATAGCTGGTACTTCTTTAATCGGTAGAAAATATTTTTATTTTGTCTTTTTGCCTTTTTTACTACTTCATCATCTTTTAATAATGAACTTTCTTGTTATTACTTGCCATGCATTTTTATCCCTTCACTGTCACCCTTCCGACATGAGTTTGTTTTATATCTGCTGTTGTAAAAGCTAGGGACTGCGTTGTTGTTGGTATTCGTTGTGGTGATATTTTATAAATGGCCTCTGAATCCCTCCAGAGATAGATCATCTGAGGGTTGAGATAGGATCATAACATTGGTTAAAGCAGCTTGTTTGACATAATCCTCTGTGAGAGCACTTGCTTTAGCTTTAATATTATCTCTTTATATGGGCACAACATTTGTAATAGTCATCTCTCTGGATGAAACAACTTCTTGTAGTTCTGAGTACCTGGGGAAGGAGACTGTTAAAGAGCCTCCTCCGGATGATAGACGGCAGGTTCATATTTGGGCTCTCCAAAGAGCAAGGCTCTCACTGAGGATTGCGGCAATTCATAAAGAGGTGTTGCAATCTTAGAAAAATTTGGCATCCATTGTCTGCAATATCCAGTGAAAAAGTTCTCTCCATTGTCATTTATGAGGAGTTTAAGATGTTTGAGAAGCCTTCAGTCTATTGGGAGAAAATACTTTTCCCACAAATAGGTCATACCGTAAATAATAAATTATTTGACCGAATTTAAATATATCTTTTGAAACATTATTCCCTTTTCTCCTAAGACTGAGTAAGAGTGAATGACATCCTTTTCCATAGGTTTTCTTGTTGTCTGAACAAAGTAGCAGATCATCTATGTGTTGTATCAGAACTGAATCACAGGGGAAATTGGGGGCTTTTAAGTCTCAATTGAGAACCTGGGAAATGCTGAAGGGGACACCACTGAATCCCTAGTCCATGACCGTCCAGAAACCCTGATGCCCTCCCCAGGTGAAGGCAAAAGGGTATTGACCATCCTGGTTTAGAGGCACTCTAAAAAAAGGCAGAGCTAAGATCTATTGCAGTGAAGCAAGTGGCTTCAGGAGGAATTGATGACAGCATGCTATTTATGTACTTCTCAGAAGCAAGAAGTATTAATTTCGTTGATGCTCCTGAGGTGCTGAACAAGTGGATATCTCCATCCACTTTGTTCCTTTCCTGGCAGGATAGAAATGTTATAAGAACTAGGATAAGATATGAGAAGACTACCTTTGGGTATATGGCTTCCAAATAAATTTGGTCCTTCTTTTTTGCCTCTGGTTTCAAGGAATAATGCAGAAGTTTAGGTAACGGTGTGGTAGAAACTTTCTGAAGTTTTACATATTCTGTTTTAATTATTTTGCCTATTATATATGATATTTTTAGCCTATAGCATGTCAGGTATATTATCAAGATCCCTGTTTGGGATTTGCATTAAACATAATGGAGGAAACAAAGATGATCCAGAGTGGACACAGCTTATGAATAGAAGACTCCCCTAGAACCTGAAGAAATAGTTCCTCTGGTGTGGATTTGATTTTACAATTCAATTTGCTAAGTAAGTCTTCGATTAAATTTTCACAGGTAGTATCTCAGAGTGGGAAGAAAGGTTTTTCAGTCAAGGACCCAAGCCTTAGGTTGAGGACTTAGATACAGGGAAAATCTCCTATTTGATAGTAACTTGAAATACGTAGTGCCTGTGTTGCATGTTTACTCAGAGGAAGAGGTTGCACAAAGGTGGCAGGGTTTAATGCAGAAAGAGTAGCACCATGTTTTTGATTCTAAGTAGGACCAGGACTTGAAGATGAGTATCTGGTTATAGTTCTCTTTGTTTAAGGGTATGTGTTGTGAGTTTAGCTAAAGTACTCCCTGGTATGCTGCCCTGGCATCTATTTTGTGTTGTCTTTTGGCCTGAAGAGGCCTTGAAATGATACCCTCCCTCAAGTTAATACTAGTTAGCAGCCCAGAGAGTCACGAATAAGGTAAGTTCCTATAAGACTCCCCCAGTGACCCTTGTGATCAATGGTCTCTTTTGCCTCCCAGCGTCTTCCCCTTATGGGGCTCTTAGATAAGCTCCCCGAGGAGCTTAACAAAACCTCCCTCTTCTTGATTCATATTGACTGATCTCACCTTAGCCTAGGAGCACCAAAGTGGTCCACCGTGCACCCTAATACAGGCATGTGCCCCGGGTGCTGCCCCCCAACCCTGCTTGCCTTGCATGGCCCCAGGAAGTATGCCTTGTACTTTTCTAGGACTCATGAGGAATAAACACTCTTTTTGAATTCCATTGCGATCTTCTGTTGAACTGAGGCACACCATCTGACCTGCCGAGGCTTCACCTCTCAAGTGTTGTTAATGTAAGAAACTCTGAGCAGTATGGCGGGACACTGGGCACTCTTTCCTTCCTTGGAGCACCTAATGAAGGGTTTTTCTTTGCACTGGTTTTTCTTTTATAAGATGGAACAATATATTCTCCAAGTGTTCTTCTGTTAACAATATTCACTAGAGTCCTTGTCAGTAGGAGGTTGGTTGTGGTAGGGGCCACCTAAGTCTTTGGTCTGTAGGATTGGTTTACTCTGGGTCTTGTCTCAGTTTTGTTCTAAAACCCTATCAAAATGTTCTTTTTTTTAAGCATTTAAAAATGTTTATTTAATCCAAGTTAATTAACAGATAGTATATATAACACCCAGTGCTCATCCCAACCACTGTCCTTCTTAATGCCCTCCACCCAGCACCTCTCCAGCAACCCTCAGTTTGTACTCTGTGTTTAAGAGTCTCTTATGATTTGCCTTCCTCTGGTCTTGTATTATTTTTCCTTCCCTTCCCCTATGTTGATCTGTTGTGTTTCTCAAATTCCACATATGAGTGTAATCATGATATTTATCTTTCTCTGACATATTTCACTTAGTATAATACCCTCTAGTTCCATACATGTTGTTGCAAATGGAAAGGTTTCCTATCAGAATTTTCTGCTGGGTGTTGTAGTTGAGCACAGAGGGCTTTTTATTGTTCTGATTTCTCTTTTTAAATTAGGTCTTTCAACTTCAGGTTGACAAAATGAGATGAAAGGGCCCTTGCTCCATCAATACCCTTAACTCTTGAGTGTTGTCAAAAGTTATTTTTTAAACCATCCTGAATGAATCTCCTATAGTTTCATTTTGTTTATTTACATGATTGAATTATGCTCCATTCGGTATTAGGGAGAATGTTTCAGGTATACCTCTTAGGAGATGACTTTTCTGGTTCTTTTTCTTTTTTCTTTCTTTCTTTCTTTTTTTAAATTCTCAGATTTATTGTGGAAAAAAGGACCCCATCCAATCAGATTTTGACATCCAGGGTTTAGCATCTGACCTTCTGACCAATACGTGTACTAGTTGATACATGTCAGGTAATCCTAGGTCATAAGTACCCAAAGAATTGTAAATTCTCCTATGAATATTTGCTTATCTTATTCGGGTTTAGGAAAGTCTAATTCCTGCTGTTAATTCAGTTCCTGTCCAAGTCTTAGGTTCCTCAGTTACCTGTGCACCTGGCTCATGGGAGGGATAGATCCTCAGAGGTATTTTGGGGTTGCAGGGAAGTTAATAGGAGAAGATAGGGCTTCTGGACAAGGGAGATGATGGAGAAGAAGTGTAAGAGGAGACGGATCAGAGGGACAAGGGAGAAAATGGAGGGCTGGATATAGAGAAACAACCAGGGGGCAAGGAGGGGAAGATTTACTAGGGAAGTGAATATACTTTGTTTTTGCTTAATTTGTCACATAGCTCCTTAGCTTTGGCCAAAGAATCTTTTAGTAAAGCAAGTATTCATTCAGAATTTCATTTAAAGGCCTTTGCATAGCCATAAGAAAATTGTGCTCAATAGGCCTATGAAATCTTATTCCCTTTCTTTTCTAAGGTACTTCTCAAATGAACAATTTTATTCAAATCAAGTGTTCCCAAGATTGGCTACTGAAGGCCCAGATTACCCATGGTGAGGCTTTGCCATTTAGGAAGATACACACAAAAACTAGGATTTTAGTTATAGCACATATAACAAATGGGTTTTCCACATGGACGAGAGGATTTAGATTTAGATGACCCCATGAAACCTGGTTATACTTGGCAGGAATGTAATGTTTATGCATCTTGTATCTTGAACCCCCGATGTGACTACTGGTCATTTCTTAATGAAAACCTGACATTCTCTGCCCCCAGCAGATGGAAATCCAGAGAAAACCTTCTCTCTGGTCAAAACCAAGTTCTTGGGACACAAAATAGACAGAAGGAAAATCTTATTTACTTTGATTGGTGACCTAGTGTATGATGACCTAGTTGACCTAGTGTATGCTGATCTGGTGAGAACTGAAAACCCAGTGTTCTGTGAGGCCGGTTCAAACAACAGGCTTATAACACCTTTGCCTGCATCCTGCTTTATTAGTCTCCTTCTAATCAAACTTTTAGACACCACAACAGAAAATAGTAACACAAGAGACAGCAAAACAAAGATGAAAAGGAATGATCTGTTCAACTAAGGATGCCAATATAGCCAGTAACAAAACCCATGTACCAGACCCAGTGCTGCATCTGGCCTTGTGGGTTTCACAGCTGGTTGAAGGTTGGGCCCATGTAGTGCACAGTGCAGACAAGGCTCAGGGGAGCCTACACAATGAATATGGAAATACATAAGGACCAAGCAAATTGGAACAAGCAAAGCTTACTTATTCATAGCTCTCTGTAGCAAGGGAATCAGCCACCATCACATGCCTTTGGCAGAGACTCAGAGGTAGACAGAGGAGGGAGGAAAATGGCAAAGCTTCTGGAAGGAAGCTGTAGGGCATCGATATGATTGGTTGAGAGTACAATTTTGCTTTCTCTGTTTGGTGTTAAGTTGGAAGCAGGGACAAAATTCAGGAAGCTGTTAGTTATTAATAAAGTCCTGGCCTTTGGGGGGTGATTGTACAGAAGTTGATGTTTGGCTTCCTATAAGTCTAACTTCTAGAAAGCAGCCTGGCTTCTTTTGGTTAGTTATCTCCTCAAAAGTTTGGCAGGTATAATTTGAAACTGGCCCCTGTATGTAGAGGACAGGGAGAGACTGAAGAAAGAGGTAGCTTCTTCCTGGTTGGTAGGTGACAGTTTTAGTACATAAAGGGAACTTAAATACAAGGTTTTTCTTGCGTGGCACAGACAAATGGACCCTGAACCTGCCCAACAAATCATTAAAGTTTATAAAGAGGCCTTAATTGGATTCCATCATATATACTTTGCACATGTTCTCAGCTTCACAACACTATCTCAAGGCTCTGTCTTTGGAACAGCCTCTGGGCATGGGAAAGGCAAGCAGAACCCTCATTTGAAGGACAGAGGAGTAGGTGAAGAGCCTCCAGTCACATGGGTCCAGTTCATAGATCAGCTGGGAGTCATGTCTTCTCAGTGCTCTTTTCTACTCGGCCTTCTAGGATGGTTAGTGTGGATAATAATATAGGTTGTAACCAACTAGGCTGGTTGCTACAGACTGTGCGTAAAAGTTCTGTTTTTACATATAGTCTGGTTGTGTATGCATTCTGAGTTTCCTATCAGATTTTAGAGTTTTACATGTGTCCTTAATACTATCTTGCTAGACACAATGATATCTTTTTTTCTTTCATAGTTTATTGTCAAGTTGGTTTCCATATAACCATATAACCCAGTGCTCATCCCAGCAAGTGCCCTCCTCCATGCCCCACCCCCTTCCCCTCTCTCCCATCCCCCTCAGCCCTCAGTTTGTTCTCAGCATTCAAGAGTCTCTCATGGTTTGCCTCCCTCCCTCTTCCTCACTATTTTTCCCCTTCTCCTCCCCCATGGTCCTCTGTTAAGTTTCTCCTGATTGACTTATAAGTGAAAACATATGGTATCTTTCTCTGCCTGACTTATTTCCCTCAGCATAACACCCTCCATTTCCATCCACGTTGGTACAAATGACCAGATTTCATTCTTTCTCACTGCCATGTAGTATTCCACTGTATAGATAAACCACATCTTCTTGATCCATTCAACAGTTGATGGATATTTAGGCTCTTTCCATGCTTTAGCTATTGTTGAAAGTGCTGCTATGAACATTGGGGTACATGTGGCCCTATGCATCAGCACTCCTGTATCCCCTGGGTAAATTCCTAGCAGTGCTATTGCTGGGTCATAGGGGAGTTCCAGTGATAATTTTTTGAGGAACCTCCACACTGTTTTCCAGAGGGGCTGCATCAGTTTACATTGCCACCAACAGTGTAGGAGGGTGCCCATTTCTCCACGTCCTCGCCAGCATCTGCAGTCTCCTGATTAGGTCATTTTAGCCACTCTGACCTGCGTGAGATGGTATCTCAGTGTGGTTTTGATTTGTATTTCCCTGATGGTGAGTGACGCTGAGCAGTGACACTCCCTACTTCTTTGCCACCTTGCCTCTTTTTTTCACAGTGATGTCTTTCAAACTGAGGACTCATCATTGTCGATCGTTAGTTTTTAGCTTTTATTTCTTGGCTTATTGCTATCTCTCCATTACCAATCTCCATCTTCTCCAGAAGTTCCATTAGAAGCTTGTTGGTTTCTGGATCTCTTTATATTTTCTAACTTTCTTCCTTTTCATCTTATTATCCTTTGGCTGAAACTGAAAAAATTTCTTAACTCAATCTTCCAGCTCACTTATTCTTCCATTTTATGTATTTATTTAGCTTTTTAGTCCATCTATTGAGAATTTTACCCCCATTAATTATATTTTCACTTGAGGAAGTTAATGAACAATGTGTGTTTTTTGTTTTTTGTTTTTACAAATAGTTTATTGTCAAACTAGTTTCCACATAACACTCAATGTTCATCCCCAAAAGTGTCCTC
>NW_024080841.1:2603429-2604932 GCF_003009895.1 Hyaena hyaena | reverse complement strand
CCATTTTCATTCATGATTTTGTCTACTTGGGTGTTCGCTCTTTTCTTTTTGAGAAGCCTAGCTAGAGGTTTGTCAATTTTGTTTATTTTTTCAAAAAACCAACTCTTGGTTTCATTAATCTATTCAACTGTTCTTTTGGATTCTATATTGTTTATTTCTGCCCTGATTTTTATTATTTCTCTTCTCCTAATGGGTTTTTGGTTGCTCTTGTTGCTCTCCTTCTTGCTCCTTTAGGTGCGCTGTTAGATTTTGTACTTGTGCTTTTTCTAATTTCTTAAAATAGGCCTGGAGTAAAATGTACTTTCCTCTTAGGACTGCCTTTGCCACATCCCATACGGTTTGAATTGTATTTTCATTTTCATTTGTTTCCATATATTTTTTAGTTTCTTTTCTAATTGCCTCACTGGCCCATTCATTCTTTAGTAGGGTTTTCTTTAACCTCCATGTTTTTGGAGGTTTTCCAGACTTTTTGCTGTGGTTGATTTCAAGTTTCATAGCATTGTGATCTGACAGTGTACATGGTATGATCTCGATTCTTTTACATATATTGAGGACTGCTTTATGACCCAGTATGTTATCTATCTTGGAGAATATGCCATGTGCACTTGAGAAGAAAATGAATTCCACAGCCTCAATGTAGAGTTCTTTCTTTTTAAATAGTTTATTGTCAAATTGGTTTCCATATAACACCCAGTGTTCATCCCCACAAGTGCCCTTCTCCATGCCTTTCACCCCCCTTCCCCTCTCCCCCATACCCATCTGTCCTCAGTTTGTTCTCAACATTCAAGAGTCTCTCATGGTTTGCCTCCCTCCCTCTCCCCCCCCCCCCCCTTCCCCCCTTCTTCTCCCCCACGGTCCTCCGTTAAGTTCCTCCTAATCCTCCTATATGTGCAAACATATGGTATTTGTCCTTCTCTGCCCAACTTATTTTGCTCAGCATAACACCCTCAAGGTCCATCCATGTTGCCACACATGGCCAGATTTCATTCTTTCTCATTGCAATACAGTATTCCGTCATTATAGATAAACCACATCTTCTTGAGCCATTCATCAGTTGATGGACACTTAAGCTCTTTCCATGTTTTGGCTATTGTTGAGAGTGCTGCTATGAACACTGGGGCACATGTGCCCCTATGAATCTTGTATCCCTTGGGTAAATTCCTAGCAGTGCTATTGCTGGGTCATAGGGGAGTTCTATTGTTAATTTTTTGAAGAACCTCCACACTGCTCTCCAGAGGGGCTGCACCAGTTTACATTCCCACCAACAGTGTAGGAGGGTCACCGTTTCTCCACATCCTCGCCGGCATCTAGAGTCCTCTGATTTGCTCGTTTTAGCCACTCTGACTAGCATGAGGTGGTATCTCAGTGTGGTTTTTGATATGTATTTCCCTGATGAGGAAGGACGCTGAGCATCGTTTCATGTGTCTGTTGGCCATCTGGATGTCCTCTTTGGAGAAGTGTCTGTTCATATCTTCTGCCCATTTCTCACTGGATTGTTTGTTT
>NW_024080841.1:2523579-2603252 GCF_003009895.1 Hyaena hyaena | reverse complement strand
CCCCCCCCCCCCATTTCCCCCCTTCTTCTCCCCCACGGTCCTCCGTTAAGTTCCTCCTAATCCTCCTATATGTGCAAACATATGGTATTTGTCCTTCTCTGCCCAACTTATTTTGCTCAGCATAACACCCTCAAGGTCCATCCATGTTGCCACACATGGCCAGATTTCATTCTTTCTCATTGCAATACAGTATTCCGTCATTATAGATAAACCACATCTTCTTGAGCCATTCATCAGTTGATGGACACTTAAGCTCTTTCCATGTTTTGGCTATTGTTGAGAGTGCTGCTATGAACACTGGGGCACATGTGCCCCTATGAATCTTGTATCCCTTGGGTAAATTCCTAGCAGTGCTATTGCTGGGTCATAGGGGAGTTCTATTGTTAATTTTTTGAAGAACCTCCACACTGCTCTCCAGAGGGGCTGCACCAGTTTACATTCCCACCAACAGTGTAGGAGGGTCACCGTTTCTCCACATCCTCGCCGGCATCTAGAGTCCTCTGATTTGCTCGTTTTAGCCACTCTGACTAGCATGAGGTGGTATCTCAGTGTGGTTTTTGATATGTATTTCCCTGATGAGGAAGGACGCTGAGCATCGTTTCATGTGTCTGTTGGCCATCTGGATGTCCTCTTTGGAGAAGTGTCTGTTCATATCTTCTGCCCATTTCTCACTGGATTGTTTGTTTCTTGGGTGTGGAGTTTGGTGAGTTCCTTATAGATTTTGGATACTAACCCTTTATCTGATATGTCATTTGCAACTGTCTTTTCCCACAGAATGTAGAGTTCTAAATATATCTGTCAGATCCATCTGGGTCAATGTATCATTTAAGTCCATTGTTTCTTAAGTGATCTTCTGTCTAGTTGATCTATGGATTGCTATAAGTGGAGTATTAAAGTCCCCTGCTATTAGCACATTCTTGTCCATAAGATTCTTTCTGTTTGTGATTGTTTTATGTATTTGGTTCCTCCTGTATTTGGTGCGCAGATATTTATAATTGTTAGCTCTTCCTGATGGATAGACCCTTTATTATATAATGCCCTTCTTCATCCTTTGTTACTGCCTTTACTTTAAAGTCCAGTTTGTCTGATTTAAGTATAGCTACTCCAGCTTTCTTTTGACTTCCAGTAGCATGATAGATATTTCTCCATCCCCTTACTTTCAATCTGAAGGTGTCCTCAGATCTAAAATGATTCTCTTGTAACAGAAAATAGATGGATTTTACCAAACTCCACACCCGAAAAACAAACAACCCAGTAAAGAAATGGGCAGAAGATATGAACAGACACTTCTCCAAAGAGGACATCCAGATGGCCAACAAACACATGAAACGATGCTCAGCATCCCTCCTCATCAGGGAAATACAAATCAAAATGACACTGAGATACCACCTCACACCAGTCAGAGTGGCTAAAATGAGCACATCAGAGAACGCGAGATGCTGGTGAGGATGTGGAGAAATGGGCACCCTCCTACACTGTTGGTGGGAATGTAAACGGGTACAGCCCCTCTGGAAAACAGTGTGGAGGTTCCTCAGGAAACTAACAATAGAACTCCCCTATGACCCAGCAATAGCACTGCTAGTAATTTACCCAATGGATACAGAAATGCTGAGGCATAGGAGCACATGTACCCCAATGTTCATAGCAGCACTCTCAACAATAGCCAAAACATGGAAAGAGCCTAAATGTCAACTGACGAATGGATCAAGAAGATGTGGTTTATCTATACAATGGAATACTACATGGCAATGAGAAAGAATGAAATCTGGCTATTTGTAGCAACGTGGATGGAACTTGAGGGTGTTATGCTGAGCGAAATAAGTCAGGCAGAGGAGGACAAATATCATATGTTTGCACTTATAGGAGGATTAGGAGGAACTTAATGGAGGACCATGGGGGAGAAGAAGGGGGGAAATGGTGGGGGAAAGGGGGAGAGGCAAACCATGAGAGACTCTTGAATGCTGACAAAAACTGAGGACTGATGGATGGGGGGGGGGCGGGGGATGGGCACGGAGAGGGGCACTTGTGGGGATGAGCACTGGGTGTTATATGGAAACCAACTTGACAATAAACTATTTGTAAAAAAAAAAAAAAAAAGAAAATAGATGGATTTTGTTTTTTATCCATTTTGTTACACTATGTCTTTTGATTGGAGCATTTAGTCCATTTACATTCCGTGTTATTATTGAAAAATATGAGTTTAGAGCCGTTGTTTTCTTTGTAGGATCCATGCTTGTGGTGGTATCTCTGGTACCTTGTATTCTTTGCAACATTTCCCTCATAGAGTCCCCCTCAAGATTTCTTGTAGGGGTCATTTAGTGGTGATGAATTCTTTTAATTTTTGTTTATTTGGGAAGACTTTTATCTCTCCTTCTATTCTGAATGACAGGCTTGCTGGATAGAGAATTCTTGGCTGCATATTTTTTTCTGTTCATCACATTGCAGATTACTGCCATTCCTTTCTGGCCTGCCACGTTTCAGTAGATAGGTCTGCCACCACTCTGATAGGTTTCCCTTTGTATGTTAGGGCCTATTTATCTCTAGCTGCTTTCAGAATTCTCTCTTTGTCCTTATATTTTGCCAGTTTCACTATGATATGTCGTGCAGAAGATCGATTCAAGTTACATCTGAGGGGGGTTCTCTTTGCCTCTTGGATTTCAATGTCTGTTTCCTTCCCCAGTTGGGGAAATTCTCTGCTGTAATTTGTTCAAGGACTCCTTCAGCGCCTTTCCCTCTCTCTTCCTCTTCTGGAATTCCTATGATACGGATATTGCTCCATTTGATTGTATCGCTGAGTTCTCAAACTCTCCCTTTGTGTTCTGGATCAGTTTATCTCTCCTCCCAGCTTCCTCTTTTTCTATAATTGTGTCTTCTAATTCACCTAATCTCCTCTCTGCCTCTTCAACCTGTGCATTGCATGCCTCCATTTTATTGTGCATCTCGTTTATAGCATGTTTTAATGCATCACAACTATTTTTAAGCTCCATAGTCTTTGTAGCAATAGTTTCTCTGACATCTTTCATGCCTTTTTCAAGCCCAGTGATTAATTTTATGACTATTGTTCTAAATTCTTGTTCAGTTATGTTGCTTATAACTCTTTTGAGCAGTTGTTTAGCTGTCATTTCTTCCTGGAATTTCTTTAGAGGAGAGTTCTTCCGTTTCATCATTTTGGCTAGCTTTCTGTCTTTTGTTAGTTTTAAAAGCTTGTTATGTACTCTGCACCTGCTAGTATTGCTGTATTAACTCATTGACGGTCCAGGGCCTGTCCGCTCAGGAAGTGTTCTTTGAATGGTGTCTCTTGGTCTCTCTTGTTGAGACTTTGGTTATTTTATTTCCCTACTCGTAGTGGTATTTGGGACTCTCCACCATGTGTACTTTGGCTTGTTTCTTGAGGTAGCCCTGACTCTCGTTCCCTTCCATCTGACTTGCCAAGTCCCAGGCTCTGCAGCTTTGCCCTAAGCTAGTTAAGTGTTCTGAGCATGTTCAAATTAGGCTAGGTTAAGATATGAGGTTAGGTATATTAAGTGCATTTTCTTTTTTTTTTTTTTTTAAGGTTTATTGATTTTGAGCGAGAGAGAGAGCGAGAGAGAGCCCACGCGCCCACAAGTAGGGAGGGGCAGAAAGTAGGAGAGGCAGAATCCCAAGTAGGTTCTGGCACAGTCAGCACAGAGCCGGCTGTGGGGTTCCAAGTCACCAACAGTGAGATCATGTCCTGAGATCTAGAGTCAGAGGCTTAACTGACTTTGCCCGCAGGCACCCCTATGTTTTGAATTTACAATATTTTCAACTTATGATGGGGTTATGAGGGTTATGAGGAAATAACCCCATCACGAGCTAAGGGAGATCTTTATGTCCAAACTCAGCTGGAGCCAGAGGTGACAGCTGAGAACAGGTGGCTGGGCGGAGCACACTGGGTCACCAGGTCTGAGTACCATGAGGGGTTATGGTCCTGCTGCTGGCTGGTTTTACTTGCTTATGCTACATGTCCACAATTGGCTCTGTCCTTTCTTTCAAAGGGTCCAATGTCACAAGTCTCCAAGTGACAAATGTCCCTGAGGCCAAGGAAAGGACTGTATTTTTAAATACTTTTGTTTAAGTATTTAAAGGGGGCCCATAAAAACACAATTGCTTAAGAGAGGAGGCCAGAATATAAACTTAAATTTGCATGTGAAATTCAGTATATCAGGCAGAGTCTAACCAGAAAAACTGAACTCAGTTTGTATCTAAGCAGATGGGGGTGTAATGCAGTGAACTGGTTACACAGGCAATGGAAAAATTAAGTGTCCAAACAGGGCATGGTGGGGCAACCCTGAGATTAGCACCACAGGAAGCCAATAGGCTTCAAGGCAGGAAGGACAGAGGGAAGAAGTGGTATTGGAGGTTGGGTTCTCAAAAAGCAGACTTAAGCATAGTTTGGGGTGTAAGACACTTACTAGGGGTCAACCCCTGGGAAGGGAGAGAAGAAGCAGCAGATGTCAGGGAAAGGAGGTGCACTGGGGTGCAGACTAAACTAAACCTCAGCCATCTGGAGGGTGCCTCACCAGAGCGCCCTGCATCAAGCCAACATGGCGATGCATTTACTACCCCTCCCCTTGCTCACCAGATGTGGGTGGTTGGAAAGGCATGACCTCCAGCAAGGCTGACCCTGCAGGAGCTGACAGCTGGAGGCTGGCTGCTGGCTGCACTCCCCGCTGTTGGGCAGCAAGTCCTTCTTTGAAGGAGATTTGAGCATTTTGTGTTTGCCACAGAACTTTTACTGGAGCCCAGAGGCTCAGCTTCACTGATGGATGCAGGAAACACACTGGGCCTGAACCGAAGAGGTAGAGCCAGGAGACACGGCTGCAAGTGGAGATTCCTGCCCAAAACAGAAAAGGAGGAAAGAAATACCTGCCCTTCCCCTTCCTCCTCCTTATAATGTCTGATCCGTGGCTCCTGCTGGCCTGGCCAGAAACAGCTAACAGGAGCTTGAGAAGCTCCAAAGGACGCTTGAGAAATGCAGCCTGCAGGTGTCAGCACGCTTGAGCAGAGCTGGGGAAGGGAAAGGACTCTGCAAGCAAACAGGCCCAGGAAAGCAACTTTTCTTCTTTCCAAAGGCCACCGGTCTCCCCTGTGGTGAGCACCGTGCTGCCCCGACCCAGCACATCCTGCAGAAACAAAGGACTCACCCCCTCAGCTGCTGGGAGTGCTGCCTGCAGACAGCCCTTCAGCTGTGACCCTCTTTGGGGACAGTGATGGCTAAAAGCACCACTGTGCCCAAGGTTGTACCTCTTCCTGTGGTGGCCGATACCTAATGACTGAGGCTAGGCAGAAAGATCTAGCCCAATTCGGGACCACTCTGAAGGGCCGTCTGGCTTCCATCTCTGAGACTGCATCGTAGCTCAGCATTTCCCTCTGTCCAATCTTGCTGCCTTTCTTTCCTCCCAAGCCCCTTCCCTTCTCCCTCATAAACCTCCTACATACTCAATAAACCTATAAACTCATCACCTTGGGGGCTTCTTCCTGGGAACCCAAGCTGGGACATTTGTGTTAGGTTTCATAATTGAGTTAACTTTGTTTTGATCCTCTCAGCCTTTGGGGTATCCTCCTGTCATACCAGAGAGTGAGGAACCCCCTAGCTGGCCTCCATTCGGTGACTCATACATCCACTGCTAGAATGTTCTTCCCAGACAGTCAGCAGCTTCAGCCCTTTACCTCATTTAGGTCTCTGCTCAGATGTCATCCACCTGTGAATAATAGCTTTCTCTAGCACCAGACTCCTCCTTACCTTTCTTTACAGCACTTACTGTCTGCTGACCAATTATGTACAATTATTTGTTTATCATGTCTCCACTCAAGAACAGGGAGTTTGGTCTTGTTCATAACTGTTTAGCACACAGTATGAGCTCAGTGCCAGACACTGATTATGCCTTTGGAAATTTCTGGTCTAGTGAGGAAATGAGGCAAGTGGGAAAATCATGATAACGCAACAGGGCAAGGGCAGTAATCGAGGCACCGATGAGCTCAGCTTAGGCGGCCAGGACAGAGCTCCAGAGAGTAGGGAGAAGGGATTGGCTCTCCAGGAAGGGCAGGGAAGACAGGTCCTGGAATGGGCAAACTGTAGAGTGGCCCAGGCACACAGGTAGGTGACAGCTGAGGTCTCTAGGACATCAGGGTCAAAAGGGCAATGAGGCAGGGAAAGCCAGGCATGCCCTAAGATCCGGCCAGCACTGCCTTTTCTGGAGTTCCTCATACATTCACACAAATATGCAAAAATTCACACACAAGGGGAATCACTGCCACATTGGTTACAATGGTAGAAAATAAGGAGCAATCTGAACGTTGATCAAGAGGGAAACGGTTAAATCAATAAAGGAACCTGTGTACTCTGGAGTACGGCAGCTCTTAAAAGGAGTTATATGTCTTTATGCACCAACATGCAAAGACCTTATGTGTACGATATAATAGTAAGTAGAAAGGGAGATCATGGAAGTATATCAACATAGTCACACCCATTTCATTCAGGTGTACACACATGCACACACATGTTGTGTTCACGTAAACAGAGAATCACCTGGAGGGAAACTTAGAGGTTGACAGTGGACATTGGGACGGGAACAGACAAGAGAAGGCTTTTGTCTTAGGGTATTATTTGACTTTATTAAAACTGGCATGGATTAACCTTCACATTAAATAAAAGGAAAGGAAGAGAGATAAGCAAGTCCTAGGAGCTTATGGTCACCAGGCAGAAGGGACAAACTGAAGATCCACAAATACAAAGAGGTCAGGATAACTGATCAAAGCAGGTCACAGGGGTTAAAGCAAATGCGAGATAGGAGTCAGGAAGATGAGCTATTTCAAGACCAGGGCAGGGCAGGGCAGCAGGGAGGGGCTGGGACCTAGGTGACCTGATTCCAGGAGCAGCGTCTGGCCTCGAGGCCACTTCCCGAAGGCCTCACATGTGAGGTTGTCAGAAAGAGCCTCCCGCAGTTACACTGTCCTTTGAAGGAGCAGGAGTACCAGAGTTCAGATGATGACCCCCAGCCTTCGTGCTTTCTCTAACGCAGTCCTGTCTTCCTATATCCCTGAGGACAGAGAAGATGGAACACTTCTGCCTTCTCTTACTAGCTCCTTTCACCAAAGAAGGTCTTTTCTTCTTTACTCCTTGTGAGACTATTCAAAGTCTTTAGCAAGCTTCTTTTTTGTTGTTGTTGTTTTCATTATGAATCTCGTATGCAGCATTTCCAAAAACTGTCTGGCCACAGAGCACTCTTTCATTAGGTAATATATTTTAATTGCCATTAAATTTTAATTACACAAGTATTGTGTGGGTGTTTTCTCCTTGTAAACATATCCAGGCTACCCTGCCGGAGGGGAAGGCCACGTGGAAAAAGAGGCCCTGGAGGATGAGACACCACACGGTGAGGGAAATCAAGTAGAAAAGGCCCGAGGTATAGCAGCCTTGAGGGTGGGGCCGTCTTGACTGTCCAGCCCAGCCCAGCCCAGCTGGATGCAGTCTCGTGAGAGAGAGACCGATGGTTCAGTGTGGAACACAGACAAACCAGCCCTGCGGAACCCTTCGGGAAGTCTTGACCCAGAGAATCATGAGCAATAATTGATTTCTGTTTTTAAGCCACTAAGTTTCATTGTGGTTCGTTATGCAGCAATAGATAACAGGTACATTCTCTCATCCCCTCCCCAATGCCAATCTCCCCCTTCCCCAAGGAAACATTATCTTGAAATTTGTTTTTATTTACTTGGCTTTTTTTTAAGTAGTTCTATCAAGGATTGCTTTGCAATCTATTATATGATCTATAGCTGTTTTTGAGCATTATAAATATAGACTCAAGCTATATTTATATTCATGTATGTTCATTTATATTGAATATATCCATTTCTATTCATGCTATGTTTATATTTATGTATTTTGGGGAGAAGAGAATTGTAGAATACTCACCCAATGAAATACTACCACGCTAGTGAAAATGAATATTGCCACACACAATACCATGGATGGGTGAAAAGCTTAGAATCACAGTGTTGTATTGAAAACAGCAAGCTGCAGAAGGCTATAACACAGATCATTCATCTTTTCATATGATTATTGGCCATTTCTTCTTCTTTGATTTTCTGGTTCATTTCTTTTGTCCATTTTTCTTTGGGGTTGTTTGTCTTTTTCTTCTTGATTTGTTGGAATTCTTTATAAATTTTTAGAAGTGTCCCACCAAAGGTAGGGCACTAGGAATTACTTGAATCTGGAGAAATGTTTTCAAGAATAGAGTTTCAAATTACCAAATTATACCAACCAACAAAAAGCACCCAGGAAGGTATTGAAAAAAAATTGGGCAAAATTAATAACAAATTACCAGGCACTTTGAATTCTGGGCTAAAAATTCCAAGGATCAAAGACCCGAAAGAGTTTTGGGCTCTATTGCCAGATAAGAGGCTATTTATATAAATCCACAGAGCACAGAGGTTCTATTTCATATTTTCTTTGCTACCAATGGGAAATGCATCATTTAACTTGAGATATGGCTCCCCTTTTAAACATTTCTTAGGATAGACCAATGAATTACTGTTCTTTCTTGCAGTGAATTTATACTGCACTAAGGAAAAATAGACTCCTTTAACCCCTGAAGAGTCACATTTCTTTCATTTAGGTCACTTGATAGGGCCATTATAGACTCCGATAAGACATGTGGGACTCTGTTTAATATCAGGCAATTTTCTTGTGCCTCTTCATTTATTAAAAGAATGTATCCATTAGCAGTCATTAGTACATTCTGTCAAAATGGAGGCTAAATTATCCTCGATGGCTTAAGAGAAAATGCTTTTTGACGAAAAATAATGGCATTAATTGCTCAGTGGAATAGATAGGGCTTTCTTTGTCATAACCTCTCTCTCCTCCCCCAGCGCAATCGGACACTGCTTACCTCTGTGAAAGATCCAGGCCATTTTCTCCCTACCCTATGAGTCAGCTCTTTGCTCCAGCGTGTGGCCTCTCTGGTGGCAGGCCACTATCCACAGGGAATACACAGAGCTCCTTAGCCCATCACAGTGAGGAAACTTGACTGATTCTTCTTGCTCCCTAATTCATCCAAGGGTGAAAGAGGAAGGAGATGCCTCACTTAGCAAACAATCTCATTTGAAGGGACTCTGTTTTAGCAACAGGAAGCAAACCACATTAGGGAAATAATTGCCCTCCTATAGCTCCAAACTGAAACCCATCTCCTTTTTGACCTTCCATTTGGAACATATGCTCTCTGGAATGTGTGGTTGGAGGAAGGAGGTTGTAGGAGTATATGTTTGTGTGTGGTATGTTTTCATAATTAGAAACAAGTTTCCTGTGTACCTTTTTTATTAAAAATCTTCAGGTTTAATTAGTAAAAAGCTTCCATCTCCTAAATATGGGTATATCTCCAGGTTTTGTCTTTCTCTTACTCCCTCCCTCTCCGGTTACATCAATTCTCACAGGCATTAGTAATTACATCTGTATTAGTTAAGATGTGTTTGGGGGGAAAATAATAAAATATCGACTAACAGTAACTTGTGTGTAACAAGAAATCTGGAGGTAGGCAATTCCAGACTTGGTTCAGCAGATCAACAAGGACACCAGTGACTGACCAAAGGTTCTTACCATCTTTCTGCTTTGTCCCCATCACTGTGACATATGTGGCAGCCATATCTCTCAACATGTCAAGCCATATATCTCCAACAATCCCATTCTCTCCTGACAGAGTCTCAAGCAGGAAGGAAAGAGATGGAAGCAAATGGCCTTCTCCTCATGGAGGTCCATTTTATCAGGAAGAAAATCTTTCCCAGAAGTCCCTTGGCCATTGACCAGAATTGGATTACATGCTCACCCCTTGACCAATGAAAGGGAAATAAGTTATCATATTTGGACCTTGGCCAATCATGACTTATCCTCACCATCTGAGCCATTGCAACCCAAACACAGGTGGGAATCTACTTGGCATAAAGAGAAATTGAGGAGGCAACGGCTCCCGGATCTTATTTCCAGCCCTGACCGTTCTTCTCACCTTTAGTTACATCTTTCCAACTGCCTAACGGGCAGCACTACCTCTTGTCCTACTATCATCCCAAACTCAGTCGTTCGGGGAACAGATTCCTTTTTCTTTTTTTCTTTTTTATTTTTAAATGTTTTTCTTTCTTTTTTTTTTTTTTTTTTTTTGTACTTATTTTTGAGAGACAGAGAGCCAGCGTGAGCAGGGGAAGGTCAGAGAGAGAGGGAGACACAGACCGAAACAGGCTCCAGGCTCTGAGCTGGCTGTCAGCACAGAGCCCAATGCGGGGCTTGAACCCACAAACTGTGAGATCATGACCTGAGCCGAGTCAGGCGCTTAACCGACTGAGTCACGCAGGCGCGCCCAGATTCCTTTTTCTTATCTCCTAATAATGTCTCCCCTTTTCGCATTTCCTGATGTTTCCAGTGGTAATTTTATCCACCCATTATGGAGGCTTTGAAACTTAGGATCATTTTGGATATCCTCTCTGTCTGGACTTCCTTATTTGGTCTGCCCCTCAGGGAAGTCAATTCTTTGTCTTCCTAACATCTTCTACCCTGGTTCATCATCCTTCCCACTCTTCTTGCCACTCCTGTCATCACGCTGTTCCACATGGACCCCTTTGTGTCATCTGAAATGGGCCCCAGCCTCAGGGTCATGCACTCTGCAACCACATTCATCTTCTTAAAGGTCCTTCCTAAAGTCTACAGTCCTCATTCCTCCCACATTTAGAACCATACACCTATGGGAGAAAACTTTTTAGTTTAGGTTTTAAGATTTTCTACAATACCTTTTGAAAACGGTTCCCCATTATTCTCTGCTTCAGCCACACTGATCAGCTCACTGTTCCCTGAAATATGCTTCATGCATCCCATTTGTCCACACCATTCCCTATAAAAAGAAACTTCAGTGTTAAATAACTAGGCAAGTGTAACTCTGCAATGGCCCTATTACCAGTGTTTTACCAGTGCCAAAATAATAGCATGGTAAATAATGATATAATATCCATTGTCAAATATTGAGGAATGTTTTAAAAATATTTCATCCTAATTATTAAACTTCAGAGAGTTCAGAGTCCTTTTTAAAAGATAAAGGAAGTAGCATTCTAGACCAGGACTGTAATAGATTCTTCAAAAGATTAGCAATAGGGTAGGGTGCCTGGGAGAGTTTCAGTTGATTAAACATCTGAGTCTTGGTTTCAGTTCTGGTCATGATCTCACAGTTAGTGAGATTGAGCCCCAAGTCAGGGCATAGTTAGTGCAAAGCCTGCTTAGCATTCTCTCTCTCTCTCTCTCTCTCTCTCCACCCCGACCTCAAGATAAATAAACTTAAAAAAAAAAGAAAGAAGGAAAGAGAGAAGGGAAGAAAGAAAGAAAGAAAGAAAGAAAGAAAGAAAGAAAGAAAGAAAGAAAGAGTAGCAGTAAATCTATACAGTATGATGTCATCTCTTGGTGGAAGGACAATTCATTCGTTCATTCACTGGTAATCAGGAGAGTGCAATTTCCTTGCCTGACAACTGCCAGGCAGAATTCTTGGTAGGAGAACTCTCTATATTTAGGACAATATCTTGACAAATTACTTGGGGGTAGAAAGTGAGGTTCAGACAGAATTTGACACTATTTTTATCAGGGTGCCATGCTCATGTCTAGGTAAGTGAAGGACTTATCTTCTTAAGCATTTCTTTAGAAATCACTTAAAGAAAAATGGCAAGGTGATCAAGACAGAACCTTGTGTAGAAAACCAGGATGTACATGAACTATTTTCTGTTCGAATATTTAATAAGATCTACAGCAAGAAAGTAGGAGGCTTTGGACTTAGCTGTTAAGCTTGTGTGAAGGTAGGGTCTAGTATCAAGTCGCCCATAGGGCTTCTCTGAAGGAATTTGTCAAAGTACATCTTTTTCTTAATATCTAGGGTGTATAAGCCTAGCAGGAATTCTGGCTCTGTCACTTCAAAGCTTTGTCAAAACTCTACAGACTCATGTCTTCATTTGGAAGACAGAGGTGGGGGTGGGGGAAAGGGGACACTATAGTCCACCCAGGCCTGCTTTGTATTGTGTTTCCTATATGCATCCACACATTTATGTTAATCTGACTTCTCACTTTTTGATTCACATTTCTTTGGTAAAATTGTCTATATCAGTAGTGATGCTTTTGGCTAAAAGTAACAGAAACCCCATTTCAACTGGCTCACACCTTAAAGGGGATTTACTGTCTCATGTAACTAAAAGAGTCCAGATGTAGAATAGCCATCAAGTGTGCTTCCATCAGCCTCCAAGCTGCCTCTCTGGCATCTGCTTGGTCCCCCCCTCTCTTGTGGGTTTGTAGCATACTCCGGCTGATGGCAAGATGACAGTAGCAACTCCTGGCTTTTCAGTCTGGCCGTAACAATGTCTGAAGAAGAGGGACCACTCCACTCAGTAACATGGCTCTTAAGAGTGAGACCTCTTACCCTGAAACAACGGCCAAACCTTCCATTGCATCATCTCATTGGCAAGAATTTGGTCAGATGCGCACCCCTGAACCAATCCCCTTGGCCTAAGGAATGTCACGCACTAAATTGTCTAAGGTCTGGATGCCTAGACTAATCTCTGCAGCAAGGAGGCAGGATTATTCAGACCAATCAAGCCCACACTGCAACTGGAGGCGGAGTCAATTTCCCTAAACCTCAAGACTGCGTGGGCCCAAGCAAAACTCCCTGAACAAATCAGGGGGCCGCCAGAAACAGGCAAAAGGAAATGGATGCTAGGTAGGCATCTTCAAAGTTCCTTCTGTACAAAATTATAGAATACGTATCTCATCTCATACCGCTAAACAGGATACAGGCATGTCTGATAACCAGGGGCTGTAATGTTCACAGAGTTCAAGTCTGCCAGATCTTTATCTAACAAAGTCTAAAAGTTTCCACAAGGAAATGGGAAACATGTAAACAGTTAGAGCTCTGTGGGTAAGCGTCCACTGGCATACGTGAAGCCAATTGTTTCCACTCCATATGGGATACTAATCAGCTTAATTATGTGGAAAAAAAAAAAAACCCCAACAACTCAAGAACCAAAACTCCTCCAAAAAAAAAAAAAAAAAAGAACCAAAACTGCTTCAGAGGAAACAAAAACAAAAAAATTTGAAAAATATGCTTTCTTTAAACAGAGGAACAGGTAAAATGTTTGAAAGGATCAATCGAAAGTGAAATATTCTTTAATTGCTGGGGCTTTTTTTCACCAGAGGAACATAAAAGATGATGGAAAATATACTCTGTTCAGATAGAAAAATAGAGTGTTAGAAAAGATCAATCAGAAACTAAACAGGTTTTAATTGTCAGTCATTAATATTCATTTTTCTTCTGCCACCAAATTTTACTCAGCATTTACATAACATTTGCAAGATGCTATGTTTGTCAGTTTTGTGGGTGTGGCGAGCAGTCTGTCAATCCCACCCTGCTTTTGGTCTCAAATTGATATAGAAGAACAGTTGGTCCATTCTTCCAACAAAACATCTATTGAGGGCCTCTGACGTACCAGGCGGCCCTGTGCCGGCTGCATAGTCACGTGGTCAGCCAGCTGCCTTCCTTCCCTTTCATAGGAAGAGGGTGCCTTGGAGGCCATCATCCAAGGCCCTTCTTTTGAGTGCTCTGCTCCTTCCTCTGATGCCCGCTTAGATGGGTCACTGACTTATGAAGCTCCCACTACCAAGAAAGAAGTGTACAAAATGCTATATGGGAAGATAAAGAGAAATCATTAACAGAGCTCATATTCCTGGGACCTTTGCAAACTTTCTGGAGAAATAGCACCACCAGGAAAGAAGAAGAGCCCATCTTCTTTCAGAGTTGGTGAACTGACACCGGAAGGGTAGGTAGCGCAGGAGTGAAATATGTCCAGGTTAACATAGTATGGGTGGGAAGGGAGACTGACCGGCATGAATGGAGAACAGTGGGAATGAACCAGGAATGGCTAAAGTCTGGAAGGCTTGGAAGTCCGAGATAGATTTAGACTCCGTGGCTAAGAAAAAAGGAAATGGTTTACATCTCAAAAGCAAGGCTATGATCCAGTGCTTTCTCCCCATCCCATCCCCCCAAAAAGTCCTGCCTGTTTAAGCAGCCAGTGCTGTATGGTAGAAAGAGTAAAGCCTTTGGTGTCCAGCTAACCTAAGGTTGAATCCTGGCTCAACCACTTACCAGTCATGTGACCTTGGGAAAACTACTCATGCTCTCTGAGCCTCAGTTTTCTCATGTAAATAAATAAATGAAGCCTGTGTCCTAAAGTTGTGCTGTCTAGTGTCATAGACGTAAGCCCTGTGTAGCTATTGCACTTGGAATGCAGCTGGTCCAAATTCAGATGTACTCTTAGTATGAAATGTACACCAGATTTGGAAAATTGACCATGAAAAAGTAAAAAGAAGAAAAAGATCTCATAATTCTTTGTATTGATTATATGCTGAAATGATAATGTTGGATATATTGGGTTAAATAAAATACATTATGGAAATTCATTTTATCTGTTCCTTTTTACTTCTTGTAATGTAGCTATCAGAAAATTTAAAATTACGTAGCTATACTGTTAGGCAAGACAGGAAACAGTTCTTTTTCTCTAGTAGAAACTGGAAGTAGAATGTTGTTCCCTAATGTCTTTTAAATCAGCAAGCATAGTAATTTGTAAACTTGGCCACAATTTCTATCAATACCAGTTGACCTTGTCCTCCTACTCAGACTCTTGCTACTTGCTTTGCTGATGAGACTTGAACAAACAGGGTGTAAGCAGAGGCTGTCAAAGTGCTTCTGCATCAGGGCTAACTCTCTTGTGTTCTTGGGAACCTCACAGCTAAATGAATAAACCCAAGCTAGCCTGCTGAATGACAAAAGATACATGGTCAAGTTTCCCCACTGCCCCAGCTGTCATGGAGCCAACCACCAGACATGTAAGTAAGGCCATTCTAGGTCATCCAGCTCAACTGAACCGATCTAGCTGACCCATAGAATCATGGGAAATAATAAGCATTTATTGTTTTAACATAAGTTTTTGGGCATCTTGTGCAGCAAAAGTTAGCTGGCAGAGTGTGAATGGGTCCATGACAACCATGAT
Organism: Hyaena hyaena; assembly: GCF_003009895.1. Lineage (NCBI taxonomy): Eukaryota > Metazoa > Chordata > Mammalia > Carnivora > Hyaenidae > Hyaena > Hyaena hyaena. The sequence continues at coordinate 2,588,177 of NW_024080841.1, read as the reverse complement.
ATTAGTAGAATCTTCCTTCACCAGAGTTTGGGGAAGAATGGAGACTGAAAAATTCCAGTTAACCTGGTCTCTACTTGGGGGGTGAACTTCCAACTGCATGCATACACACACATACACTGACATACACATACACACACACACACACACACACACACACACACAACTGAGAGGAGAATTGGAAATGTGGGTGCAAACAGACTGAAGATCTCACACAGTGATTTTCCAATACTTTGGGGGCATAAAGATTTCTTTTTCTGAGGGCAAAACACTTGGACACCTGTATTCTGATAATTGTTTATTAATATCTATCTATTGACAGAGAACATATATAATGCCCACAGAGCCCCTGCTGGTACTTACATGTATTTATGAAATTGAGATAAAAAACGGCTTTCTAGATGGATCAATTAAAATATGGTGCCTCTTCATAGGAGCACGTGTACCCCAATGTTCATAGCAGCACTCTCCACAATAGCTAAAACATGGAAAGAGCCTAAGTGTCCATCAACAGATGAATGGATCAAGAAGTTGTAGTTTATCTATACCATGGAATACTATATGGCAATGAGAAACAATGAAATCTGGCCACGTGTAGCAACATGGATGGACCTTGAGGGTGTTATGCTGAGCGAAATAAGTCAGGCAGAGAAGGACAAATATCATATGTTTGCACGTGTAGGAGGATTAGGAGGAACTTGACGGAGGAACAAGGGGGAGAAGAAGGGCGGAAATGGTGGGGGAAAGGGAGAGAGGCAAATCATGAGAGACTCTTGAATGCTGACAAAAACTGAGGACTGATGGATGTGGGGGGGAGGGGGGGGGATGGGCATGGAGGAGGACACTTGTGGGGATGAGCACTGAGTGTTATGTGGAAACTAATTTGACAATAAACTATTTAAAAAAAATAAAATAAAAAAAATAAAATAAAATATGGTGACTCTTGAGGGTGACTCAGCTCCAAAGTAGGACAAATGGTTCATGGAAAGGAATTGGGGCTAGTTTTCAACCCTTGTAGCCCCCTCAGTTGGGTACTTTGGGCCAGGGGACAACTCATGTAACCATAGGGAAGCCCTGATGACCCAAAGACTCTATGGATTCGGTAAAGCTTTGAAATAAAATTGTGTTTGGCTCATAAGAACTGTATCTGGATGGATTTAAAAAATAGTCATTATTTTACAGAAAAAACAAATTAAAAAAAAGTTTGAGGTTTGAAATGGATTCACACTCCTTGCCGTAAACTTATACTTCCCCAAGGCTTTGTAGTCCAGAGCTGGGTTCAGACCACTCAAGATTGGGTCTAATGGTCACAGTGGGGCAAAAATGAGAGTGACATTGTCCATCTCTGGCCCAAACCCAGTTCACAGCTGCAGATCAAGTGTGAAAATTGGCACAGGAAGTACAGTGACAACATACCACTTTGCCCTACATTTTGTTCACACATATTTTTTCTGTGAAAAAAGATGTCTACAAGTGAATAATCTTAACATAAAATTCTGAGTTATTAATAGCACTTAGTTTGAGCCACGAGTTAATTTAGCCACTCAAGTGTCCCAGCCTAACCAAAATGTGCCATCTTAAAAACTGCTTCGGTGTATCAAGTTTTCCCCAAAAGGGCACAGATTCCAGAGATGGGCATTGGAACATTATTCTATCACTCCCCACATCGAGCCAAACACTAAATTAAATATAAAAATATGCCTTCGTATCCATTGACTGCTCTCTTGAGACCGTGTGATCCTCTGAACAATGCCTCGTGTTTACATGAGGCATTCGCTTTTTTAGAGCCCGTTCATTAAACCACAAATCATAAACCACAGAACTACTTTAGAGAGTTAAAAATACATTTTTCTTTTCACAATGATCTTATGAGATGACAGGGACAAGCATTGCACTTTTGCCTGCTTCATAGTCGGAGGGAATTGAGCAACAGAGACGGTATTCTCAAAAGTATTAGCAGAACTAGTCAGGACACAGCTCTCTCCATTACATGCAGCTGCTTCATAAAAGGCAATAGGAAATCACAAGTACCATATTTTTCAACTCATTAGTGAACCCAAGCCAGTGGTGTACTGGCAAACGTATAACAACTGGATCTCCAAGTGACAAAGCCGTGATTTGCACAACTTGCCAATTTCCACGGTATGAATACGCCTCTTGCAGCTGATATCCAGCTACCGTGTGATATCACCGAATGCAGCTGGGGAGAGGGACTCAGCAACACTCCATTAGTTAGTATTTCTGTACAATAGACCCAAGCAATGTCAAGAAAATGATAGTAGTAAAATGGAGTCAAATAATTAGTACATGATGCATGTCAAATATTTATTACCTCCTTTTTTAAATAGAATTTATTTAATTGTAATCTTTTAATAAGTTAATTTTTAATGATGCTGTATCCCCCGATTCCCGAAAATTTAACAACTGGCTTGTCAGCAGGTGGAGCTAACTCTGCATGCCCGACCTCCACCCCCACAAGCCTTCTTTTCAAGTTATTTGAGTTTTAAAATAAAATACATACCACCCTGAGGGGGCACAGTCAAGTATACACTTAACTCCATCCTCCCCAAGCAACATACATATTTTGAGAATTTTCAGGTTGCACAAGCGAACGCATAGCAATTTGCAGATGGCCTGGGCTAAAAGTCAAAGACAAATGCTAGAGGCGGCGGGCTGTTGATAGGATTAAGGTACTTGCATTGAGCTGTGTTCATACAACATTCCCAAAGACCGGAACAAAGAAAATCTGCCCTCCTGTTGCAAAGAAGAGAGTACCTTTGGTCTGAATTATTCCACTTTGGCTATTGACCGAACTAAACCGGATCATTATACGAGTTTCACTTTTCTTCTATCTTGGCCCAAGGTTTATGTTTGGGATATAAAATATTAGCACTGAGCCAAGCCCACCTCACCTTTTTACAGATGAGAAACCCAGAAGATGAGGGAATAGAGTAAGACAAATAAGGTACTGGGGGTGCAACATTTAAGGAGGCACGCATTCTCAGGATCAAGTGCAGTGAGGATCGAGTGTTTCCTTAAATTTTGCACTCAAAGAGCCTCGCTCCCTTCGCCCGTCTCCTGGTCCTGAAACAAATGCCCAAAGAGGCCCAGTTTACCCTGCTAATTGGCATCAGAGCTGGAACTAATATAGGTCCTCTAACCTCTGCTCTAGAATCTTCCCCCTACAGTAGCCTACCTCCAGCTCTGGCCAGCCTTGAAAGGGAAGACCTTCAAAACCAAGCCAAAGTTTTGTGCACAGCTGGAGCAGGGGTTTTCAATCCAGGTAGCATAATAGAATACCTCCACAGAGCCTCAACCATTTCGGCTTCCCGGGTGCCATTTAGATTTTAATTTCAGACTTGCTTTGAGAGGGGCCCTGACATCATATTTGTTTATTTGTTTTTAAAGCTCTTCTGTGACTATTATATGGAGCTAAAGTTGAGAACCATTGCATAATACAAACAACAATAAGAAGAACTGTCCAAGTAAAAGTCCAGATTAGTTAAGAAAAGGCAGGTTTTGTTTAAGCCATGGTGTGGAACATCATTGTTTGTGTCCTTTCCCACCGTTATTGTTAATTCAGTGTATTATCTGCATCCATAAAGAGCTACCTTGTTTAAGAGAAAATGAAAATCAAGCAAGCAGGTGGCACCGTGGCCTGGATTAAGACTCTGTACCGCTTCGGTCACAGTGCAAGGCCTCACCCACCACAAGGCAGTCACAGTGTTCCAGCAGGTGGACTTTTGCACTCTGGTTGGGAAAAACACTTGTAAGGCAAAGCAATATGTAAAACAAGGGTGGGGTGCCTGCGTGGCTCAGTCGGTTAAGCGTCTGACCTCCGCTCAGGTCATGATCTCACTGTTTGAGATAAGGGGGAACCTCTTAATATCCTCAAAATATCCAAAAGGCAACCTTGTCCCACCACTTCCACCACCTTCACTGTGGACCGGGCCATCGCCATCTCTCACCTGAATGTTGCGATACCCTCCTAAGTAGCCTCCCTGCTTCGCTCTGTTCACACACTTTCCACCCTTCACCTCCATCACTTCTCAACATAGAAGCCAGAGTGGTCCCATTGAAAGGAAAAGTTTGATCCTTTCATTACAGTGCCTGACATATGGTGAACATTCTACTATTGTTACATTTAAATTCACAGACAATTTATTCTACTCGGTGATACCCTGATTTCTAATACCTGATTTTGTTGGTTCTCAAAGATGAATAGCTTGCGCTTAAACAGGACACCCACGATTACTCAGGCAGCTGAGTAGGTCTTCAGTCTCCGGGCAGAGGAGATGCTGTCCTGCAATACAAACTATGCCATCAGAAGAGCAATTTTATTTTACTTTTTAAAAGTTTATTCATCCATTTTTAGAAAGAGAGCACGAGAGAGAGAGAGTATATACAAGAAGGGCAAAGAGAGAAGGAGAGAGAGAATCCCAAATGAGCTCTGCACTGTCAGTGTAGAGCCTGATGTGGGGCTGGAACTCATGAACCACGTGGGGCTGAGCCAAGATGAGGAGTCAGACACTCAGCCAACTGAGCCACCCAGGTGCCCCTCCCTGTGTTTATTTTTTTAAAATTGAGATGTTATTTACTTACAGTGAAATTTACCACTTTTAGTGTGTATAGTTCTATGAGTTTTAACAAATGTATGTAATCAGGGAACCACCACCACAAATTGATTGATAGAGTTTACAATTTCTCTTGATTGAAATAGAGATTTCTGGGAATACCCATGTTACTGAAAAACCTATAGTTTAGAATATTTCTGAATAAATGCAGAACTCTTACTCTCAAATCCCTGACAAACACCAATGAAACCAGTAAAATCACTCTTCCTTTTGGAGGATCCTCTGTGTCCCAACCAATAATAGAAGTGATTTGTAAATTAGCAAAGTCATTGTTTGGTCAAACGGTACTATTCAAAATAATTTTACCAGTACTCAGAAATAGTTTGTAGCTTTCCTTCTTAAGAATAATAAACATTTCCCTTGTTTATATATACTTTTAAATTTTAAAATGTTTATTTAAAAATTATTTTTTTACATTTATTTATTTTTGAGAGACAGAGCATGAGTGGGGGAGGGGCAGAGAGAGAAGGAGACACAGAATCTGAAGCAGGCTCCAAGCTGTCAGCACAGAGCCCGACTCAGGACTTGATCTCATGGCTCTGACATCATGACCTGAGCTGAAGTCAAGAGTTGGATGCTTAACCAACTGAGCCACGCAGGCGCCCCAGCCACTGGTTATTCTATATTTCCTGTAACAACCTTCAGTAGGCAACCTTTCTTCGATAGGGAAAAAAGTCACTGAATTCTCTGATAAAGCAACATTTTCTTCTTTTAGTTCCTATCTTTTACTTGTGTTGATTGCAGGTGGACAAAACAACCAGTGGATTAACTGAATTTTTTTTCTCCCAGCAGTGGTTTGATGGTTTGCAGACAGCTAGTGTTTAGCGCCATCAGTCAAATGGGTTTCGACATCCCCACTGATGACTCCTCCCCCAACCACCACCCTGCAGCCTCTTCCGCTGGATTCTTATGAAAGTTTAGATGTATAAAAATCACTCATTATTATTTAAATGGGTCAGCAGCTGAGCTGGTTATGAAACATGTGTCTGGATCGGAAATGTGGGTATAAACTGCCAGACTTCAGGGAATTTTTTAAAGAAAACATATATGGTTAATGTGGAGGAGAGTAGAATTATTCCCTTTGAAAGCTAAGATTCCAGCCTGATTCCTCTCCAGGTCTCTTTCCAACTCCCAGATGATGCAATTCATCTCCCCACTGGAGTGCATTATGCTCTCTTTAAAGACCCAGAGCTAATGGAATGCTGAGAAAAATCAATCCTTTCTTATTATGCAGGCCTGCTGTTTGGTAAATGGAAAGCAAATTCTTTCTTCTTCTAAGTAGGAGAAAAAAAAAAAAGCCCTGGGAGACACCTTGATTATACCCTCTGCATGTCCTGAATGAGAGTCTACACACAGTATCTGTGCTTAACATACATCTAATTCAAAAAGGCCAAGTGTATATCCACTCACAATTCAGTGGAGAGACAGTATACACACACTCTCTCTTTACTTATCTCTTTCTCTCTCTCCTCTGTAGAGGGCACATATCATAATGCGATAATTTGGAGGAGATACATTCAATTGACATCTCACATCCATAATAATGTTTTACCATTTATTAACCATTTACCATGTGCCAAGGATCATGCTTTAAATATGTTTTTCTTAGTTTATTTATTTGTTTTGAGAGAGTGAGAGCACAAGTGGGGGAGAGACACAGAGAGAGGGAGAGAGAGGATCCCAAGCAGATTCTGAGCTGTCAGCAAGGATCCCAATGTGGGGCTCGAGCCCATGAGCCGTGAGATCATGACCTGAGCTGAAATCAAGAGTCAGACGCCCAACCAACAGAGCCACCAGGTGCCTCTAAACATTTCTTTTAAACAACAACTTCAGTAAGTATATTCTATTTTTATCCCCATTTTACATTGAGCAAAGTGGGTGAGATAAATGGACTGAGGTCACTGGAGGGAACACCATCTGGATTTAAGCCCAGTTCTGTCTGACTCCAAAACCAGGGCTACTAAACTAAACTAAAACACCAGTTCCATGTTGATGATCATGCCTCACTTAGAACTAACAAAGTGAAAAGCTATGGGCAATTTCAGATTTAATATAAGGATCTCTGCTAAGAATGAGAATACATTGCCTTGGAGCTCCAGTGGCACAATCGGTTAGCGCGCGGTACTTATACGAGAATACATTGCCTTGCAATAAGATAATGAGCTCCCTGATATGGGAGGTATTCAAGGAAAAGTTGGAAGAACACTTCCTGGTGGAGGCTTCACCATTTGGTAGGCTTCTTGTTCTCAGAAAAATGGTTGGTCAAATCTGCCATTTCCCAAAGTGGATTTTTCACCAGGGAAGCAGAGAACATATTTTTGGTAAGAAAGTTGACTCTTCTACAAAACCAGACTAGAAACGAAGGATAAAATGCAATGATTTGGGCCATGATGAGGAAAGACTTCTTTTCAAACTTTTTTTTTTTAATATTTTTTTAAATTTATTTCTAGGAGAGAGAGAGAGAGAGACAGCGTGAGAAGGGGAGGGTCAGAGAGAGAGGGAGTCACAGACTGAAACAGGCTCCAGGCTCTGAGCTGGCAGTGAGCACAGAGCCCTATGCGGGGCTCGAACCCACGAACCGCGAGATCATGACCTAAGCGAAAGTCGGACGCTTAACCGACTAAGCCACCCAGGCGCCCCAGAGGAAAGACTTCTTTTCAATATGTGCAATGAGCAAGGCTTCTCTGGGAATGATGACCTTCTCTCCACGAGGTTGTTTATGGAAAAGCTGGTGACCACACATAAAGTTCCTTTGGCCTCTATCCTTGTCCGGGACTTTATTTTCTCTCACCTGTAGTTTTGCCCCATTTTCCTAACTAATCCTTCCTCCAGTGTCTCCACAACCTAGAGATCCTCACACTGATCTGAGTTATCACCACCACCACCCAAGGCAGTCTTACTCTTCACACTCCTGCTTCAAGACTTCTTAGCTCACATTGGCAGGCTGAGTTCCCAGGGCAGCAAAATGAGACAGAGACCCCGATGTTTATTCAGGAGAGCTCTTGAAATGAACATGTGTGGCGGGGAGGAAAGGAGGCAGGACTGGGCACATGGAGAAGACTTTTGATACTGGGATGGCACTTCAGAGTTCTCCTGAAGTGGGGTAAGACAGACAGACTCTACTCCTATGTGGACCAGTCATCGGATGTAGGCTGCTCCAGGAAGCCGGTGCGAGCTCAGGCAAGGGGACTGGCTTCAGGAAAGAGTGCAAGAGAACTGAGACAAAGGGCTGTCTGCTAGCAGCACTCCATGAAGCCTAAGCCCACCAGTCCTGAAAGGGGTTCTGGGCAACAAAACACAGCATCACTATACTAGCCTACACTGGCAGAACACACTCAACTCCTCAACCTGACCGGCAAGGCCCTTCACGATCTAGCCCCTGCTACCTCTCCAGTCCCATCTTTCTCCATTCCCTATTGCCGAACACAGATATGTTCAGTTTCTCAGGGGATTCTTCAATGTGCTGCCACTTTCACGATTTGTACATATGATTTCCTCTTTCTAGGAGGCCCTTACCTGCTGTATCAGCTTCCTATGGCTGCTGTAACAGATTACCACAAACTAAGTGCCTTAAAACAGCACACACTTATTTCCCCACAGTCCTGGAGGTCAAAAGTCTGAACTTCAGTTCTCTTAAGTCGAAAGGAAGGTGTCAGCAGAACCAAGCTCCCTAAGAAAGCTCTGGGGGAAAATCCAACTGTCTATTCCAGCCTCTAGAGCTACATTCTTCGCATTTCTTGGCTCCAAGTTCCTTCCTTTGTCTTCAAAGCCAGCAGCAAAGTAAGTATCTTGCTTCATTGTCACCTTCACTTCTGCTGCTGTTATACCTACCTTTGTCTCCCTCTTATAAGGGTATTTGTGGTTGCATTTGGGGGTCCACCAGGATAATATCGGATAACCTCTCCCACCTCTAGATACTTAATCACACCTGGAAGTCTCTTTTGTCATATAAGGTAATGTTCGCAGGCTCCAGGGATAAGAACCTGGATATCTTTGGGGGGGGGAGCATTATTCCACCTACCACATCTGCCTTGACCTACATCCCTCTTTCATGTCCCAGATCAAGTGTCACCTCTTCTGTGAAACCTACACTGACATTTTCAGGTAGATTGAATTGGCACCCCATTGTCATCCCTCAGCACTCAGTCTGTGTCTTTATTCAATCAGTTTTGCTGTCATGCATACTTCATTCATGACAATGAATTCATTCATTCATCAAGAACCTCCTATGTACCAGGCACTGTTCTTAATTCTTGGGGTTTGAGCAGTGAATAAATGGGACAAAAAGCCCTGTCGCTGTCTAGCTTCTTTTCAAATGAAGGTAGACAGACAACTTAAAGTAAAGATAAATTCTGTGTTAGAAACAAGTAGGAAAAAAAAAAAAGCAAGAGTGTGAGCATGAGCAACAGCCAGGTATAGGAGATCAGGAATGTAGCAGAGGAAGATGGAGATGGTTGCAATTTAAATCACGTGGCCAAGGAAGGCCTCAAGGAAATGGTGAACATTTGAGTAAAGCCTTGAAGGAGATCTGGATGGATATCTGACAGAAGAGCTTTCTCTAGGTAGAGGGAAGTACCAGCACCAAGGTTCTGAGGCTAGAGTGTGGCTCACCTGTTTGGGGAGCAGAGAAGAGTTCCTGGAACATTTTGTGCAGAGGGGTAATGTGATCTGGCTTTAACAGGACCCTTTTCCTGGGGCTGCCACATATAGTCCCCTGGGTGTACATTCCACAGCACAGTCAAGGGGGTTCCTTTTACATTTAGTCTACGTACATGGACTACATGTGTAACAAAGCAACTATAATGGCTACTGGCTGAGAAAAATGAAGGAGATGCCAGGGTGGAAGCAAGAAGACCAATTAAAAGTTCTTTATAATAATCCAGGCAATTTATCTACTGCTAGGACCGTTACATCTCCAATGCCTAGAACAGTGCCTGCAACATGGTAGGCAGACAAGAATAAAATGACAATCACATTTTGCAGCGCAGTATAAACTAGACTTGAGGACTCACTCACTGGTTACTTCTTGGATTCACACTCTTGAATGAAGGGGTAGACCAGATGATTTTTCAAATCTAAAATTCTATCAACCCAGCTGCCATCTGGGCTTCTGCATCAGGATATTCCACTATCATCTCCAATTCTACATGTTTAACCTGTATTTATTTTTTTTCTCCGCTCCCCACCTGAAACAAGTTCCTCCTGGCTTCCCTCATCTGTTGATGGAGGCATCCTTTTCCCACTGAGGTTTAAAATCTGTTATCTTAACCAACTCCATCCAGGTCCAAGTCCTGGGACTCCTCTTCTTTTTTTTTTTTTTTTTAATTTTTTAAAAATGTTTTTTATTTATTTCTGAGAGAGAGAGAGAGAGAGAGAGAGAGAGAGAGAGTCAGCGTGAGCAGGGAAGGGTCAGAGAGAGAGGGAGACATGGAATCTGAAGCAGGCTCCAAGCTCTGAGCTAGGCGTCAGCACGGAGCCCGACGCGGGGCTCAAACCCACAAACCATGAGATCATGACCTGAGCCAAAGTTGGATGCTTAACCGACTGAGCCACCCGGCCACCCCGGGACTCCTCTTCTTTCAAATCCACTACCCATAACCCAGTCCTACCCTCACCACATTTCCCCAGGAGCCCACAGTGGCATCTCATTCTCTATATGTCACCAAGTTTCTGCATCTGCATCTTGCCACCCCTCCCCACTCCTCAGATGCTCTCCTGTCCTTTGCTCTACCTCCAGGACCTCCATCCAAGCTCAAGTCCTTTGTGGTCCTTTATCATCCTTATTGGCCCCATCCCTCTATGATCCCATCCTCCTCAAAAGTCCTCTGCCCTTTGTGGCCTGGCATTTGGCAATATCTAGGGAGGAGGTGATGGGCAGTGGAAAGAATGCAAGCCTCAGAGGCAGTCGGTTGGGAATAAAATCCCAGCTCAGCCACCTCCTAGTGTGAGGTCTTGGGAATTCATTCACACTCTGGGCCATGGTTTCTTCATATTAAAACTTTTTAAAAAGATTAAAACTTTAAAAAGTCTACTTGATAGACCTGTGTGGGCATCCAAAGATAATGTTTACAAAGCATCTTGTACACGTTAGGCACTCCGTAAATGCTGGTTCCTTCTTCCCTGCCTGCTGTCCGTTGCCCACAGTTCCAGTGCTTGCGTTTGGCATTTTGATTCCTTTCCCTACCATTTACTGAATTCAGTTAAATTCTTATTTATAAATATATGTTAACGACACATTTATTTCAGCCTGGCTTAGAACACAAGATTTGGGGAAACCCTTTCTCAGTAATTACCTACTTTAGATGTGCATCAAAATCACCTCACAATTGCCACTGTCAATTTTTTAAATTTGTTTGGACATTTCCAAATGTACTCTACAATAGAAGAGACTAGTGTAATGAACCTCCATGTACCTGTTACCCAGCTCCAATAATTGTCCATTCTTAGCCAGTCTTGTTTCATCTATCCCTTATTCTAAATTTTTTTTATTTCCGAAGCATTTTCCCCCAGACTGTTTTACAGCGAATCTCAGACATCATATTGTTCTACTCATTCAGTAGGTATCTCTACTGTGTAAAGACTAGTCTTGGTTTGCTAGACCTGCCATAACAAAATAGCATAGATTCAGTGACTTAAACAACAGTAATTTATTTTCTAACAGTCCTGGAATCTAGAAGTCCAAGATCAAGGAGACAGCAGGTTTGGTTTCTCCTGAGGCCTCTCTCCTTGCTTACGGATGGCCACCTTTTCTCTGTGACCCCACATGGCCTTTTCTCTGTGCCCATGCACTCATGGTATCACTTCCTTTTCTTATAAGCATTCCAGGAGTACTGGATTAGAGCTCCACGCTTATGATCTCATTTAATCTTAATTATTTCTTTAAAGGCCCTGTCTCCAAATATAGTCACTTTGAGGGGTAGGGCTTCAACATTTAAATTTTGGAGGAACACAAGCAATAGCACTGCTAGGATACAGAAATGCTGATGCATAGGAGCACATGGACCCCAATGTTCATAGCAGCACTCTCCACAATAGCCAAAACATGGAAAGAGCCTAAGTGTCCATCAACTGATGAATGGATCAAGAAGATGTGGTTTATCTATACTATGGAATACTACATGGCAATGAGAAATAATGAAATCTGTCCATGTGTAGCTACATGGATGGACCTTGAGGGTGTTATGCTGAGCGAAATAAGTCAGGCAGAGAAGGACAAATACCATATGTTTGCACGTATAGGAGGATTGGGAGGAACTTAAGGGAGGACCATGGGGGAGAAGAAGGGGGGAAATAGTGGGAGAAAGGGTGAGAGGCAAACCATGAGAGACTCTTGAATGCTGAGAACAAACTGAAGACTGATGGATGTAGGGGGGAGGGGGAAACAGGCATGGAGGAGAGGACTTGTGGGGATGAGCACTGGGTGTTATATGGAAACCAACTTGACAATAAACTATTTGTAAAATAATAAATAAATAAAATGAAAATAAATAAATTTTGGAGGAACACAATTCAGTCCATAGTAGGACTTGTCAAAAACATGATTGCAATCATTATTACACCTAAAAAATAATAATAATTGCTTAATATTATCTAATATCCTGTCCATGCTCAAACTTTCCTAGTTGCCCCAAAAACATTTTACTTTTTTTAATGTCTATTTATTTTTGGGGGGGGGGTGAGGTGTCAGCACAGAGCCCGACGTGGGGCTTGAACTCACAAACCGCGAGATCATGACCTGAGCTGAAGTCAGATGCTTAACCAATTGAGCCACCCAGGTGAGGCACCCCAAAAACATTTTAAAATAGTTTAAATTAAGATTCTAAAGGTGGCATGTTGTTTTAGAAATACAGATTCCCAGGTCTTTACCTTGGAGTTGTGATTTAGCTTCCACCTAACTGCCTCTTTGGAAGACAGCCTCTGTGGAGTTATGAAAATTTTTTACTGTAATTTTACCCCAATGGAAGTTTGACCATAAATTTTTTAATCAAAATTATGCCAACATTGATAGATTTCCATCAAGAAAGTAATTTCTACAATAAGTGTTTTTGTTTGTTTGTTTGTTTGTTTTGTTTTGTTTTGAAAGAGAAAGAAAATGACCAAGCAGGGGAGGGGCATAGTGAGAGGGGGAGAGAGAATCTTAAACAGGCTCCAGGCTCCATGCCCAGCTTGGAGACCAATATGGGGCTTGATCTCACAATTGTGAGATCATGACCTGAGCTGAAATCAAGAGTCTGAGGCTTAGACTGAGCCACCTAGAATAAGTGTTTTCTTTATTGAAGTATAGTTGACATACAATATCATATTAGGTTCAGATTACAACATAGTGATTGGCAATTAGATACATTATGCAATGCTCACCATAGTAAGTGTAGTTACCATCTGTCACCATACAATGTTATTACAATATTATTGACTATATTCCCTATGCTGTACTTTTCATTCTTGTGACTTATTTATTTTATAAATGCGTACCTCTTATTCTCCTTTACCTATTTCACCCACTCTTCAACCTCTTACTTTTCTGGCAACTACCAGTTTGTTCTATTTATGATTGTTACTGGTTTTTTGTTTGTCCATTTGTTTTGCATTTTTAATTCTACGTAAGTGTAGTTGTATGGTATTTGTCTTTCTCTGTCTCACTTATTTCACCCAGCATATCCTCTAGGTTCATCCATGTTTTCACAAATGGCAAGATTTCTTTTCTTTTTTATGGCTGAGTAATATTCCATAGGATATGTGTATACACAACATCTTTCTTCATTCCTAGGGCTTGCTTACCTATCTTGGCTATTGTAAATAATGCTGCAATAAACATGGGACTGCATGTATCTTTTTTAATTAGTTTTTTTTTTTTTGTTTTCTTTGGTGAATATTCAGAAGTAAAATTACAAGATCATATGGTATTTCTTTCTCTTTCTAAAAAAATTTTAACGTTTTATTTATTTCTGAGAGAGAGAGACAGACAGACAATGTAATCAGGGGAGGGTCAGAGAGAGAGGAAGACACAGAATCTGAAGCAGGCTCCAGACTCTGAGCTAGCTGTCAGCACAAAGCCTGATGCAGGACTCACACCCATGAATCGTGAGATCATGACCTAAGCCAAAGGCGGACACTTAACCGACTGAGCTGCCCAGGTGCCCTGATCATATGGTATTTCTATTTTTAATTTTTTGAGGGACCTCACACTGTTTTCCATAATGGCTGTACCAATTTATGTTCCCACCGACTGTGCATGAAGGTTTCCAGGACAAATGTCATTAAGTAATAAAATTCATTGATCCCTAAGCATGATTCATTTCCAGTTTTACCACTTTTATTATAGTTTATGGGAACTGTTTTCATCAGCATTAATTCTTTTTCTGTTTAAATGTTACAATGAAAATTGATTCAGGTTTTCATCCATGTCAAATTTTACCAATTATAACATCTGCCTTTAATTTTATGGCCATTATTTCTACCAAACCCAATGTTTCCCCAGTCGGATTTGGGTGTCTACATTTTGGTCATGATTTGATTCTTCAGGCCATTTATTTCCTTGTATGGAGTTTTAGCTGTTGTTACTCTTATTTTGTTTTGGTTATTTCCATCAGGAATATTCATTATTACTTGGTAATAGGCCGAGAGCTTAGATTTATTTCTTTACTTACCCATGAAAAAATGCTATGTATCTAAGACATAGCAAGGGACATAAAGTGTAGGAGTCACAAAATGATGAAAAGAGACACACACAGGGGAAACAGATTGAGACAGAAGCTGCAGCTATCTTGAGATACTGTTTGCTAAGCTCTCTGAGAGGTCTGAATGCCTTGAGGGTCAAAATGGCAAGATTAAAACAATATGGAGGCCCAATATGGTTGTTGAGCGTGGGCTGGGCAAATAGTTCCAGGACTTTAAATCCTAGGAAGTTAAACACACAGTGTTACTCACCGCCTCCTCCCCCTTTTAGGGCTCTTTTTATTTCCTTCTTATCGTTGCCTTGGGACTGAATTTTAGCCCTCTGCTTTTCCTGAACTTCAGATTGACCACAGCCTCCCCCAAACCTCTGTTCCTTCCCTTCCATGACTCATAAAGCACCTTTATCAGTGGCGGCCTCCCACGTGGTTTTATCAATGTCTAGCACAGTGCCCTACATGCAGTGAATGTCCAATAATTACCTGTTACTGGTTTCTCTTAAAGTATCATCCTTCTGATTTAAACTCCCATAAGCTAGGCCACTGTTAACAAAATCCAAACACATCTGACTCGACCTACCACTTCCTGGGGCTCAAGTGGGTGGATGGAGCCAGATTCGGCAATTCTGAACTGTTGGGGGGCCTCTCAATCTGTCTGCAGAATTGAAGCTTGAAAAGTTTTATTTTTTGCCGACGTTCCCTAGCAAATGCCTGCTGCACACCCACACACTTAGCCGGCAAGAAGAGAAGAGCTGTTGCAAGAATTATTCCCTCTGGGACCAATCATCACAGGAGCAGCCCTCCCTGAAGATTCGTCCAGCGGGGGCCTCCAGTCCCATAGTCCAGGCCCCCAGCTGCCATCCGCAGAAGCTCAGAAGGAGGAGGTGTTGAGAGGAGGTGCAGAGAAGGGCTACAAATGGCAGCCCTTCGGGGGAGAGTTGGGCCCTGCGGGAGTGACCTTGTGGAGGCCAGGAGGAGGGACACAGAGACCAAGCCAACAGAGAGACAAGTAGATAAGGAGGAGGCTACAGGGCCAGGTTTTTGCAAATGTCTTAAACGGCTTGGAATGGTAGCACCCATGTAAACTGTGTGATTACAGTGTTAAAACCTGAGGATTAGCAAAAGAAAACGGAAGGAACAAGACAGGTCTGCTGGCATTTAAGGGAATACGAGAATCAAACGAGACAGAGATGGGCTAGACTTGATGTTTCTCAAACTTGGCTGCAGGTTGGGATCACCTAGGGAGCGTTAAAGTGACTGAGGCACGGGTCCCACCCCCAGAGACTTAGTTAATTGGTCTGGGGTGGGTTCTGGGCATCCAGAGTTTGTAAACGTTCCCCAAGGGGTTCTAAAGTACAGCCAGCTGAGATCAACTGAGCTGCACTGAAGACGGAAAAGGAAATACGATCTGCTGTGTCTTCCAGCAATGCATGAGAGAAGGACCTTGGGCCAGACCCCCTTCGGTGTCTGCGGCGAGCTGTGTGTCTCAGTGGAGAGAGCTGAGCTTGTGCGTCTCAAAGTCTTGGTTCTGGTTTGGGATTGATCACTAGCCATGGTGCGACCTTGGACAAGGGGAGTGCTGACCAGAGAAGACCTGAGCTCACCCTGTGCTGGGCTGGTCACCTCTCCTTGCCTGCAGTTCCCTCATGTAATCTCCAGCTCTAAAACATTCCAAATCTCCACTTTTATTAAAATAGCCCAGTCACTTCTAGTTCAACAGATTTTTTTTTCATGAATTATTCAAACTTGGGAGTTGAATGTTGAAAATAACATGTTCGAGTTGTCCTCATTAGGAAGCTTTTAGCTGCGGATCTCCTGTTTTCCACTATATTTACAAAGCCCGGTATCGGCAGAGTTTTGGGGATGAATGCAGTCAATCATTTACAAAATCTCTAGAGAATTCCACATGGAAATAAAGTAAGTAATAAAACCCACACAATAAACAGAAATGGTGCAACAAAGGGAGCAATAAGGAGCAGCTGTGGGCACCCACAGTCTTCAGTTAGCTTCTCGGCCTCGCCGGGCTTCCGTTTCACTTATGTTCATGAATGTCTATGTCATGCCTACCTTGTAGAAGAGGAATGACAAGATGACAGTTGCCCTTGAAGGACCCCTAATCTGGGGGATTGCAGCAGGCACATAAATAGCCAATGATAAACGAATATGAATGAGAGGCGGAATGTGGTTCAGGCTTTTAACATCTGATTTTCTCCTTGACTTTTAACCATGAAGCAATAAATCAGAGGAAGCAGAAGGTGAGACTGAATGATGATACGTCTCGGAGGGGACAGAGCCTCTGCCTGTGGGACACCACAACATCATCACAGACACTGTCACATTCCAGACAACACAGGGCTTCATCGCAATTACATCTTTAGATGGAATTGCTCAAGTGTGGAAATGAAAACCTAGTCTGTATAATCTGTAATAAAGTTATAATGTAACTCTAGAGGAAAGTATTTCTAGAGAACAGAAGTTGGTTTTCAAGATCATTCTTATTACTATTATTTCATGATTAAATAAACCCCACAAGGGAGAAAGTTATATCTGGTGACTGTGTTCATGCATATCTCTGCAAAATCAGCAGACAATAATATCTGGAACTCTCACAGTGTATGTCAAGGAAGTGAGGAAATTAAAATGTTAAGACATTTATGATATCATTTTACTTTGCATTGGAAAAGATGGTTGCAAGCTGTTATGATGTAAACCAGTAATTCCTGACCTCAGGTGTGCATTGGAATCACATGCCAGCTTGGCTAAAATGCTGCTGGTCCCACCCCCAGCCTTTCTGATTAGGTAGGTAAGTCTCAGCCAGAGCCATAGTATTTGCATTTCTAACAATTTCCCAGGTGCTGCTGCTGCTGCTGCTGCTGCTGCGGAGACCACACTTTGATAACTGCTAATAGAGGTATATATTTTCACTATTCAAAATGCCGTGAAAACCAGTAAAAAACCAAAACCAAGACAAAACAAAATGCATTTGAGAACTCTCAGTGCTGTGCTCCTGCTCTGTGTGATCTCTCTAGTCTATTCATGTTCTGACTTAGCTCTCGTAACCTAAGCACTGATCTGTGGTTGATCAGATGTAGAGAAATGTGCCTCTTCTTGGCCACCATCATCTTAAAGTATTATTGGCGCCTCAGTGCTATTGTAAAATCTGAAATTTGGCTCATCAGTGCAGATTAGTTTTCTGCCAGTATCTTCACGAGTGAATGAAATGATTTTTAAGAACTTGCCCTGGCCTCGGATCCCGTGATTTTATGAAGCAATGGTTTTTAAGAAGCACTGTCCATTTGTTTTAGAAGGAGGATGAAAATCACTTTTATATACATCCATTCATCTACTTATGTGCTAAGCCTCATCGGATTTTCTTGTGGCCCTTTGAGTTGCTGGCCATCTTAGAGACAGAGACATGGAAGTTCAGAGAGTTTAGGTAACTGATCTGCACCCCCCAGCTAATGAGTGATGGAGCACATTTTGAACTCTGAGCAGTCCGTGCTCTGTCCAGCATACTGTGGGCTTTTCTGCTGCAGAGGCAAAGTGAGAACGATGATGGGGAAATGCTTCTTCCCACGGACTTCTGCTTCCAAACACCACTGCCACTTGGGTGTCTGCACCCAAGAGGGAAGGTTTGGCGCCAAGCCCCCTTGTTTAGAGATCTGGAATCCCACACACATGGAGAGTGAGCGCGGGGCCAGGAGGGAGGGCGGAGGGCTAGGCCAAGCTCAGAGGGCACAACTGTCAACACAGCAAAAATACAGAGAAAGGCAAAAACATTTCAAAAATACAACCACAGCCATTTTCTTCTTGTTAGAGCCAGTAGCTTTTGACCCTTGATTTGAATGGGCTTTTATTTTCCGTAAGGAAAAAAAAAAGGCTGTTCTATTTGTAGCTCTCCTAATGACAATGTTCACAGGGTTGATGAGAGGAAACCTCTCCGTGACACAGGCGGGTCTTGCCAATCTTAACATCAAGTGACTCAAAATCACAGGCTGGCAAAAACTGAGGACTGATGGATGTGGGGGGGAGGGGGGATGGGCATGGAGGAGGGCACTTGTGGGGATGAGCACTGGGTGTTACGTGGAAACTAATTTGACAATAAACTATTTGTAAAAAAAAAAAAAAAAATCACAGGCTGGGATGACACTCAGGAAAAGAGATCTACCCAAATCTGACCATTAGCGAGAAGGAAGTTAAGAGCTATCAGCTACCACTTACCAAGGGTCCCTTAGGGGCCATCTAGGCTTACATAAGCAGCATTTCAAATTATTTGTAATCAGAAGGCCCAGCTCAACCAGTCCCCTAGGCTGATAGAAACCGAACCCGAGGACTTCTTGAGGAACGGAAGCCAGGAGCATTAGCAGCAGACGCTGAAGAGGTATTTAAATGATAACCTTCCCTATGAAGGAGCCCACATGGGAGCCACGGGCAGATTCCAGGCTATGAAGCCAGGTTCTGCCGGGAGGGGAGTGGCGGTGGTCCAGCTCAGTGCTTCTCAAACTTCAATGTGCTTGCAAATCACCCTGAGATTCCATTAAATGCAGATTCTGATTCCGTAGGTCTGGAGTCGGCCTGAGAGTCCACAGGTTTACCCAGCTCCCAGGTGATGCCGATGCTGCCCATCCACAGACCTCACTCCAATAGCAAGAACCTGGAGAACTTTCCATGTGAGTCTTGAGTTGTCTCATGGGAATCAATTTTCAAATCCTCAAAGCCCATTTTTCCTCTTTTCTTAAATCTATCTAAGAAGAAATGAGGTCAAAGTTGTATGTTCCCATTTGAAATTGACTTCTTTCCATCTTCAGAGCAAAGGCCCTCCTCTCCTCTACCTCACATCTTAGGGAATACATTGCCTCAGGGTGCAAACCCACCGGGTTCCCTAGTAAAAGCAACAATGTGAAACATTGGTGTTATGCCTGAGAAACTGACTCTAACAACTGGTGACAAATATTTTCACAAGTCAAAGAGTATTGATTCACTCTTCGCAACAAAGTTGAAGGAGATGTCAATTATTTGAGTTATTTTAAAATAACTTTGAGGGGTGCCTGGCTGCCTGGGTGGATTAAGTATCTGACTCTTCCTTTTGGCTCAGGTCAGGACCTCACGGTTTGTGAGTTTGAGCCCCAAATCAGGCTCTGCACTGACAGTCAGCATGGAATCAGCTTGGGATTCTCTCTCTCCCTTGCTCTCTGCCCCCCCCCCCACTTGCACATGCACTCTTTCTCTCTTTCTCTCAAAATAAATAAATTAATAAAAAAATAATTTTGAGGAAAAAAACCACTGATTTTGAGCATTTAACTCAAAAAATTCGAAGAATTAAATGACATTTCTATAACAAAACTTCCAATCCCACTGCTTAAATATGAACAAAATGTCTCAGCATTTACATCTATTTTAAAAAATTGGGGTGCCTCAGTTGGTTGCCTGTCCGACTTTGGCTCAGGTCATGATCTCACAGCTTGTGAGTTTGAACCACACATCAGGCTCTGTACTGACAGCTCAGAACCTGGAGCCTGTTTGGATTCTGTCCCCTCCTCTCTCTCTGCCCTCCCCCCACTTGCTCTCCATTTCTCTCTCCCACTCTCTCTCTCAAATATAAATAAAAATTTTTTAATTAAAAAATTAAAAATAAAAAAATGAAAATATATGGTGAGTACTGAAGCTGAAACCTACTCCCTCTTAGCACCTTTATTAATAGTCAACATGGAAACATTACTTAATTTCTTTTAAAGGCAGAGCAATGTAAACAAAGAAAAAATACCTATCTATCTCATGAAGAGATCTGTTTCCAATAAACATGTTGTTTAAAAAGAATAATTACCTAAACACATTTATGTTGTTTTCACCAACTGTATACCAGTGATCAGTGTATGACTCAACCCAAAAGAAATCTGTTTACGCTTAGAGGCTTATGGGCTCTGAGTTTATATATATATATTATTTTGTTATAGAAAAAGATGACACAAATTATGTTTCATAAGGATAAGGTTTTATGAGATAAAGGGAAATATGAGGCAAAGAGAGGAAAGAATGATGCAACATTTAAGAACCTGTTCTTCTATTTCTAAAATGATGCTGGTATCAAATCACCATGGCATATAGATTCCATTGGAAGCCTTTTATAAAATCATATAAAAGTCTGGTTTTAAATGTCAATACTTTATGAAGAGTTTGCTCTTGTATATTTTTATCAGATGATTATATATCAAATTACTGTAGAATATAGATTCCATTGGAAACAGTTTTTGATTTGTGTAAGAGGCTTGTTTTAAAATATCAGCATTCGGGAGCACCTGGGTGGCTCAGTTGGTTGAGCATCCAATTCTTGATTTTAGTTCAGGTCATAGTCTCACAGTCCGCAGGATTGAGCCCCACATTAGGCTCCAAGCTGACAGTGGGGAGCCTACTTGGGATTCTCTTTCTCCTTCTCTCTCTGCCCCTCTACCACTCATGCTCAATCTCTCTTCCAAAATAAATAAAATTAAAAATTAAAAAAATAATAAAATGTTGGCATTCATAATAAGCAGAGAATTAAACTTATAACAAAATGTAACAAAAATTATGAGCTGTACATAGCTTTTCGGATTTTCTCTAAGAAGTTCGTAACAAAACAAACAAAAAGTTTAAAGACCACATGTCTCAAAGCTTCTCCTTCTTCAAGGCACATCAAGACGTATCAAGACACAGAGTCATCTTGTCTGTGATGAAGCCCTCTCAGGCAGCAGAGCAAACCACTTGTGACCTAGTGCCCCCAAGTCTGCCCAAGACCTGGTTCCAACCTCACACTGTCACCCTGTCCAGGGTGATTACTTCTAACTCCTCTTTGCATCGTCACCAGCAGCAACTTAGCCCAGGCATGAAGGAGGAACTCAGTGCTGGAGGACAGAGGAAGGATGCGTGCGTGCGTGCGTACATGGACAGATTGCAGCCTACATAGTCAGGCATTCTAGATTACTCAGGACAAAATCATTGATTTTTGAGGTTAAAAACAGCCCTTTGAGACCCCGATTCCAAGTGGCTCTCTGTATAAGACCATTCCACCAGATTATCACCATCTCCTGGTCATATCATACAGTAAAGGGTGCACCTGACCGGGAGGAATCAATGTCACAGCAGAATCGTCTCCTCAGCCTTTAGGAGGATTGTCTTTAGTATCTTGGTTTTACCGGTCA
Source organism: Hyaena hyaena (assembly GCF_003009895.1). Classification (NCBI taxonomy): domain Eukaryota; kingdom Metazoa; phylum Chordata; class Mammalia; order Carnivora; family Hyaenidae; genus Hyaena; species Hyaena hyaena. Next base: position 2,566,700 of record NW_024080841.1, on the reverse strand, counting down.
GTTTTTTTGTTTTGTTTACTTTCTAAATAACTGTATTCAAATTATAGGTCATTTATTTGGTTTTGTTTGTTTCCTTATTTTGGAAGTGGGGAGGAAGGAGGAATGGGGAATATTGATAGAGAAGATAAAAGAGAATATAGATTGCTATCTCCAAACAATATCACCGCTTCCTTGAGTTATTTAATACATAGCCATCCATTCCAGTCATCTTTTCATTTCTGATCTCCATTTTTCTTCCTTATTTCATACTTATAAAAATGTATAGTACTAGTAATAATAGTATGAACTGGGGCATCTGGGTGGCTCAGTCAGTTAAGCGTCTGGCTCTTGACTTTGGCTCGGGTCATGATCTCATGGTTCATGAGTGAGTCCCACATTGGGCTCTGCACTGACAGTGCAGAGCCTGCTTGAGATTCTCTTTCTCTCTGCAGCAACCCCGCCCCCCCGCCACAGTCGTGTGCTCTTTCTCTCAAAATAAATAAATATACTTAAAAAATTTTTTTAAAAATATGAACTTTCATGGATCTACCACTCTGTTCCAGAAAGAGAACATTACCAGTTCTAAGTCTCCTCTGTACCTCACCTTTGTGCCTTTCTCCTGACTTCCCTTTTCCCAAAAGTAAGCGCTGCTCTAAGTTGTATGTATATCATCCCATCACTTTTTTAAAAGTAGATTTTCACACATGTCTTAACAATATATGGTTCAGTTTTGCCTGTTTTTGCACTTTGTATGTTTTTCTACAAAATTTTTTTCACTTGACATTTTGTTTGAGAAAAGGATCCATCTTATGTGCATAGCTGAAGTTCATTAATTTTCATTGCAGCAAGGTACTCATTGTACAAGTAGGCAAAGATGATCCATTCTCCTATTGATAGTCCTTTAAATTATATTTTATTGTTTTTGCTAGAAAAGAAATGCTGCTGTGTACATATTTGTACACCTCAGTTGCACACATGTAAGAGTTAGTGGGGGGATATTCACATTCCTAGGAATTTCTGGGTATAGAACACTTTATGAGTATGTTCAACTTTACTAGATAATGCCAAATTATTTCTTTAAATTTTTTTTAAATGTTTATTTATTATTGAGAGAGAGAGATCAGAGGATGAATGGGGGAAGGGCAGAGAGCAAGGGAGCGAGCCTACATTGCTAAATAAAATGCCTGGCCCAGAGTTAGCCCCTCCATAAACTGCAATTATCATTCCCATGATACCTTATAGTGTTCATAATTTACTTTCTTTAGTGTCACAGTGGCTACATTCCTTAAAAAATACATTAAAGATCTTCAGGGAGGGTGCAGGTCATGTAGCATAAACTGTCTATTTTATGCCAATAAAATTAATTAAAAATTAACTAAAAGAAAAGAGGAATTAAGTCATGAAAAAAATATGTGCATGTATCATGAGGAAGGATAGTAAAAGGAGAGATGAGCTCTTTGGCCAATGACAAGCTCAGGCCAGATCTGAGTGTTTGAAAATTTCATCAAGATTTAAATTTAAGTACTACTTGGCAATGAGAAAGAATGAAATCCTGCCATTTGCAGCAATGTGGATGGAACTGGAGGGTATTACGCTAAGTGAAATAAGTCAGTCAGATAAAGACAGACACCATATGTTTTCACTCATATGTGGATCTTGAGAAACTTAGCAGAAGACCATGGGGGAGGGGAATGGGAAAAAAAAAGTTATAGAGAGGGAGGGAGGCAAACCATAAGAGACTATTAAATACTGAAAACAAACTGAGGGTTGATGGGGGTAGGGGAGAGGGGAAAGTGGGTGATGGGCACTGAAGAGGGCACTTGTTGGGATGAACACTGGGTGTTGTATTGAAACAAATTTGACAATAAATTATATTTTTAAAAATATTTAAATTTAAGGCATCTTATGGATTGTAGTGATATTTAAAAATGTCCACAAATTCTTTTTTTTTTTTCATTTTATTTATTTGAGAGAGAGAGAGAGAGAGAGAGAGAATCTCAAGCAGCCTTCACACTCAGCATGAAACCCAGTGTAGGGCTCGATCCCACAACTCTGGGATCATGACCTGAATCAAAACCAAGAGTTGGATGCTCAACCAACTGAGCCACCCAGGCACCCCTGTCCACAAACGCTTTAACATTCCTCTTCTCAAAGAATGAAGCCTAATCCCCTTCCCTCCAGTGTGGGCTAGACTTAATGCCTACTCCTACTAACAGATTGTGGTGGAAGTGATATTTATGTGACTTCCAGGATCAGGATCCAAGGCATATGGCTTCCTTTTTTCCCTCTTTTGAGAAATTCACAGTGGAGGAAACCAAGTGATATGTTGTAAGAACACTCAGGTAGCCCCAGGGAGAGGTCCATGTGGTGAGGAACTGAGACTGCCTCTAATAGCCATGTGAGGGAGCCATCTTGGCAACAGATCACCCATCCCAGTCAAGCCTTGCGATCACTGCAGCCCTAGCACAATCTTGAATGCAACCTCATGACAGACCTTGAGTCAGAACCAGTTAGCTAAGCTGCTTCCTAATTTCTAAGCCCCAGAAACTGTTGAGATAATAAATGTTTGTTGTGTTAAGCCACTAAGTTTTGAGTTAATTTATTACACAGCAATAAATAACTCATACATGGCTCTTCTACAGTTGATAAAAAATATAAAATAAAAAATATGATAAAATGAATAATTAAAAATTAAATTTAAAAATAAATTAATTAAAAAATTAAAATTAAAAAATAAGGAATAAGAGACTGGCATGGAGAAGACAGTGACGGATGTGAGGAAATGACTTGATGTTTAGATCTTGATAATGACGAGGGTGGCTAGAGGTTTCCATAGTCTAATGATATTTACTTAAAAGCAGAAGAGGTACTCTCTCATTTGGTAATTTGCTTATTTTAATGAAGGAAGAATATTAAGATGAAGAACAGCATTCTTCATTTTACAGTTGAAGAAACACAGTTCAGAGTTACACAACCAGTAAGTGGAAAAGTCTGCCCAACTCCAGAGCCCATTCCCTTTAATTTTATGTTATACTGGAATCTTCTAGGATACCATATTCAGTCTTATTATAGAATACCTAATTTCTACTATCTGATTTGTAAACACTCATTGAACAATTGAACACCCACAGTGTAAGCATCTCACTACCCATGTGATCCCAGATTAAATCTGGCCCTGGCCCTGCCCTTGAGTTGTACACAATCTCAAAATATATCTAAAAGCTGTGCACTTCCCTCCACCTCTGCTGGCACATCCGACCCGAAGGCACCATTCTTCCTCACCTAACCCCCTACGAAGAGTCTTCCCTGACCGGTTGCCTGGCAGTTTCCTACACTGCTCCCTCTGTTCTCCACATATCCAAAATGATCTTGTTAAAATACCATTTCAGTTATGCCACTTGCCTGTTAATACCCACCAATGGCTTTGCATAGCACTCAGAATAAAATCCAATCCCTTCACCACAACCTGCACAACCCCAGAGTCTGGTTCCTGCCTGTCCCTGATCCCTCTTTCTTTCCATTGGCCTCATTCTCCAGCCACACAGGCCACTTCTCCAGTGCTCAGTCCTATCAGGCCTCCTTCCTGGAAAATGTGTCCTGCTCTTCCCATTCTTCAGATCTCAGTTTAAATATCACCTCCTCAAGGGAGACTTCCCAGACCACCCTCCGGGTTGCCCCTCCCCTTACTCTACCCACCTTCTGTCTCCCAGCACATCATGGGTTTCCTTATGGCAATGATCACAATTTTATGCATTAATACATTTGCTTATTTTTCTGTCTTCCCCACTGGAATGTAAACTTCTTGAAGGCAAAAGCCATGTTTATCTAGATTACACTTTTTTTTATGTCCAACCTAGTTCTATGGCTGCATAGTATGGATACGAAATAATTATTTATTGAATGAATCAACTAATCATCTGAGAGGGGGAGTTAGCAAATAATTACAACATAGGTGTCAATCATAATGGTTACCATTTCTCAAATGCTCCTGATGAGTGAGGCAATGTATTCATACACTTAAAATCTTGTTTTGTTGAGTTTCTTTATTGTTCCAAGTCCTTACAAATACCATTTCTTATTTCCACAAGACTACAGAGCAAATATGATCATCTTCATTATTACAGATGAAGAAATTGAGACTGTACACAATTTACAACATAGTTTATAGAAGGCCACTAGACCAGAAAGTGGCAAAGTCAAGATGTAACAGAACAGTCTTGCTACAAAGACTACATCTTTGCCTTTTTAAAAGTATGTTTATTTATTTTTGAGAAAGAGACCATGAGCAGGGAAGGGGCAGAGAGAAAGGGGGAGAGAGGATCCGAGGAGGGTTCTGCGCTGACTGTGGTGAGCCCAACGCAGGGCTTGAACTCATAAACCATGAGATCATGACCTGAGCCAAAGTCAGACATTCAACTGAGTGAGGCACCCCTACATCATTGCCTTATATCACACCATCTCTCTAAAATTTGGTACCTCACACAAAACATGAGTTAACTTCAAATGCTTGTATCACCATCACCCTATTTTAACCAATAAAGAACTAGCTATAACCAAGAGAGTGGCAAGTGCTATAGAACTCCCTGCACTTATTTAATAAAATATAATTATATACATTAATGCATTTATGTATATGAAGTGTTTAGCCTAGTGCCAGGCACAAAATAGTCACTCAACAAATGGTTGCTATAAAGGGGAGGTTGACTCTCAAAGTAGTTAATGGCATGGATTTTGGAGCCAGGCTAAATCTGAATTTAAATCTGGTCTCTTCAACTTGCTAGTTATGTGACCTTGGGTAAGTTCACTCACATCTCTGCATCTCAACATCTTCTTAGGTTTGCTGTAAGATTAAATGCATTTCAAATGCTTGGTGTAGTACCTGGCACATGATAAACAGCTAATAATCAATACTTTTTATTGTGTCGGCTATTGAAGTATCACAGAGAAAGTGTTTAACTCTCCTTGGGCAGCTGCATGCTGTGTTACCTGACATTACCTTTGCATTTCAGGGGGCCATGTAAACATAATGCCCATCAACGCTGCCCCGTTTATTTGGTTGTAGGGCTGACCCTGTCTTCTCTTGGACTGCTTCCTGGTAATGTGGAGTAGTTGGAAATCTTAACTTGTGGTAATTGTTTGCCAAATGAAGAAAAAAAAATTTATAGTTAGAGTGAGGCAAGAATTTTAATGATAGAAAAGGGGATATTGATTAATGTTATAACGTCATATTATGACATGAAAAAGAATGTTGAAGCAAGCGGAAACTGACCTTCAATATCAGCTCTGTCTAGCTGTGCATGCTTGGGTTGACTAAGTGACTTTTCTGAGTTTCTGCTTCTTCATCAATAAAATGAATACAGTAAAACTTACTTGCTAGGTTATTAGGATTATTTGAATGTATGTGAGTCATGTGGGACAGTGAATTGTGCATAGTAGTAGGTCCTCAATCCATAGCAAATAAACACATTTGCTGATCCAAAGAGACCCAGGCCCTAAGTTAGGCATCAAAACTAAAAAAAAAAAAAAGAAAAAAAAAGAAAAAAGAAAGAAAGAAAGAAAAAAAGTATCTTTCTGTATCATAGATTCTAACACATGAATTATAAGCTGGCAGTTTCATTTGGATCACATGGTGGTATTGAAACATTTACAATCTGTTGCCAACATTTAAATATTGGCAGATATATTAACACTGTTGGATAACTTCCATCTTCTTCAAGGTATGTTTCACTAGAAGCATCAGGAGAGGCAGTAAGTGTTGTCTCCCATAAATTAAACACTATGTTAATAATTCATTAATTTATAATGAGAAACTAATAACTTTAGGAATCAGGACTCAAGCCTTCTCTAATCAACACATTCTCTCTGGAAGGTGATGTACATGGATGGCCAGATTGTAGACAGAGGATTCTTTGGTGATGAGGAAATCAGAATATGGGTGTGTTCAACAATCCCAATGGCCAGTGACATCAGTCCATAATGAGCTTAACCAATAATCCTCTCCCCTAGGAGAGCGCTCCGAGGGGCAGTTACCTGAGTCTACTCTCTCTAAAGGACAGCCTGGAGAATACCATCAACTTGTTATTCTTTTGCACCCCTGACTACCTTCTTTGGTTAGGCTCCATGCAGACGTAGTTAGTTCAAGCCCTCCTATCTAAAAAAATTGATAAGTGTAGTGTGTAAGTAGAATTTTTTTAAGTCAATAGGAAAAAGTTCACTGGAAAAAATGAGGAAATTATAAAAAAAGAATGCATTCAACATTTTATTCCAAAATTTAAATGCACTTCTTTATGCCAATCTTTTGACCTAGGACTAAGACCTATTCTTTAAAATCTACCTCATTTCCCTTGCATAAAGCCCACCTACAAGGAGTCATCTACAATTTCCTTTTAGATTTCTTTAAAGTGGAGGAAGAACATAAAGACCCCTAGGAAGCAATCTGAGAGCAGAATCCTTCTAGATTTTTACAATTTCAACCCAAAATTGTCTCCTTTACATATCATTCAATGGCAACTTTAATAAAAAGCATCTTTGTCCAGTTTTTCACAGCACCTAACTTAATTTTCATCAATACAAGAGCTCATCGTCGTTTTGCACACATTATTTCATAGATTAACAAAGTATTTTATTTAAGTATATAATTAGAAAAGGCACAACTGGCATAAACAGATTTAGGAACAAACGCAGCTGAGTCTTGGGAAGTCTATAACATAATTAGGAGACATACATCAGACTGTACTTCCAGTCAGAAGTGTTTAGTGAGATGTGGGCATTCCTCAGAATGTCTTACAGAGAAAACAGCACATCAGCCAACCTAGCTAGTCTGTTTGATGGGAGTCAGTTAAAAAAAATATGATCTATAAGCATTTTTTTTCAGGTCATGGCTTATATAACTGGTTGGATCTATGCTCTCTTAGGTACAGTTACAATCCGCTCTTTCCTCTCAGAATATACACACTATTTAGCCACCCAATGAGTAATTATTAAGTCAGGGAGATTTCCTTCTCATTTATCACAAGCTCATTTTGTAGCTCCAAGTTTGGAACTTACCTCGCTATAGCCACTATGTGGTACTTCCGGGATCTGTTGTAAGGATCAGATGAAGCTATATGTGTGAGAGGTGACTGGTTGGCTCAGCTGGTTAAGTGGCCAACTTCAGCTCAAGTCATGATCTTGTGGTCTGTGGGTTTGAGCCCTGCATCAGGCTCTGTGCTGACAGCTCAGAGCCTGGAGTCTGTTTTGGATTCTGTGTCTCCTTCTCTCTCTCCCGCTCCCCTGCTTGTGCTCTGTCTCTCTCACTCTCAATAATAAATAATAAAACGTTTTTTAAAATTAAAAAAAAAAAAAGAAACTGTATCTGTGAGAACACTTTGTTGACTCAAAAGCCTTAATCCAAAGGCTGTCATTCATTCTGTGTATGTTTATCACACCATCCTATTAGATTGTGGGTTCCTTGAGGATAGGCAAAAAAAGCCATTCCGTACAAAGTCCGCGGAGTACTCACCACACAGTGAAGACCAAGATTATTGGGAATTGATTTTCTATGAGCATATGTAAATCATCCTTATTGTTCTTATCTGCCAGGTACAATCACATGCTAGAAAGAGGGTCCTGTCAATTCATCCTGTCCTATAAGTACTGGAACATTGTCAGTGATCAAGAAAATAATGAATTTTACAGGATCCTTCACTCCAGAAGGAATCAGCTGGTGGCCGCTCCTAGGAATTATCTGGGATGACAAAGGAGACTGACAAGGAAGATGAGCAGGTGGTTTTGTCTGAAAGGAGTGGCACTTTCACATAAAATCACACTCAATTTTTTTTGACATTTTTTCTTTGCTCTCTTCCTCTGCTATAAAAAGTCTGCTTTTGAAACCGTTGAATGTATTTTTTTACAGGCAAAGTTTCTGTTTTTTCAGGAAGGATAACAACTTGCCATTACTCATTTATTTCTTCCTGGCCACTGGAGGTATCTTTGTGGTGTTTCTTTTTCCTGTTCTTTTCTTTCTTCTCTTTTTTCAAAGATGGTGGGTGGTAATAGAATAGTGTAAAGAAGTATCTGTTACAGAGAAAAAGCATCTGAGTTCTTGATGTCCCAAAGCCAGAGCAAGTCTTCTAGGCTCAAATATTCTACAACAATGGTTCTTAAACTTTAACCTGAATCAGAATCTCCTGCAGGACTTGTTAAAACAGATTGCTGGACTCCGCCTCCAGAGTTTCTGATCTGGTAGGTCTAGGATGAAGCCTCAAGAATTTCCATTTCCAACAAGTCCCCAGCTGGTGCTGACACTATAGGTCTGGGACCACACACTGAGCACCACTGCCCTAACCCTAGAAAGCTAGTTCCGTTACCATATATTGAACCTACAATGGGCTAGGCTCTGTGCTGGGGACACCAAGATGGATGAGACTCACCTCATGCCCTTGAGGAGCTCATAGTCAAAGTGACGTAGACATGCATTCATTTACTGATTGAGCACTGTTAAGGGCATACAGCATCAGAGTTCTTTCTCTGAGCCTCAGTTTCCCTCCTCACATCCCAGGCTTCTGCTGTACCATCCCACTGCTCTTTGTGACACTAGCTCTTCCCTTCTCTGATTGGGAGACCAGGGTAGAGAGCCGGCTTCAGAAGGTCACAGTTGAAAAGGAACCTTGGGTTCCTGAAGAGTGGGCGGAGAGGACAGGGGCTGGTTTCTTTTTATGAGCATGTCAGTGCAGCTCCCTTCTGGGCCAAGAAAGCACCGAGGAAGGATCCAGAGGGGCATGGACACAGGTCAGCAGCACTTTGGTGTAGAAGGCAGAGTGGGCAGGTCACAAATTATCCCCTCACCCAGTCTCTACCCCTCAAATCCACATTTCTTCATGTCCAAATGCCACCCTTAATTTAAAGCTTGACCTCGATGCCTTCATGCGTGTGAAGCCTTTCTTGGCCCTCCATCCTTCACTGTCTCCACGAAACCTGCCTCCTTCACTGTGAATAGGTACAGCATTTTATTCTTGCCTCCTGTGGGGCAGCCGTTTCTTCCTGCCTTTTAGAATAGCTCAGTCTTTTCTCTCTTGCTGACCATGAATTCCATCTTTTCTTAGAATCCTCCATTGCACATGGTGCCAGCCCTCATGCAGCATTCAACACACATCAGAGAAATGAGGAATGAATAAACTAAGAGTTCATGCTTCAGAAATCACTTCAATCCCCAAATCCACAATGTGAAGCAAACGAAAGTGGGGATTGAAGGAAATGGGAAATGGAGTAGGTAAGCTGGCTGGTTCCAAAATTTGGCTAGAGACTGGACTGAAGAGATTATAGACCTTGCCAGAGATTATGATTTAGTGGAGGATCATGGGAACTCTAGGATTCACATATTCGCTGAGTTGTTTGCTTAGTTTTTCCTTTCTTTAGTGTTCCCAGTGTAACCAGGCTCCCTTGCACAGCACCTGATCTCACCCTGAAACCTCCTGGAAACAGAACTCACCATTTGATGTGCCCTTCAAAACAGATCCACAATGCACTCACAGAAGAGACAATTTACTGAAGGTTTTGTTGGAGAGAAGGGAGAGAGGACTGACCTCACATACCGCAATCCAAGACTTCTCCAATTCCTGAGGGGTATCTTGGTTCCCTTCCGAATCCTCTTCCAGTCAGCTCCCTCGCTGCTTCCTGTTACCTTCCCCAAACAGCCTCCAAAGCCCTGTTTGCTGCCCCACGCACTTCAGATCTTCTCAGATATAATACTTCACTCTGCAAAATGGAAGCCTAAGAGTTAGCCAACTGCAATAACCTATGGCTCCTGAGCAGGTCCCTTGGACGCCCCAGAACAGCCCTCTCGCACACTCAGTCTACACAGACGTATGAGCTCTTAATTAGCCAACCTCTACGCTGCTCCCCACTCAGTGAGCATGCCCTTATGGAGTACCCTCCCAAATGCATTAGAGCTGGCTTGTGTGACAAATAGAATCTGGTGTTAGTAGATTACGTGGCTGCTGGACTTAGAGCAAAACAACCTCCAAACCTCTGCTTTATTTTTCCCAAATACCTTTCTAATGCCTTGAACTTCATGTAAGATGTACGGCTACCTGAGGCCACGAGCTGGAAGTACCACATGAGAAATCTCGTAGAGAGTCTTGGCACTGTGCAGAGAGAGAATGAAATGCCCAACCAGCCCTCAGCGGATCCAGCCTCAGCCACTTGAGTCACTCTGGCTGGGGGCCTGGATGTGGCATGGAGCAGAGACAAGCTGTGGCCAAATTGCAGATTCCTAATAGATTCTTGTTGCATTAGGCCAGTAACTGTGGGGATGATTTATTATACAGCAACAGGTAACAAAGGTTATTTTTTACTGTATAGATGAGAAAAATGTGGGTCAGAGAAGTGAAGTAACCTGCCTTAGTTCACCCAAGCAAGTAAGTGGTGGCGTCTCGATTTGGATGCAAGCAATCTGGCTCCTGAGTCTTCTCATAATGTCAAAGGCTTTACATAAACTCAGAGCCTTTTTCAACATTCAAATGTCAAAGGCGTGGACCTCACAGACTGTTGTTCTTTACGGGGCCATGATGTCCCAGGCACCATGATGCAACTTCTGGCTCATCACTGCCTCTCTCAGTCTGTAAGTTCTTGTTCTCCATCAGCCAGCCATGGCATACACTGTTTCACACCAGAGCAATTCAAATTCCTGAAAACCAGCTTACACATCCAGTAAATTCACTCTCAAGCCCACTGGGACCCTCCTGTTGGCCAGTCTTCCATTTTCCTCATAGCAGGGGAGCGTCTGTGGAAAAACAACTTTGGGTCAGAAAACTCAGAGCCAAAGGAGTGAATGATGTATGATAGGAAAGTTCAGCCCCACGTGTGGGATTGAAGTGAGAAGGAGTTGGGGTCTGCCTAGTGTTTTTGTTGTGAGGTGGAGAACCGATGTTGTCATGGGCTGGCCATTCTCTGCCCAGCCCTGCTCTCCTGCATGCACTCCCCACCTCTCTCTGCCGTGTTCTGTGCTCAGGGAAACTGATCCCAGGAGACTGCATCCTCTGGGCTCCCTTGCCAGGTAGATACTAATTGGGCTCAGCAATGAGAGGACTGGCCGGAGACTGGAAAGTGAGAGGAGAGAGGATTCAGCTTTGCACCAGATCCATGGCCTCGGCCGCACCCCTCCACAGCCACAGCTCCTCAATAGCTCCAGCTCACATGAGCTCTGGTAAGACTGTCTTATCCCCTTTCCCCTTCCAAGCCTGAAAGGATGGGAACATCTTCCTGCTAGTCTCTGGGTGCCTCAACACTGTTTGTTCCCTTGACCTGAACCACACCTCTGTAAGCAGATCCCTCTTTAGAGTCTCTTCAGTTGTACCATCTGGGTGAAGTTGATTTCATGCTGAGACTCTGATTCAGGCACCCAAGTGTGCACACGGGCTGAGCAAGGGTGAGTCAGAACAAGGAAGGGGCAGCCTGGGGTGGGAGTATTTGGGAGCTGGTCCTGCACCAAAGTATAAACCTCAGACATAATGCTGGTGGGGCCCAACAGATGCTTTTCAGAGGACTTATGTACCATCCACCCATTTGGGGAGCCTGGCAAAGCCCTTCCTTCTGTAGGAGAATGATAATCTGAGCCTCTTATGGTCTTCACTGTGGCTGGCCAGGACACCATTATTCTAGGACAGAGCTGGAGAAATCCTCATAAATGCTTTTGCTTTTGCTTTTGCAAACATTGCAACATTCCTTTTCTAGCATAGAACTTAGATGCACTTCTGCCTCAGTTCAGACCTCAACTCTACCCCTTGGTGCCTGTGTGACCTTGAATAAACAGGTAATCTCTCTAGGCCTTTGTGTTCTCATCTGTAAAATGAGGGATAATAATGGGTTTGGGACAAGGACTAAATGACCTACTACATACAGAGCTCTTAGCACAGTGCCTGACACCAGCAAATGCTCAGAAAGTGTTATTCTCTCCACCGCTAACACAGCCACGTGACCCTAGGCAGTTCACAGCACCTTTCTGTGCCTCCATTTCCTCCTCGATAAACTGGAATAGTAACACAGACCTCCTGGGTTGCAAGGAGATCGAAATGAAGAGAATGTCAATGAAAGCATTCTAGAAGCTATAAGCATCTTATGAATGCAAGGCCTTTTAAAAAAAACATATATATGTAATAATAATTATCACAATTAAAAAACTAGCGGGGGCCCTTAAAACATGTTTCAGTAAGTCTTCATACCATTATCCATAATGAGATGGAGGAGGAAATTGAATAATAAGACTCATGAGAGGGTTAGGTAAAGAATAAATCATTAAAAAAAAAGGTTAAGAAAACTTCTAAGAAATGGATTTGGTTTCATTTCTAAGCCTAACAACTTAAATGCACTTCCTGAAAAGGAATTTCTACTGCAATATATTATCCAAATTCACTGATCGTTAAGCCAAGTATGAGCAATGACTAAAACACACTGGATCAGATGCCTTGAAGTGAATGAGTCACCCCAGAAGAACACCTAGAGGAGTCCCCCCACCTCCCCGGGCATCCAGAGTGGCCCACTCCTCTCCTCAGGGCAGCAGACTTCCCTGTCCACACCCAGCAGGGAAGACAGCCACAGGCCAGGGCCCGGGGCCTGGAACCATGACTGAGTTTTTGGGAAATGGGACTCTCAAACTAGATTACTTGTGTTTTCCTGCCTTTCATGATCTGCCTTTCCCTTCATAATAATGAAAGCATTGACTTTGTGGTAAGGGTTTTAACATCTTCACACTCAGTATGGTCTGAGGACCAGCAGTATCAGCGTTACCAGCAGCCTGTTAGAAATGTACAATCTTGGGCCCCACCTCAGACCTGTTGAATCAGAATCTGTATTTTAACATGATCCTCAGGTAGGCTCATTAGAGTTTGAGAAGCACTGTTTTAATCTTTCTGAACCTCATAATTACCTTGCAAGGTTATTGTGAGGATTGAAAATATTTAAAGTGACTGGCAAGAACTAAGTGCTAAATAACGTTTTTATCATCTTTACCCGGCACCGTGCACTGCCATGCCTCTGTGCCTAGTCTCCATCTGCCTGAGCCCTTCGTCTTGGCCTGGGCTTCTGAAAGCTGACCTTAACTTATTTATTCAGACCCTGCCACTTGGCCAGTGCCCTAGACTGACCTCAACTCTTTCCTTGGAGTCCCTGGCAGACTCACTGGGGCCGGCTGCTATACTTCTCAGTGCTCCCTGCTGATCTAGACTGTCCTAGACTTATCCTTGCTCTCCCCAAGCCCCACCTCTCTTGGCCGATCCCTACCTTTAGACACCAAAAACTACAACAGCACTTATTTTAGTCATGTTGCCATTGGAACCACTCCTTGGAATTCGCCTTTACAACCTCACACGGTGCCTGGCCTAGCATAGTCACTAACTAAATATTCCTTAGGGGAATGAATGAAGAACAAGTCTTCATACTGGACCACAGTCTTAGGGTTTATATCTCCTTTTGGGGATTCAGTCTCTTTGCTTTTGCTTTTCCTCACTTTTCTTTGCCATGCAAAAAGTGTGATGTAGAAAGCTGAGATTCAAGGTTGACCCAGAAAGAAAGGGCCAGTGAGAATGCCTGACTTGTTAGGATTCTAGACCTCAATTCTCTATGCAAGGATCCCCCAGGGTCCAGCACTGCTCACTATGATTCCGTATTGGGGCTTGAGGCCAAATTGCCAGAAAGTAGTGTCAGGTTCTAGGTTGACCTTCTGTACTTAGGTGGCTATGGGCTATTGGTATCCTGTCCAAATCTGCTTCACTAGCTAGTACACACATCACCCAGCTGCTGCAAGTGCTAGGGCCTGAAGCTCCCACATGTGACTTACTTTGGACATTGCTATCGAATGAGCCATCTCACCTAGAAAGTTTGGGGATATGTCATCCTCACTCTCACCCCAAGAAACCAATGATTGATGGGTATATGGGCATAAAAACCAGTCCCCTTGTCTCCAGGTGAGACAACTCTGCAGTGCAGTTCACATTGCACAGTCCCCACAGATCAAGCCAAGGCTAGAATTTACCTGAGACCACATTCCTGACCAGCTCATTCCTCTGCTTCCCTCACTCTGTTACAAGTTTCTTACTAGGGCATCCCTCAGTAAATTGTGTGTACCTAAAACTTTTTCTCAGGCTTTCCAGGAAAATGGACCTACAACAGTGCTCTTGGGATTGAGATAGAACAAGGTTTCTGTGTTCAGGATCCTGAGGGCTCAGCAGACACCATCTTGGCACCAGCCTGACATGACTTATTCTGGCATCTCCTCCCCACTGCCATCAGCGCATGGAGGCCCCAGAGCCAAGTATAAGAGAGAGGGATGAGAATCTAGAGCTGTGTTGTCCAAAATGGTAGCCACTAACTACAGGTAACTGCTGAACATTTGAAATGTGGCTCATGCAATTAAAAAACCAATAATTTCACTTCATTTTAATTTAAAATATGGGAACTCAACTCAGTTATTAGAAAACTATGGGGTGCCTGGGTGGCTCAGTCGGTTAAGTGTCCGACTTCAGCTCAGGTCATGATCTTATGGTTCATAGGTTTGAGCCCTGCATCAGGCTCTGTGCTGACAGCTAGCTCAGAGCCTGGATCCCGTTTCAGATTCTTTATCTCCCTCTCTCTCTGATCCTACCCTGCTCACACTGTCTCTCTTGCTCTCTCAGAAATAAAAACAGTAAAAAAAAAAAAAAAAAAGAAAACTATTAAGCATATTTGTAACAACTTGGGTGTGTAAATCTACATCTTTTCAGGTTGCAAATCTTTTTTTAAATTTACATCCAAGTTAGCATATAGTTCAATAATGATTTCAGTAGAATCTAGTGATTCACCTCCCGCTTGTAACATCCAGTACTCAGCCCAATGAGTGTCCTCCTTCATGACACTTGCCCACTCAGCCCATCCCCCCACCCAAAACCCCTCCAGTGACCTTCAGTTTTTTCTCTATACTTAAGAGTCTCTTATATCTTACCCCCTCCCTGTTTTTATATTATTTTTGCTTCCCTTCCCTTATGTTCATCTGCTTTGTATCTTAAATTCCACATATGAGTGAAGCCATATGGTATTTGTCTTTCTCTGATTGACCAATTTCACTTAGGATAATACCCTCTAGTTCCATCCACGTAGTTGCAAATGGCAAGATTTCATTATTTTTGATTGCCAAGTATATACATATATACCACTTCTTTATCCATATATCTGTCAATAGACATTTGGGCTCTTTCCATACTTTGGCTATTGTCACTACTGCTGCTATAAGCATTGGGGTGCATGTACCTCCTCAAAACAACACACCTGGATCCTTTGGATAAATTTCAGGTTGTAAATCTTGTGAAATCCAAATACAGGTCAAGAATTTTCCCAATGTAAATTTATACTCCAAATTGAGAGGTGCTGTATGTATAAAAAAATGTACACCAGATTCTAGAGATCTAGTATTAAAAGATAACATAAAAGATACCATTAATATTTTTATTTATCTTTAATTAAAAACTGTTTATTTATTTATTTTGAAGAAAGAGAGTGTGTGTGCACTTCTGCACACACAAGTAGGTGAGGAGCAGTGGGGGGGGGAAGAGAGAGAATCCCAAGCAGGCTCTGAACTGTCAGCTCAGACCCCAACGTGGGGCTTGATCTCACAAATGCTGAGATCATGACCTCAGCCGAAATCAAGAGTAGGACGCTTGACTAACTGAGCCACCTAGGCACTCCTCATTAATATTTTTAATATTGGTTATATGTTAAAATAATATTTGCTTTGTTAAATAAAATGTTATTAAACTAATATTTAAACTATGGCTTCTAAAATGTTTAATTATGTACATGATAAGAATGTGTACTAATTACATATGTAATAAGAATTAATTCAAGGACCAAGCAGGGTGCTGGAGTCCAGATTGAAATGTGACCAACAAGGGACTTGGAAATACTGAGCCCCAGAGGTGTTGAGATATCTCAGTTGCACATATATCCTCTCAGGAAACTCCCATGTGTCAAGTGGGGTTCCCCAGAAACAGACATTGAAATGAGGTTTAATGTGCAAAGCACTTATTGCCAGGAAAAGCTGGTTGGAAGTGGAGGACAGGGTAGGGAGGCGGGGGAAAGCCAGGCATGACTTCGGCAGTCTGCGAGGGCAGCTTCAGCCTCAGGCAGATGGCAAATTCTGGAGTATAAGTTATACGTCAGAAGCTGTCTCAACTCAAAGTGAGGAGGGCTGGTTTTCAGAGTCCCACCAATCGGTCCGTTGTCAAAGGACTCAGCAAGAGACATAAACTCCTGGGTCCCTCCTACTTGTGATCCTAGGCAAAGCAGCTCTAGTAGCCCATAGAGAGTTCTAGGAAAAAGAGTTACAGGTACAGACTATTGAAGGGAAAAGCACATGGAAGCCAGGGGAGGAGTGACCAGAAACAGTAAAGAAATTTGAGGATTCTGGGTAGTGCATCAACAGCGCCCACTCTATTCCATTGTGGAAGGTCACCTGCATACATCTCTTCCCTACAGCCTGAAGAGTGTAGCTGGATCAGCAACCTTATGTGCTCTCTTTGATTTACCTTCTGGTTTTCAGACTCTTCTGACAGTTTTCCTCTTGGGTCGCTATAAATCCAGGAGAGCCCAGCTGGTAAGGGCTCCACGCCCTCTACCCAGCTAAAAATGAAGCACTTCTACTTTTATTTTCTCTTATGTACTGGGCTTCCAGAGATGCTTTTGCTTAACCAGAGGTCTCCACAGCTAAAAGAAAGCCTTGAAAACTACCATGATAGGCCATGGTCAAAATAAGTGTATTAATTTCTTTCTTACCACTACATAACAAATTACCAAAAACTTAGAAGCTTAAAATACTTTTTTTCCCCTCATAGTATCTGGAGGTCGGAAGTCCAGGCACAGCTAAGCTCAGAGTGTCATTTGGCTGCCCTCTAGGTATTGACAGAGGCTGTAGTCTCATCAGAGGCTTGACTAGGGAAGATCTGCTTCCAAGCTCCTTCAGGCTGTTGGCAGAATTGATCTCCTTGTAGTTGTAGGACTAGGGCCTGTTTTCTTGCTGATTGTCAGCGGGGGCTGCTGTCAGCAAATAGGGACCACCCAAAGTTTCCTGCCTGGTGGCCCCTACCTAGGCCCTCTTGCGACAAGGCAGCTTACTCCTTGAAGGCATAATAGAGTCTCTCTAGTGTGTGCTAGCAAGGTAGAGCTATATATGTATATAATAGCATAATTGTGAGAGTGACCTACAATAACATAATCATGAAAGTGACACCCTTGCCATATTCTAGGCTGAGTTCCTAGTCCTATCCACACTCAAAGGGAGGAGATGATACGGGACATAAAAATGGAGCCATACTAGGGTCTGTCCACCACAATGGCTATAGAGGAAAGATGTTTATTTAATTGGAGGCCTCTTGGTAAAAGCCTTGCCTTGTAGGAGAAAGAATTGCTACATTCTAATTCTTTCATTCATACCAACCTGGTCTTAAGCAAGCAAGCAGGATCTTTCCTGTGCCGACTCTAAATGATTTTGATCTATTGTCTTGCTTTCTGACCTATTATAACTGCATTTTGACAACACATTTTCAACCAGTATCTCTAGACTGCTGGTGCAGTCTTGGGCTCGCCCTGGCTAGATACATAGCCCCTGTCTCTGCATTCTTACAGCTGTTGCCTCTGGTCCCACATCTAATAGTCTTTTTTTTTTTTTTTTTTTTTTTCAGTTAATTTCCTGCCTTGGTTTTCATATATTCAATACAAACTGTCACATGGGAAAAAGCTACAGCTCACTGGATCAAACAAACATAGCAAATCTTGGCTAAATTTCTTCAGATGAGGAGTTACTTTAGATATACTGTACTTGACTACCTTGATAAATTTGACATCATTTAGATTTTTAGTTTAGCCTTCGATAATTTTGAAGAACATCTGTAGGATACCAGCTTCAGGGAATTTGGCCAGCATTACTAAAAGTCATTTTTTTCTGAAAGCTTGTTGAATTTAAAGCTCACATTTTATGTAAAATTTGAAGACTTTGATGCTTAATACCTCCAATTTATTATCTCTCTGAGGTTTTAAAGTGTCATTATACTTTTTTCACCATTGAAAACAGTAAATAGTAAATGTTAGGGAACTAAACAAAAACATGCTACTCATCAAGCATTATCAGAAAAAGAAAACCCTAAGAATCACCAGAGAAACAAAAAGAATTTGAGAATTGAAGATCAATTCAGAGACTGACTAATCAGGAATGACAAATATTTAGCACAGATGCCTCAACTTCCCAACTGGTGCCTGCGGCAGACATCATCAATTCATCACTACATTCTTCTGCTGAATCTGAATAGAACTTCTGAGTTCTCCATTCCCAGACATGGCTACTGCTTTAGATAAGGCTCTTTAGTTACAAGTAATAGAAACCAACTTGAGCCACCTTGAGCAAATAAGGAGGAAATTCATACAAATATTCAAGGGTATCCTGAAGAAGTCCAGCACAAGAATGCAGCGAGGCCTCAGGAACCAGGAACCAGAAAGCCATCAGGCCTCTGTCCCTTACCTCTGCATGTTTCTGCCCACTTTTTTCACTTTTTTTCTCTGCAGGAAGGCTTTCTCTGCATCTTCGATCTGCTTGAGGTCATGTGGCCACTCTTAGCACTCATGTTTTCTTAGTCCAATTACAGCCTCCTACAGTGACTGTATCTGAATCTCAGCATCGGTTTCCCGAGGGAGAAGCTCTGACTGACTGTGCTTGGGTCAGGTGACCACCCTGACCCCATCAGCCCTAATCTAAAAGGAAGGGACAGCGTTCAAAATGGCTCCATAGGGCGTGCTCCTATAGAATGGGGAGCAGGTCTCCGAGATGACTCACAGCCTGAGCAGAAAAGTCAGAGATGTTTTCCATTACTATTGTCAATCAACAGGCCGTGGCATAAGAGATGAAACCTGTTTTCTCCTTAGGATCTAGATCAGGGGAGACCAGTAGAGCTCTCGTTGCTAACGGACATGTTCTATATCTGCACTCTCAGATATGAGAGCCACACCGCATATGAGCTGTCAGGTACTTGAAATGTGTCTGGGGAACTAAATTGTTAATCTTATTTACTTTTAATTTAAACGTAAATAGCCATATATAGCAAGTGGCTAACATAGTAGGCAGTGTAAAGATAAGGAAACTGATCCGCCCGGACCATAGAGCTGGTTAGTAACACAACTGGAAATGAAAACCTGCTCTCTTCTGTCTTTAAAAATTTCCATCCTATTAATTGGAATTGAGGAATCTGCATAAAGGATTTTCCCAGGTAATTCAAAGTTGCCACTTCAAGTGGCTTTGATGTAAAGCTTTCTCAAGTGTAGTGCACACTTCCCTGCCTTGGAAAAAAGCCATGTGGTCATAATTGTAGACTCTTCTTAATAACACCAAGTGTGAACCTCAGTTGTCATTCTGGGGGATAACAGGCCCTCAGAACAGGGCCTAGTGAGGCTTACAGGGCTGTCTTCCCCACACTTAACATCTCTACAGCTGGGAGCGATTTGGCTGTTTCCTCTCTCCTTGTCACATCTTAATGTGGTGGCTTCTGACAGCATCCCACCTCCCTTCACTAGCTCAGCAACAACCAAGTACAGGAACTTGATCCATTAGTGAGCTTAATGTCACCCACGAGTCTAAACCATTAGGCCTGGGGGAGTTTCACAACTGAGTCACGTACACAGGGTTTTGTATAAAATTTTCCACAATACAGTTTTGTTTTGTTTTTTTCTTAAAGGTCTATAATGATGTGAGTCTCATGAAAGCTGCTTGCGGGATAAATGGTATGATTTTTCTTTTTTTACTTTAATTGTGTCACTCTAAGTATGTCAATATTGCCATGGCTAGGGTACCAGGGTGGGATAGGATTGTGCACAAAATATTTCAAGAAATGAGATGGAAACTAGGTGTGGATTGTTTTAGATTACTTTGAGCTCTTTTTCCGTAGTGTATTTTCAGGTGGTGGAATAGCCACAGTTTTACAAATCTTTTGAAAATATTCAAAGTATAAAGTGAATTTGAAGGGTACTAAAAGCAATAATAATAAATTCATTTCTGTATTCTCTGCTTGTGTGGGGGCCAGACTTGCAGTAATTGTATCTATTCAAAACATATCTGAGTGCATGAGAGCCAGAAAGGGCTCAAAGCAAAGGGAATAGTTGTCACAAAGCCCATGCACTAGAGCCCCTGACTGTAGCCAGGAGAAACAAGACACCCCGATGGCCTTCAGCCTGGGTCTCATGCTCTTCCCCTGCGGCTGGACTGAGGCTGAACTGAGGGTGTCTGGGAAGAGTGGTTCAGAAGGAAATCTGGGCTCTACTTCCCGGACCACCAAAAGCCAACATATGACTATACACTCTGTTCACCGTCTCTGGGGAGAATATAATCCATTTTAGAAAGATTTCCCTTACACAATTAAAATGTTTTGGTTTTGGGGGCTTCTGTGAGGCGGACTTTCAGTTATCTGGGGGAAAAAAACCGGTTTATGCAGAGGCACACCACCAGACAGGTGTCCTGCAGTTTCACTTGGACTTCTTAAACAGCATGAGGATTTGCTCAAGGGAAGCACTCATTTTGTCTTTATGCTGCTTTACAAAATCACTAACGCGTTCCTCGTTTCATCAGTTATTTATAGTCAAGTTTTGATTATCCCCTAGGCAGGTTCCTGGCACGGTTTTCAGCCCTCTGTTTGCCTTTCTCACCTCCCACGGACACACACACTTCTGCAGCTTGCAGCGACTTAGAATTTCCCCTGAGTCACAGCTCCCCTACCCCCAGTGCCAGCTCAGCCGCCCCTCCCCCATCGAGTCTACAAACCCAAACAGCAGTTACCTACCCGCCACCCCCCAGCAGCCTTTCCCAAAAACCAGATGAGGTCACCAGAGAGGACTCTGGGGTCCCTGCGCAGCATGTGGAGAGCCCTAGACCTTAGGTGAAGGCTGGAGAGGGGTCACTAGCCAGGGCTGGGCGGGGACATCCACTAGCTTCCCATCTCATTTCACAGCGTGGCATCAGTTTGTCTGAAGTGTTACGTATTCCGAAGACATGTGACACACCCGCCCCTCCTCAAATTCCAGAGGAGTACAAAAACAAATTCCTAAGTTGCATCGGAATTATTTCTTTTCTATCTGCACTTTGGGCCTCCGTGAAAGTGGCACTGGCACTTTTTTGTGTGCGGAGGGATAGATTCTAATTCCTGAGCCAGAGTTGTTTCCATGCTGACCTCGATCTTAGGCTTCTGATGCCTGGGCCTCAGCTCTAGAGATTCTGATTTTATCTGATCTGAGGTTAGGCTTGAGCGGGGCTTTTCACACCCACCCGCCAAGCGGTTCTAGTGTGCAGCCAAGGCTGAGGACCACTGGCTCAGAGCCTCACTTGGCTAATAGTGATTGCGAATGCAGCTCTTCAATTGCACAGCTGTGGCTCCACTGATTTAGAATAAATGTTTGACTAGGAAGGGGAGGAGATGTACACACACAGAGAACAATTCAGGGGCTCTTGCACATTGCCAGGGTCAACATTTCATTCACTCATTCAGTCCACAAGCATTTATTGAGGTCTACCACTAGAATGGGTAGATGCAAAAATGCGTGATAAAGTCACTAACCTCCAGGATACAACAGCTCCCTAGAAGCTTTCCGACAGATTCTCAGGACACTCAGAGTCCCCTATAGGGACAGTCAGTTCTAGGCCTTCCTCCTTCCTGGTTTATGCCCATTTAATAATTCCCCAGCATTTGCACATGATTTGACTGAACATATATAATCCTGGTGCTTGTAGTCTCTGGTTGCTCTGCAGAGCGCCATTGCTTGAATTATGACAGTTATCTCTGCTAATAAAGTTCACTTTTTACTGCAGAGTTATAAATACATATGCAGCTTGCATATTTGAGGAGGCATGTGGGAGGAAGCGCTGAGCTGTGGGGCCCTTCTAGAACAGAAGCCCCTCCCTGGCACCTGCACATATATAACTTTCCTGATACATCCCTTTGCTTCCCCCCCACCCCCAAGGCTCATCTTCGGAGCTTTCTTATAAACAGGATTTACTGTAAACAACCCTGGTGAGAAGATCAGAAATTAGCATCCTTGACATTTGCATGCTTTCCTCAGCCCCCAAATGGATTCACAGCCATCAGCTTCCTTTTCCCAGGGGAAAACTGGTCCCACAGTCTCTGAGGAGACTGGAATGGCATTAACTGGGATGTAAAGCGACAGCCAAATGGGGATTAGAAAGACAGGCAGCAGGAAGGGGGGATGGCCGATCTTGTAAATTTGAACCCTGCAAATAAGTTCATTAAATCAAGGATATGCTCAGGGGTACTGGTAAGGCATATAAAGGAGTAGCAGACAAATATATCTGGCCAGTTATTTGAAGAAGAAGAGCTAATGGGGGAATTTTTCTAAAAAGAGCTTTACCTTTTACTGAATGCAGTAACACTATACATTATCAATCAGCTGACTATAATTTTACAATTTAGCCTGGAATTTGAACTGCCAGCAGGAGATTGTACCTTGTGGGTAATAATAGGTATGCATGGTGAATGTTATATAGCATATTTCCTTAAAATATATAGCGGGCTACTTTGTAACGAATATGTTTATTTGCAAAGAAAATTATGATTATGGTGACTCCGCATGGAGCAGGCACTGCTGGTTGTCTAACCAACGGTTTTTCCTCATTTTCCTTGCTAGTCAAGGAAATCCCACTGATTTGGGAGGGGGTGGCTAGGTTTCAATCTTCCCCCAAGTGACATGGTTGAGAGTGACTTCACCCTACCCCCAGAGTCAAAGGGAAGTCCTAATGGGCTTCAGCCAATCCCTGTGACCCATTCCTCCTGCTAGAGCTACTTTAGGGATGGGTGTGCTGGACTGTCTGCTTGCCAGCATGGTACCAGCATTCCCCTCTAAGTAGAGGACCCGTGCTGTCCAGAATTACCATCTCTGCCCTGTTCCAGGTCATTGCTCACAAGAGGAACTCGGTTGGGATTTGCAAAGAAGATGGTGTTATTTCTCTAGAGATGGTTGTAGCTGCGTAGGTGGGCAGATGAGAGAGTCTCGGCAGCTTCCTGGCACAAATTTGAGAAATTACACACTTAGGTGTTTGAGGCTAAGGTTGTTCAGGGTCAACTCGTCTGATCTTTAAGGATAGAGTTTCTAAACTCTGCTCGCCTGGCTCTCTCAGGAGTTGTGTATGCCCTAAATTCTATGTTAAGCCTGTTAGATCCAGGATGCATCGAGTGGCTTTAGTCTTCCATCCTGAATCCTGACTGATACAGTGGCCAGGGGTCCAGTGTTGGCCAACAGGCTGGAGGGCTTTTCTTTACTCCTGAGAAGTAGCCTGTGGGAGAGACAGCCCTATCTGCTGCCTCTGGATGACGTGGCATTTGGATGTGATGCCTTGTACAGCTGTCACCATTTGCTGCCCGCCTGAAATAGAGCCAATATGCAAGTAAAAGGAGAGCCAAGAGAAATGCCCAGGAAGAGGAGCTGAATTCCTGATGTACCTGCAGCCAGTGGCCTTCTAATTGGCACAGACTTATTCTTTAAGGAAGCAAATGTTAAGATAGTTTGACAGCGGCTGCCATGTTTTCAGAGGATGAGTCATTATAGAGTGATTCACACCTGCTCTTCTTCCTTTTCTTCTTGTATTCTTCCCCCACCCCCGGCAAATGAATACCCAAGATAATCTCTGCCTCAAATGTATCACACACCTTTGAAATATCTATGTGAATTATTGGTTTGCATTGGCAGATGTGTCTACAATATTATTGCGCCTTTTTTTTTTCAAACTCCAATTATACTTTAAAGGACTTACACTGCCAAAGCACTAGTATAATCCTATCATTTCAACATTCTTCTTGTTTTACCCATACACAGGCAGTCCTCACTTGCATGATACTGCAGGAGCATAAAAATGGCTGCACAAACTGAAGCTATGCAAAGCAATCTTAATAATTAACAGAAAAAATTACAGCTGTTCCATAAAATGTTTTCCAAAATATTAAAAACTCTTAATTTCCAAACATATAGGGATATTTTGAAAATAGTAAAAGATACATTTATTTGATGCCATGTTACTTAAAACAGTGGAAACATTGATTAAATGTTCTACTCCTTTGAAAAATTTTATCCAATAGTTTGAACGGTGCTACGGTGCTTACCTTCAGAGCATCTTTTCTCGGCCTCGGCAAATTGTCATATCCATTTTAAGTTTAGATTAGCTTCCAACATTTTCTCCTTTACGCTTACAGTGAAATACCTTTAGAGTTCCTTTAATATGAACATTTTGTCCATGTCACTTCCTCTGAGACATCCCCTTTTTTGCCACACCACTCACTGATGAAAAATTTGCCTTCTGGCTGCGTACCTATGTTTCTTGAATAGCTGCAATGCCAACATTCTCTTTATAGAAATATATGTATTATTTGCAACCCGAATAATCATGATATAGGAAGTATTATTACTATTATTGTAAATCCCATACAAAAACGTCCTGGTGAGTTCTAAACCAGTTATACTAGTAGAACTTGAAGAGACTGTCTACAAACCTTGGGAGCCTGCCTCTGGACAAGGAAAAAAGCGTGTTATATGAATTCTCCCTTCCTAAAATGGATGTCGAGTACTGACTTTCTAAAATGCCATTGTTCTTCCCCAGGGCCCCCTTGTGCACCACAAGGAATTGTTTTGGTCTTAGAATCTACTCTTCTGGGAAAAAGTAAAGGGAGTGAAGTCAAGTTTTTACCTGAGGAAAGCCAGCTGTACACAAAGGAAATTTGTTTTGTGAAGTCATTATCCATCCAGGCTAGCAATCAAGAGAATCTTACGGGTCGAGTGACAGTACCTTCCTGGATCATTGTGTTAGAAAGGACTTTGAGATGATGTCTAGGCTCAACAGAAAAAAGTATTGCAATTTATTAACAGTGTCTGTCACAGTTAAGGGAGAGGAGAGTGAGGACATCTGCTCTGTACAGGCCATTCCTAATCTAGAGGCCACCTCTTTGTAAGGTCAGATATCCAAGTTTGGCAGCAGATGAAAATGTATTTGATATCTCAGGGATGGACTTGTGCCAGCCAAATTCATAATAAACTGATACATAAATCAGAAAGTTTATTGACTTCATTTAGGAATGAAACTATGAATGTGCACCTGTTATTAATGGGAACTTGAATGGTATAATGAAGGAACTTGACCTTGGAGTCAGGCAGACCTAGTTTTGCAGACCATGGCAGTAGTTCTCAGTAGCTACCCATAGCATTCTGGTGATAAGGACATTGATACTGTGTCTGGGGTCAGTAGGAAAAAAATGTCCTGGTTAATTAACTATGTCTGAGGCAGTCAAGATGGGGAAAGTGGGAGTGGCTATTGTTGGTATATATTGTTATATGTTCTAGCTTTTAAGCAATGAATGCATGCTGGATTCTTGATAGGAAGGTCTATTTTCTAGATTGAAAAACTGCTTTGTGAGCAAGGATATAAAAGATGTTTTCTGCATAATTTGTATGGCTTGTATCACTGAGGCATCTTCATGGTATGAACACAAATAAGACCTAAATAAGAAACGATGGTTTGTGGTTCTGGACACCCACTCTCATGCTCAGAGCTGGAGAAGAAATGGTCACATTTTGTCTCCTATCTATCCTCCGTTTTATATACACATGATAGAACAGTGCTGACCAATAGAAATATAATGCATGCCATAAATGTGAACTACATGGGTTATTTTAAAATTTCTAGCAGCCATATAAAAAAGTGAAGAGAAATTAACACCTTTTACAAAAATTCGACCAGTTTTATTACCCATATACCCATATACCTCTCTTTCAGAGGATAATCTCTATATTTAACTATTGGTGTATCTCTGGCCACGGACTGGTATCTCAGAGGAGATGGAGGGCCTGGCCGCCCAAGCCTTAGATCTCTCTAGTCTTCACTTACTGCTGGGTGGTAGACAGCACCTGCCCAGCCTGGCATTTGTGGGTTTTTTGTGGAACACTGGTCTCCCCCAACCACAGCTCTGCCGAGCCCTCAGCAAAGCTGAACTATTTTTCTATCTTAGATTCTTTCAAAGTTTCTCCTATGATCATAATTTTTTTTAACTTGGAGAAAAGAGCAGGCTCCTTTTCCTTCTCTAAACTGCACTTATGGCACCATTACTGGTTTTCTCTAAACCAGTGGTTCTCATACTTGAGAGAGCATCAGCATCACCTGGAGGGGTTGTTAAACTACTGGTCCAGCTCCAGAGTTTCAGATTCAGCAGGCCTGAGGTGGGGCTTGAGCACTTGCATTGCTAGAAGTTCCCAGGAGATGGAGGCGCTGCTGGCCCAGGAACCACAGTTTGAGAACCACCGGTATATACCTTTCATTTCAGTGGAGGAAGGAGATGAAAGGCTTTGGGTATTTAAAAGTGAAAGAATTTGAGGAAGTGAAAAGCATCAGGTTATATTTACCCTCCAAAATAAGTCAAACCCAATTCTGTTGTTACTCCTTCCCCTGAACCAGCATGTTAGCATGCTCTAACACCTCCTCTTCCACGATTTCTCCACCAATCTCCTGCTAGAGGCAAAGCAACTGGGCCTCTGTCTTTCATAGACCTTTCGTACAGCCCTCTATTGTTCCCTGTTGTTGTAAGCACCTGGGCATGTGTGTTGATAGTCGATAGTGAAGTTGGTAGTGATGTGAAGTAGGACTGGAGACTTCTTTTGGCTGGCAGCACCGTCTCCCTAACACCAGGACCTCTCATAGAACTCTCTTGGCCAAAGAGTAGTGAATGATTGAGTGAATGAATGATACATGTTTGGAAAACAGGAAGGGGGCTATTTACATGTTAGCTAAAACCTCCCAGATATCAGAGATCCCTTCCCATTGTTATCTCTGAAAACAATGACACCAGAAATTGTTAAAAAACAAAACCAAAACAACAAACACTTGGACCTCCTGAGAACTCATTATAACCTTAATATCACACATGGTGTCAATCACACACAGTTCTAAATACCTATCATGGTTTTACAGACACAACTCCCATTTGATACAGATGCTGTTACTTGGAGAGACGGGCGTAAGGTATGTTATTATGAAGAAAATGGATTCGGTGCCCTTAAAACACTGGGTCTCAGGAGTGCTTGGGTAGCTCAGTCAGTTAAGCCTCTGACTTTGGCTCAGGTCATGATCTCGTGGTTTGTGGGCTTAAGCACTGTGTCGGGCTCTGTCTGACAGCTCAGAGACTGGAGTCTGTTTTAGATTCTGTGTCTACCTCTCTCTGCCCCTCCCTCCACTCATGCTCTATCTCTGTCTCTCAAAAATGAATAAATGTTAAAAAAATGAAAACAAAAAAGCAAAAACACTGAGTCACAAAGGCCTTCTTTTTTTTAACTTTTTATTTTGAAAAATTTCAAATATGAAGGTAAAGAGGACAATATGATGAACTTTCATGAACCAATCATCTAGCTTCAATAATGATCAACTCTTGGCCAATCTTGTTTAATCTATAATTTCACTCACTTCAGTAATATATGTATTTCTCATGAAGCAACCCCCAGAGTATATCAGCTCATACATAAAAAGTTTCAGTGTGTATCACTAATATCTGAAGACTGTTTTAAGAATATAACCACACTGTCATTATCACACCTGAATAATAAATCCTTAACATCATCAAATATTTCAACCAGTGTTTAAATTTTCCCATTGTCTCATAAACGTTTTTGGTTTGTTTATTCAAACAACTTGTATTCAAGCTGTATTCTTGTATTCAGAATACAAATAGGTTTATAAATTGCCATTGATTGTTATGCACTTAAATCCCTCCTTAAAATTTTTTTAAATGTTTATTTCTGAGAGAGAGAGAGAGAGAGAGAATGCAAGTGAGTGGGGGGGGGGGGTAGAGAGAGACACACAGAATCAGAAGCAGGCTCCAGGCTCTGAGCTGTCAGCACAGAACCTGATGGATGTAAGGCTTGACTCCATGAACCATGAGATCATGACCTGAGCCAAAGTTGGTAGCCCAACCGGCTGAGACACCCAAGTGCTCCAAGTCCCTCTTCTTAATCATTGGGTTCTCAATCTTTCCCTTTTGGGTTTTTAATTTTTTTTTAATTATTACTTTTATTTTATTTTGAGAGAGAGATAGAGAGCAAGCAGGGGAGGGGCAGAGAGAGAGGGAGACAGAATCCCAAGTAGGCTTTGTGCTGCCAGTGTAGAGTCCAACACAGGGCTCAAACTCACAAACCATGAGATCATGACCTGACTTGAAATCAAGAATCAAATGCTTAATCAACTGAGCCACCCATGGACCCCACTTTTGTGTTTTTTTGTTTTTGTTTTCTTTTTTAATTATTTGCTGAAGAAACTGGATTGGTTGTTCTATAAAGTTTCCCACAGTCTGGAGTTTGCAGACTAAATTCCTGTTGTACCATTTACCCTATTCATTCTGTCCCTCTATAAGTAATAATTTCTTTTGAAAGTTTTACACTTTATCCTTTCATTAAAAAAATAGTAAAAATGTAGCATACCATACACACTTTTTCTCTACCTTACTTTTTTCACTCAACATTTTATCCTGGTGATCACTCCACCACAATTTACAGAAGAATACCTCGTTTCTTTTTTATAGCTGCATATTACTCCACCACGTGGATGCTACATTGCGTTTTCAACCAGTCCTCTACTGATAAACAATTGAACTGTTTGAAGTTTGCTGCTACTACACATGATGCTGCAATGAACGCCAGTACTTCTATTTGTATTTTTGCCAGAGTATTTCTGGAATCGATTCCTAGAAGGGAAACTGCTGAGACAAAGGATAATTGCACTTGTGATTTTGCTAGAAATTGCAGAAACTCTGTGCTTTAATTTTTTTAAATTTTAATGTTTATTTATTTTTGAAGGAGAGAGAGAGAGAGAGAGACAGAGCGTGAGTGGGGGAGGGGCAGAGAAAGAGAGGGACACACAGAATCTGAGGCAGTCTCTGGGCTCTGAGCTGTCAGCACAGAGCCTGACATGGGGCTCTAACTCACGAACCATGAGATCATTACCTGAGCTGAAGTCGGATGCTTAACTGACTGAGCCTCCTAGGAGTCCCCAGAAGTTCTGCTTGTAAATGCAATGCGCTTCTAGAAGTTTTGTTATGAAATGGATCCTGGAACAGATCCTATTTTAGTTATCTATTGCTATATAACAAATACCCCCCACAAGTAGTGACTTAAAACAACACCGTTTATTATTTCTTCTGATTGTGCAGTTTGGGTGGGGCTCCTCAGGGATGGTTTCTCTGCTCTGTTCAGTTCACTGGGACAGCCTGGCTGGAGCTGGAGAACCCACAAGATTTTATTCACACATTTCATGCCCCAGCTTTATGGCTGGGATGGCTGGACACTGCCTGGGCTTCTCTCTTTCGATGTGGTCTCAAATTATCCAGAATTCCAATCTTCTTAAGCATGACAGTAAAACATGAAACTGCAAGTCCTCTTAAGAAGTAGGCCTGGATTCGTATGACCATTACTTCTGCATTCCACAAGGCAAAACAAGTCTCATGGCCTTCCAGAGTCACAGGGAAGGAAAATAGATCCTATCTCCTGTTAGGAAGAAGAACAACATGCATATACAGAGATGAAAGCAATTGTTAATGGCTATCTTTCAGGCAATCCACCACAGAACTTCCCACTGCATATGCATGATATAAACCAAAAACTCATGTCCTATTCTTATCTCCTTCAGCACCAGCAGAATCTGGAAAGAGTCCATAAAGGTGGTGAGAAGTGAAACACCTTTTCATGCTGCACTGTGTGGGGAATGGTAAAGTGTGGGGAATGGTAAAGCTCAAGGGGACCCAAAGGAGAGATAACATCTATCAGGGAAAAGGGAGAAAGTCTTGCTTTGAGGCATGGTACCTGATCACCTATCTGGAACATAAATCTATCAATAGCTATCATATTCATCTATTTTTTTTTCAAGAACATTGTTCCAAGCTCAAAGAGTTCAAAGTGGTGAAAACAACAGACAAAGTCTTAGCTCCTGTAGTACTTACTTTCTAAATGGGGAAATGCAGAACACAGTAAGGGATAGAAAGATATATGAGAATATCCTGCCTTCAAAAAAGTTACAATGTACAGTTGAAACTGGGGATGATAAGCAATCGTGACCTAGCTAGAACTAAATAGAGATAATGGAAAGACAAATACAATTTTATATAAGTGGAGGGGTGCAAACACAGATAGAGTATCTGCTCTGCATAATAGCTACAACACTAGCAGGACTGACTGCAGAGGTACAATTCTGAGGAAATGAGAGGTTTAAAGGAAAATAGAGGAAAGGAGGGATCATTGTGGCCTGGGGAACTCAGGAAACACTGCAATATGGGAGAGAGGTATTGTGGGGACCAGAGCCGCCTTCTGTGCATCTGATGACATACTGGCAAGTCCCAGGGGTTGCTGTGTGATTAAAGGCTCTCACCAAGATGGCTTCCCTCCAAGATGGCCTCCTACTACTTGCTGAGAGAAAGAGAAAGGCAAAATGGAGTTTTAAAAATCTTATTTATTTTAAAAGAGAGAGAGAGAGAGAGAGAGAGAGAGCGAATCCCAAGCAGACTCCACACTGTCAGCACAGAGCCTGGTGTGGGGCTTGAACTCATGAACCATGAAATCATGACCAGAGCTAAAACCAAGAGGTGGGCACATAACTGACTGAGCCACCCAAATGCCCCCAAAATGGGGTTTTAAAACTGATTGATCTGGTAGGTAATGCAGTTATACATAAAATATCATATTATCCAAAGGCCAAAATTGGGAATTCTATGACAGATGTTCAAGGCCTAGTCCTTGGCTGTCATGTCTATATGCTCTCCCTTGGTGATCTCACTCAGCTACATGGCTTTACATAGTATCAAAATGCCAATGACTCACAAAAGGATATCTTCAGCTCTGACATCTTGCCATACTCACATATCAACCATTTAATCTACATACTCATTTGGAAGTCTAATAAGCTTCACATGGTCAAAATGGAATTCTTGATTTTCCCTGGAAAAACTCTGCTCCTCCTCCAGTTTCCCTATCAGTTAGTGGCACCGCCAGCACCAAGTTATTCAAGCCAAAACACTGGAATCTTTCTTGATTCCTCTCTTTTTCTAACACACCACATCCAAGTAATTAGCTTGTCCTGGTGATTGTTCTTCCTTCAGAATGGATCTCAAATTCAACTATTCAACACTTCTTGCCCTGCACCAAACCACCATCACCTCTCACAACCTAACCCATCTCTTGGCTCCCCTCATACTTTCCTCAGTCTATTACCTGCACAGATGCCAGAGCAAACTTTTAAAAATAAAAGGTCATACAATATCCCTCACTAAAATACTCCAAGGGCCTACCACAGCAATTAAATTAAAATCCAACCTCCTAGCCTTGGCTTACAAGGCCCAATATTATTCTAGCCCTGACTCTTGCTTCAGCCTCACCTTATGTTACACTTTTCCACCCTTACAGCTCTCCAGCCATGACGGCCTTCTTCGTTTCCAAAACATGCTGAAATTGTGGCTTTCTTGGGAACTTTACATTGTTCTTTCCCTGCCCCTCTTTGCATGACTGCAAACTGTTCTTTTTTTTTAGGTCTCCGTTCCGATGGTGCCTCCTTAGAGACACCTCTTCTGACAACCTTACTGAAAGAATCCCAAAGTTAAAATTCACTAATCAAGGCACAGAGGGCACAGTGATGAATAACATAACAAAGTCCTAGCTCTTGTGATACTCACATTCTAAATGGAGAACATGCAGAACACGGTAAGGGATGTATCGCTACATGGTAAGGGATATGTTGTTGTTATATTTTCCAGAGTATTGATCATACTCTGAAAGATATCTTAATTATCTTCCTACTTATGTCCATCCCCCACTCCATTCAGTATACATTGGCAAAGGGATATAGGACAGAGCCTGTAGCTGTCTTACTCTCCACGATATTTCCAGCTCAACTCCATAGAGTTGGATCTCAATGCATATTTGTTAGCTGTATGACTGAATGTGCTTGCATATATAAAAAATTATGAAGTAACATTTTAGTTATAAAGGAAGAATCTGTTATAGAAGAAAAACTGTTTATATCCCCTTTATTCCAGTTCTATCCTTCTAAATCTTAACTTCCAATTCCACCCCAACATTATGCTGATGTCAAGAGTTATTGGACCCCTTCATTACACTTGCCACCAGGGAAATGCATGTCAGCCTAATTACTCCAGAGGGGCATGCATTTCCTCGAGGGCAACACACCTCTTTGCTTCCTGTAGAAAATGTGTTCTTTTAGGGCTGTGTTAAACATTGGTGCTCCAGCTATGGTTTCTGATAGTACTTTCTTTCTTCTTTGACATATGCAATCATGACCTAGTCAGTAACAAATAGAGATAATGGAAAGACAAACACAACTTTGTGTTAAGTGAAGAGAAACAAACACAGATTAGGGGATCTACTCTGCACCCTGTAAGATCTAACACAAACAACAATGAACCTGATTTGACAGTCTTATGCTGGACAAATTATATAGTCCTTCACGGTTCAATTTCCTCTTTCTGTAACATCTGGATAACAGTGCTTTTTCTTCCTAACTTCCCTGTGAAATAAGCATTATTTTATATTTATAGAACTATGAAATGTTAGGCCTCAGGTATCTTGGGAATCATCTAATCCATATCCAAATTTGGAAACTGAAGCTTGGTGAGGGCAAGTGATTTACCTAAGCTCACAGCTAATTATTAGCATGACTGGAACTAGAATTCAGATCTTCTGACGCTTAGACCAGTGTTTTTTGGCCTGCCCTTACTGCAATGTTTGCTGTTGTTTAGCTTTCCCTGGGTGTCTATATTATCTTCAGGTTAGTTCATACAATTCTTGAGGATAGTGATAATTTGTTTTTCCCACAGTGCTTACTTGGTTATATAGATAAATATCTATTAAATGAAAGGGGGCAACTGGGTGGCTCAGTCAGTTAAGGTCAAGGTCTCACGGATTGGTTCATAAGTTCCAGCCTTGCATCAGGCTCAATGCTCTCAGTGCAAAGCCCGCTTTGGATTCTCTGTCCCCCTCTCTTGCTGCCCCTCCCCCACTCACACTTTCTCTCAAAAATAAATTTAAAAACACTGAAAAAGAATAGTCTGCTCTCAGTCCATAGTAGTTGCTACTCCTCCCTGTCAT
Organism: Hyaena hyaena; assembly: GCF_003009895.1. NCBI lineage: Eukaryota > Metazoa > Chordata > Mammalia > Carnivora > Hyaenidae > Hyaena > Hyaena hyaena. The sequence goes on along the minus strand of NW_024080841.1, from coordinate 2,533,556 downwards.
AATCAGCTGTAACTTTCCAGTTACTTCCCTTCATTCATTGAAAATTTTAGTATCTGGCTCACTTTCTTTCCAGGTGACTCCAGTTTTTCTTGGTGACTTCAATAAGCTCATAAATGAACTATATAACACTCTGACCACTTAGGTTACTGAACTCTTCACGTCCAGTGAGATATTTCTCCACCCTACCTCAGCTATCCATTCTCATGCTTGTGTACTGTAATTCTAAGTCTTGATTTTTAAACATCCTATTGTTTGACTACTGCCTCTTGTCTTCCAGTTCACTTATTATAATACCCTGACTCCAACAATTCTTCAACCCCATCAGGAGCTCTGATGTGACAGTGTTTCAACTGTCCTTTCTCTCCTCACTCTCTTCTTCATCTAGCCTAGAATCCCAGGTCTATCACTGCAATCAGTCTGTTGTGTACATTCACAATTCCATTGCCACTTTATCACTTGCCTGGAAAAATGCCAATTCTGGTTAACGCCAACTCTCTACCTATCTTGTCCCTACACCCAAGCAGTGGAACAAACCTGATTAAAACAGTCACAGCTTGTGCTGACTGTTTAAGCCTATGATTATAAATTAGAGGAGGACCCTCAGCAGTGCCCAGTAATTCCTCATTTCCTTAGTCAACCCACTCTCATTCTTCCAGACTTTATTTAAATCCCACACTCTTGGCGTGCCTGGGTGGCTCAGTTGGCTAAACATCCCATTTCTGCTCAGGTCATGATCTCCCGGTTCTGAGTTTGAGCCCTGTGTGGGGCTCTGTGCTGACAGCTCTGAGCCTGGAGCCTGCTTCTGATTCTGTGTCTCCCTTTCTCTCTGGCCTTCCTCCACTCATGCTCGTTCATACGTGTGCATGTGCTCTCTCTCTTTCAAAAATAAATAAACATAAAAAATTTTTTTAACATAAAAGTTTTTTTAAATCCCACTCTCAATGCCCAATCCTCACTCTTACCTGATATTCTCACCCACTGATATACTGGGGAAAAAAATAAAATTAAGCAAAATATAGGTACCAGCATCTTTTCCAATAATCTTATCTTCACCATTTTCACAACCTCCATGTCTAAAATGAATGAAGTGTCCATTCTAATAAGGCTAAACTCTCTTTTGAGAGATAGTTCTCCATGTGTCTCTCACATTTGTTTTGATTCAGGTTATCTTATCAAGGATATTTGTAGAGTGAATAGCCTTGGAAGACAGAGATAGTATCTTCCTTTGGAGCAAAGCAGGAATGCTTACTGTCCACTATCACAAAAATAATGTCTCTCTCTGGAGCAAAGGACAGGCATCAATCAGTTGACTACTCTCTCTTTCTTGAAATACATTCTTGGTTTCTGGTTTTTCTTATCCTACTCAATCTCTTTTGCTAACTCTTCCTGCTCTACTGAGAAGATTATTTGTTTTTGTCCTTATTCCATTAATAGTACATTACTTGATTTTCATTTTATCATCACTGTAGGTTGTCTTGGCTGAATATTTTTATAATTACTACATGTCACCTCTTTATCAGTCTTTGTTTTAAATTCTTATGTTGGATATTAATTTATTAGATGAACAGTTTTTGGGTTAGTATTTTCTTGGTAGTTTTTTTTTTAAATTGCCTTTCTCTAAATGTTTTGGTAATATGTTCTAACCATATAGTTGCAAACAGCACATGGCTGAGTTTCTTTTTTAAAAAACCCAGTTTAAATGTGCTTTTTGTGTCATTTTTTAAATAATACAAACATTTTATACTTATTATGATTAATAACACTTGGGCTTCTCTCTAGAATCTTGTTACCTATTTATACTTCTAGTTTTATTTTTCTTCTTTTTTGCCTGCTAATCCAGTAACTAAGTTTTCTCTAGGTTATTTTTTTCCTCTATAGATTTGGAAGTTAAACATTCTACTTCTCTAATTTTGGTGAATACCTTTCAGTGTTTAATATGTATATCAGAAACAGACTGATATAGTCAAAGTTGCCATAATCTTTTATTTTTAATATGTTATTTAGAGAGAGAGAGAGAGAGAGAGAGAGAGAGAGAGAGAGAATGAGCAGGAGAAAGGGGCAGAGGGAGAGAGAGAGAGAGAGAGAGAGAGAGAGAGAGAGAGAATCTTAAGCAGGCTCCATGCTCAGTGTGGAGGCCAATGCGGGCCTTGATCCCATTACTCTGGCATCATGACCTGAGCTGAAATCAAGAGTTAGATGCTCAACTGACTGATCCATCCAGGTGCGTCTGCCGTAATGTTTTAAATAACTTTTCTATATTTAGGATAATTCCCTGGTTATAAATCTCACCTTCCCAATATAAAATTCAGAACTCTGATTTTCTGCTTCCCTTGCAACCAGGATGTAGGCCTATAACATAGGCTATGCTAGCCAGAAGCACCTGTGGAAATGCGAGGACTGTGAGGATACAAGCCCTGCACACAGATTCCATTTTCCTGGTGCAGGTAAAGATGAAAGCATCAAACTTATAAAGGTGGCAGTCATTGCAAGGTCCTTATCACACAGAATTGGTATTGGTGTTGATAGCAGGAACAGGTGAAGGAAAGTTGAGCTCGTGGCATTTGGCGTTCGATGGGAATAGCAGCAGTTTCTTTATCATGCCAGTTCTGTTGCAGTTCGGCAATTTTTCTAGAACCTTAACCCAAGATTTTTGTTTTTTCGGGGGTGGGGGGTGGGAAGGAGGCTTACCCAATGACCCCGGAGGTGGTAAATGTCAATTTAAGAAATTCTTGCTTGAAGTTTGAAGACTGTTGTTTGCAACAAAGAATTTTAACCAATATAATTACTTTTCAAAGTCTAAGTTAAGGCATATTTCATTTCTGAGTAAAAGAAATTAAGTCTTTAATTCAGAACTCCCTTGGGGCGCCTGGGTGGATCAGTCAGTTGAGCGTCACACTTTGGCTCGGGTCATGATCTCACGGTTCATGGATTCGAACCCCGTGTCGGGCTCTGTGCTGACAGCTCAGAGCCTGGAGCCTGCTTCAGTTTCTGTGTCTCCCTCTCTCTCTGCCCTTCCCCTACTCATTCTCTGTTGCTGTTTCCGAAAAATAAATGAACATTAAAAAAATTTAATTCAGAACTCCCTTTTGCTATCATATACGACACTTTTAAGGGCTAATATTTTAATTTCACCTGGTTTTAAAATTCCAAAATAGTGGCACATAAAAAATATCACTGATTTAGATTAGCCAAGATATTTGCTAATTTATTTGTTTATCCTCCCTTCTTCCTTCCTATTCCTTTTGGGTTCAGCTTTTTTTTTTTATTTGGAGCAAATTCTTTAGTATGCCCTTCAATGAGCATCTGTGAGTACTAAATTTGAAAATATGTTTATCTTGTTCTTCCTTTTGAAAGATAGTTTAGCTAGGTATAGAATTCTAGTTTTTTCAACTATGGACTCTCAGTACTTTGAAGATATTTTCCATTATCTTCTGTCACCTATTACTGCTTCTACATCTGCTGATGGGTCATTCCTTCAAGATGACTTATTTCCTACCAAAATGACTGTCATTCCTTTAAGGATAATTTGACTTTTCTCAGTGGTAACTTTTAATATTTTCCTATTGCATTTGGTATTCTGTAATTTCACTACTACATAAAAGTCACAGTTTCAAAAATTTATTCTGCTCGATTTGATTTGATAACCCATGGTTTTCTTCAGGTCTGAAAAATTCTCACACATCATCTCTTTGGATATTGCCTCTCCTTCATATTCTATTTTCTCTCCTCCAGAAACTCTTTTAGATGTATATTGGGTCTTCTATTTCTATCCTCCAGGTCTCTGAACTTATCTTGGCTGCTCTGGCAGCTTTTTATATGCAGTTTACATGTATCCCAGTCTCTTCATAAAAATTATTTATATAATGTAAGAATTATCAAAATTTCCTATCACATTAACTACTCTTCTGGCTTTCAAAGCTCTCACGCATCCATACCCTAACATTAGTTAGGTAACTATGGGCACACCACATCTCTTGACCCCAGTCTCCCAACACAAAGAGATAACTGAGATTATTGAAATACCTTAATGAAGTGAAGCATTTAAGGCGCTGACAAGTTCCCCAGACATAGCAGCACACTAAATAAAATTTACAGTGGCTGCTTAGCTCAAAGCAATTTTCCCTGGTGGTCACATCTGTAGGACATCTTTCCTTCTACCATTTTAGAGATGAATTCTGAATGGAAGCTGTTTTCAGTTATAAGACCTTGCTTCTTTGGTGGTAATGATTGACTGAGGCCTGGTCACATGATTCTAGACCAACTGATTAGTCATTCCTTGAGACTTAAAATTTGAGGTTTCCTTTTTGACTGCTGAGCACTTAAAATGTGCGTAGAGCTGCTGGCTGTGGTAAAAGAGAATGAAAAAGTGTGTATGTGGGTTGGGGAAATGGGTGGGAGAGATTATTGACCATTCAAGTTCCTGGCTTCATTAGCTTTGATGATATGGGAATTTTAATACCACAGATTCCTTTAATATATGAGTGTTTTATAATAGGGAGGAATAACCTTATCATAAAGATTGTGAAAAGGTTTATCAGAATTTGAACATGAATCTTTGTTTTATTGCTCAATTATATCAATTTTTTTTATTCCCACTTTCCAGAATGATTGTTATCCTCTCTTCAGCTATGGGAATATAGTTGTAATCACATTATATTTGAAAGGTCCTGCAGAGTTCCCACAGTCTTTCATAGCATTATCTTATTTAATTGTGTGAGATGAATAGTCCAGGTAATGTTAAGATTAATTTTTACAAATCATGAAATTAAGACTCAAGTTACATGTTGTTCAGGATGAAGAAGGGTGGGAACTGAGCTAGATATCAGGCATTCTCTATCAGGGGAGCTCAGAGCTTACCATTTGCAAGATTGTCAAAGATGGTACATTATAAAATATTTTCATTAATTATTCTTAATTAGGATTTTCAGACAAGTCCTGAAAAGTTTCATTAGTTCGACTGTAAAACCTTTTAAATGCTCTCTGTCCACAACTTAAATTCATACTCTCAAATGCACTTGTGTTCTCCCAAAAGTTAATCTTTGCTTTGTTCTGAATCAAGTTCCTGTTGTGCTTTTAAATTCTAGAACTTTAACCTGGAGAAGATATCATTGGGGGTGAAGTTGAGGAGAAGGGGACGTATTAATTCCAGGCGAGACATCCACAGTACATGAACCTTCATGCACCTCTTGACTAAGATAGAACTGTGTTGGATATAACCTGTGGGTAATTATTTACAAAGGTGACTTGTAATCACAGAGTACTCTTGTGATTGGGAGAATTCAAACGCTCTCACAACTTAACTCATTCACCCTCACTAAACTGACCAGGAGAGGCTGGATGACATATAATATCGGCTGAAGTTGCTGAAGTATAGGGGAGTGAGATATTGAAAATAATACAAAGAAAGAGTAGTTTAGCTTCCTTTTTAGCCTCAGCATGACTGTTACCTGTTATGAGAATCTTTCCACTTCAAGTAGAAAATATAATTTATTATGAGGATTGTTAATTTTAGATAGGAAATTGTTTCTATGGAATCAAGGCATTGATATGTCAAAGAATATTGGAAGGATCATACTATTAGCAGTGTTTTTCACTCTGCACTCTGATATCTTCATTTTTTTATGGGGCTAAAAGATCAGCTTTTTGTTTTAAGCACAGCATTATTATAAGCTGACAGTCCTGGCATAGGTCCCCTTTTCTTCTGACTGCCACTAGACTCAAATCGATCTTCTAAATACAGTCTGTCCCAAGAGACACAATTGATGTCGGAAAAGGGGACTTTTTTAAACCGAGCCTGACGTCACACATTTGTGCTCTAACCATCTGTACCTTTTATTAACCAGGGGCTGGAGCCGCCCAGGCGGACAGACACAGGCGCACAACAGCCTTCTCCCACACAAGCCTGGAATGGCAACAGTGTGCTGCTGCCTTAGAAAGAAAAGCCGTTTCAGAACTGTGGGGTGGCGTGGGGGTGTGTGTGGCAGGGTGAGGGAATCATTTCTCTTCTTCGCCATCCAAGGATGCTATTTATTGGAAATCCAGCACACCTTTTATTATTTTTTTAATTGATTTCTCTCGAGTGGGAGGCAAAACCCTTCAGATGCGAAAGAAAGGAAAAACAAAAAATGCGAGCCCGGCAGGAGGATTTTGGAGAACCACAGCTTCGCTTCGGATTGGGACTACGGGCAGAGAACGACTCCAGCCAGCGTCCACAACCTGTTTGGCTGCAAAGATGCCGCTGTTCCGCCTCGAATGCAGCATCGCTCCCCTCCCCGTCCCCACCCCTCCGGTTCGGGTGCTGCCCCCGGGAGGGCGGCGGCCTCTCAGCGTCACCTCTCACACCCTGCCGTGCCCAGTCCAACCGAGTCCGGAGGGGCGTGTGCTGGGGAAGGGCACTCCTCGTCCTTCGATGCGCGAGACCCGGGGAGTTCACGCTCCCCTGCAGCCCCCTCTTTCTGGCCTTGCCCACAGTCCCCGACAGGGCAGCAGTCTCCTGGTGAATGCCCCTCTCCCCATTCCCGTGGCTCCTTCATCCTCCTCAAGCTCAGGGGCGCATTCTCACTCTCCCTCCACGTGTGCGTCCGGTTCGCCTCTCTCCCCTCGCAGGAAGGCAGCGGCCCCCAGGTGCCCACCTTTCACGCCCCTTCCGGCCCCTCACCCAGTTCCTTCAGCGTCCTCTAGCTTTGGGGAGCGTCCGCACTCCACCTCCACGTGCGAGCCCAGGGCCGTTACCCCACTTCCAGACGCCCCCCCCCCTCCACCTCTAGCCCGGGCTCCGCCCACCGCGCCCGGGGCGCGCGCCCAGGAGTACCTGGCCACCCCTCCCCCGGCCTGGCGCCGCTCCCCTCCCGCCTCCCCCGCCCAGCGCGCAGTAGCTCGCAGCCCACCCCTCGCAGCTTCCTTCTCTCCGCCCCCTCCCTCTCCAGGAGGTGGGGGGGGCACGAACGAGCGCGGTGGCGTGGCCAATGGGCGCTCGGCTTACTCTGGCCTCTCCCCCGCGCGGCCGCCAATCGCGGCGGGCGGTGGTGGTAATATTGTGGAGTGGAGTTTGGATGCCGCCGCTGCCGCGGGCTGGAGCGGCGCGGCCGCGGGGGCTGCCAGGGTATTTCGGGAAGGGGGCGTGAGGAGGAGGAGGCGGCGGCGGCGGGCGGCTGTGGCTGCGGCAGCGTGTGGAGGCAGCTGAGAGAAAGAGAAAGAAAGGAAAGAAGAGGGCGGGGGAGTACTCAGGAGGAGGCGGGACCGACCGGGCTCCTCACCTCTCGGTAGCGGCAGCGGGCGGCCCGGGAGGCGGCACCGCCCCCTGCCCGCGGACTCAGCACAGCCGGCCGCGGACCCGCTGGCCCCGGGCAGAGACCGAAGCTACGGGGGCGGAAGCGGTGGGCCGGGGCGGCGGCGGAGGCGACCGCCATGGCGTTCCTCAAACTCCGTGACCAGGTAGGTGAGGGGCGGCAGGGCGGGATCGCGCCGACCGGAGAGGAAGGAAGGGAGGGCGGCGGGCCAGCTGTGTGGGCCGCCCGGGCGCCCGCTTGGCGGGGTGGGTGCGAGGGAGGCGGGGTGCCGCCCGGGGGATCAGCGCGGAGGCCGGGCCGGGGAGCGCGGGCGACCCGCCTGTCAGCGAAGCACCGGCTGGGTGAAGCCCACGTGCGGCTGGGGGGCTCGCCGCCGTCTCCGGTTGCCGCCGCGTGAGGGGCGGGTCCCGCGCTGGCCGCCTAGGCGTCTGCGTCCGTCGCACTGCCGGGTGTGCGCCTCCTCTCTCCTGCCAGGTGAGGCTCGGGCCTAACAGGTGGCTTTCCGCTGCCGGGCGGGAGCAGTGCTGGCTGCCGTGACCTTAGGTCACGACCTTGCTCGCCTGTTTGCTTCGCCGTGTAGTTTGAGGCACGCTCTCTCCGGGTTAAAGTCGGTTGATTCTGCTTTGGGACTAGTTAATTCAACCTGCAAGTCCCTAGAATTGTTTTCTTTTGACATTTTGTGCACCATTTTGGTTACTTTTCTTGACTTACGAAGACCTGGTCAAAGAATACCTGAAGTGCCTAAAAGAGTAGTGACTCTTTTGGACTGAAAAAAAAAAAAAAAGTGTCTAGGAACGAAATGGCAACGATTTCATGACGATTTGTATACCTGAAAATGTGGAAAGATGGGTAAGAAGGCTTTCAGGCGGTGCAGAGGCTTCCAAGCATTTGTGTCTCTTCAAGGAAAGGGAAATTAACGTATGAAATTTACCGAGAGGCAGTAGACGCAATAGTGCTGAGAATTTATATTTGCCATTTGTCTTTTTGAACAGAAGGTACTGGGCAGATTTGAAGGGAAAGTAACTTACATATATTGGGGAACTGTTCTTAAAGTGAGTACCCCTTTTGCAGAAACAATGAGGAAAAACTTGAGATGTCTTTTTAAATATTGTTTCAGTGAATATTGTGCCTTAAATTCTGAATCTTGGTACCATGAGTTCTCATTTCATAAATGAATTTTATTTTCTCTTTAGACCGTTGGCTTAACTTGTGTATCATTGGGTATCAGGAAGATTTTAGCTTGTGTTAGCATTCTCAGGAATGATACTTTGAAAAACTCTTCCTTTTCAGGGAAGTTTATACATTGTATTTCACTTGACAGAACCACATTGTCCAGTATGATAGCCACTAGCCTACATGTGGCAACTTAAATTTTAGTTAGTTACAATTAAATAAAGTAAAAAGTTCATTACTCTTAGTCTTGGTAACCACATTTCAAGTGCTTGGTAGCCACATGTGGTTATTGACTGTGGTATTGGACAGCACAGATACAGAACATTTATATCATCAGACAGTTCTATGGGATAGCACTGTTGAAGAATAACGGGTAAAACATAAACTAATTCCTGCTAATTCCTGTATAATCAAGTCATGTTATACTCTTAAAGGTGTAAATTCAAGATCTAAATTCTCTAATCTTTACCAATCTAATGGCACTTTGTGCTGCCATAGCTTATAGTTGAAGTAATGATTAGATTTTTGTTGTTTCTAGTCCTACCTTTTGAAAAAGTTTTTTTGCGATTTGGATCATAGTGTGCATTAGGAATTTGGTGAACTTTTAGGAGACCATCCCATTTTATTCACCATCAGGTTTAAACAGAAACAAGATTATGTATTCAGTTTGACATAAAGTCCAATTGCACCATTGCATTTGTGTATTTAGGAATTGGAACATTAAAGCAATTTTGATGCTACTCTAGTTTTATATAGTGTCTGTTAATATTCAGTGGTGGTGATATATAAAATGTCACCTGTAAACTTAAGGCTACTTGGACAGATTAATGAAATGGCATGGCTCAGATGGGGAAGAACATTGAGGTTTACCTGTCAACTACGAAGTGAAGGACCCATCTGGTTTCTCTTTTGGAAGACTTTGAGAAATGAGTTTCTTTTGCTGTTTCAAAGGGAATAGCTGCTTTTAAAAGTCATTTTGTATGTTGATGTTTTATTCGCTATTAGAAATGATGGTAAAAATGAAATGGAATACAATTATAATTTTAACCTACATGAAAAGCTGTTCATCTAGATGAATTATTTTATTTGGAGGAAAGGAGGAGACAGTGTGGATAAACATACATAATTTTAAAGCTGGAACATACTTGACCAAGCATTTAACTCAGTCCTCATTTACACTTGGGGTAGGAAATAGTTCAACCTACTTTTTTCTGTTGTTGCCATACTTTGTATTTTGTTTTCTTCTCGTTCTGCAAATTACAACTATTATAAGTAGAACCTATTAATGGATAGGAGTTCTTCTTTGTGTGCTTAAGCATCAGTTGGGTTCTAGATGGTTTAAATATAAAATCAGTGAGTAAATAAACCAATTTGTTTTCATGTCCAGTAATCTGGATAAGACAGCTTTCTCCCTTTTCCATGGCTACACCTAATATGGGGGTAAGAACAGGATTGAGTTTTCAGTTGGACATCAAATCTGATTGCACCATTGCATACATGAGTTTCAATTATGAA
>NW_024080841.1:2498579-2518579 GCF_003009895.1 Hyaena hyaena | reverse complement strand
CCCAGTTGGTTGAGTGTACAACTCTTGATTTTGGCTCAGGTCATGATCCCAGGGTTGTGTGACTGAGTCCTGCATCAGGCTGAGCATGGAGCTTACTTGGGATTCTCTCTCTCTCTCTCTCTCTCTCTCTCTCTCTCTCTCACCCTCACCCTCACTCTCACTCCCCCTTCTTCCGCCCCTCCCCCCTCTGTGTGCATGTGTTCTCTCTCTCTCTCAAAAAATTGAAAAGCATGAAGAATTCTGTGTTTTACTGATTGGCATGCAAAGCAAAGTCTGAATAGAACTACTACTCGCACAACCTTAGTTGAAAGTTCACTTTTGCCTAGTAAATTTAAGTTCAAATTCTTAATTGGTGGTGGTTTACATATTTAAATTTATTATAAACTTAAAGGTATATCTTTTCTACTCTTATGGATTTAAGAACACAGATAATATTAAAACATACAGCATGGGACAGTTAAAATATTTTAAAAGGAAAATCAGGAGGCAGTTGCTTATGAAATGTCTACTTGTTCAGAAGCCTACAATGAGAGTTATTATAGTCCATTACTACATTTAACTTTATTTCTTGTTACCTAAGGTACTCCCCCCCCCCCAAACTTTGTATCTTACAATAGGAAGTTTATATTAGTCTGGAGAGGCAGCCTTTTCTCTTGATCATTTTCTGGATTAAAATTTTTGATAACTTTCTCTTTTTTAAACAGCTTTACTGCAATATAATTCACACCAATTTAAGTTGTACAGTTCAGTGATTTTTTAGAATATGCACAGAACTGTATAAGTATCACCTCAGTCAGTTTTAGATCAGTCTATCATACTGAAAAGAAACCTCTTATCTCTAAACTATCATTCCCTCAACCCCCCATCCTTCCTATCCCTAGACAACTACTAATCTATTTTCTGTCTGTTTATATTTGCCTGTTTTACTTAGCATGTTTGTAAGGCTCATCTGTATTGTAGCATGTGTCAGTATTTTTATTGCTGAATAATATAATATTACATTGTATCATACCACATTTCACCTATCCATTCAGTAGTTAATAGGCACTTGGATTATTTTCACTTTTTGGCTAGTATGAATAATGATTCTAGGACATGTGTGTACAAATTTTTATGTGGTTGAAAGTTTTCATTTCTCTTGGTACTTAGAAATGGGCTAGTTGGGTTATATGGGAACTCTGTAGACTTTTAAGGAACTGTCAGTCCATTTTCCAAGAGTGGCTGCACCATTTTACATTCCCACCAGCAGTATCTGACGGTTCCAGTTTCTCCATATCCTCAGTAACGCTTATTATTGTTTATCTTTTTTCATTGTTTGGTCATCCTAGTGTGTATAAAGTGGTTATCTCTTTGTGGTTTTGATTTGCATTTCCCTGATGGCTAATAATGTTGAACATCTTTTCATCAGATCCTTTGCCCATTTTTTAAGATTGGCTATTTGTCTTTTTATTGTTGAGTTGGGGTTCTTTAAATATTTTAGATATAAGTCCCTTATCAGATGTATGATTTGCAAAAAATTTCTCCCATTCTGTAGGTTTTATGCTTGCTTGTTAGTATTCTTTGAAGCACAAAAGCTTTTAATTGTGAAGTCCAATTTGTCTGTGATTCATAGGGTTTTGACTAGGGAGCCTACGTGGGTAGGGTATGCAAGAAGAGGAGTTGGCTTGAGGGTGAGATGAATTCAGTTTTGTATATATTTAGGTCCTAGTAGGACAGTTAATTGGAAAAGTTGTTATAGGAGGCAGTTAAATGTGAGGCTGGGCTCATAGAAAAATGTTTTCAGTGGTAATTGAGGTGAATGAGATCATTTAATGTGAAAAGTTCATGGTCTTGGAGAGTATAATGGAGAATATGGAATGAGAGGAGGAATGCCTGGGAAGAAGCTACCAGTTAGGAAGAGAGCCTTGTGAGACTATGATCACAGGCCAGAGGAGGGAGGAAGTTCTTAAGTTGTACCTGTACTGTTCTCTTAGGCACACAGACTCAATTTTTTCATCCCTTTTTAGCTTTCTTATTATCCAGCACATTGTTGTATACTTTCCATGGACATATTTTTCTTATTTGCCCCAATTTCTTTACTTCCTAAGCCAGTAATTCCTAAGTTGGGCATACATCAAAATCAGTTGGCCAGCTTTAATTTTAGTGTCCTATTAGACATGCTGAATAAGGATCACCTGGGGTAATGTCCCAGAATCTGTATTTTAAAACCTCTTAAAGAGTGGTTTGCTCTTCACCAGGCTTGTTTCCTTTTCTCTTGGATCCTAACTAACTTATATTTTCCAGCCCTTCTTGCATTGGGAATGGCCGTATGATTGAGATATGGCCACAGGAAATTAAGCAGAAGTGTTGAGTGTTTCTTCAGCCCTGGCAAATACAAACCTTTCTTGAACAATCCTCTCTTCTCTCTTCTCCTCTCTCCTGCTGGCTGGGTGTTGTCTGCCAAAGCAACTTTGGAAATGATGGGTCCAAGGATGCTGAACTTCTGTCAGCCTGGGTCATCTCCAGCCTCCTCATGCCCACAGCTGATCATTAACATGGATTTTTGGACTTCATGTAAGCATGAAATGAAAATAAACTATTATGTCACACTTTGGGATTTATCTATTATAACATCCATTGTTACCTTAGTCAATATAACTCCTTATCTCATTAACTACAAATTCTGTGTTGGGATCCATTGCCTTTGGTTTGTACTGTTTTGTATCTTAAAACTCATTTATATGGTAAGTTAGTCTTCAGCTGTTGACTTCCAGACCTTATACATTAATATTGTGTTTTTTTGGTAAAAATTTTCATGGAAATGATTATAATGGACATTCTGATTATTTTATTATCTAACAAACATTTGTATGCTCGCTATCTCCTGGTCCTTGATACTAGGGATACAGTTGTGTTTAAAATGTGGTCTTTATCTTCTAGTATGGGATAAAATGGAATTAGATAAGGGTAATTATCTACATGTGCTTTGAGAGCATCAGGGGAGAAACGGCTCATTGAACCCAATAATGGAGTTGGGGGTCCTCAAAGTTATCTTAAGGGAATTTTATTTACCCATGTTCCTTTTGTAATCTTGTGCTCTCTTCTCATTGGTAGATAAGGGCCATACATAGCGTATATAACTTTTAGAGGAGCAAACAATACAAGTCATTTTTGATAGATTTGTGTTACATGTGGGTACTTCATTTGAGTGTGTATTTTTTCTTTTTTTAAAATTTTCTTTAATGTTTATTTACTTAGAGAGAGAGAGAGAGAGACAGAGTGCAGTAGGGGAGGGGCAGAGAGAGGGAGACACAGAATCTGAAGCAGGTTCCAGGCTCTGAACTGTCAGCACATAGCCCATGCAGGGCTTGAACTCATGAATTGTGAGATCATGACCTGAGCAAAAGTCAGATGTTTAACCGAGTGAGTCGCCCAGGTACCCTTTTCTTTTCTTTTTAAAGTCCGTTTAGTTTGAGTTAGACCGAGACCATGTGAATGGGGTAGGGGCAGGGAGAGAGAGCATCCCAAACAGGTTCCACACTGCCAGTGCAGAGCCTGACTTGGGGCTTGAACTCATGAAACAGCGAGATCCTGACCTGAGTCGAAACCAAGAGCCAGCCACTTAACCTTAGACTGAGCTGCCCAGGTGCCCTATGTGCATATACTTTTTCTTAATCTCTACACACCAGGAAAGTATAGAATACTTAATTTAAGAGAACTGCAACTCTTAGTCTTGGTGCAGATTATATTGTTAAACTTTTCCTGCAGTTAACTAAAGTTGGGTTTCTTTGTTGTTTTTTGCTTTGTTTTGTTCTTAAAGAAATAATATGTGTTGTTGTCTTTTCCTTTTGAGGGAACTTTCTGATTAGAAATGGTGAAAGTCAGAAAGGACCTACTTACTATGAGTGTTCTATCTTATTAGTGTAAGTTAGGAAGAAGACAGATAATTCAACCAGGACTTTGGGGGAAGGAGGGAGGGATGGGGGAGAGAGAGAGAGAGAGAGAGGGAGAAAATAGGTAAACAAGAGCCTTCTATATTGACTAGTTCTCTGAATGGTGAGAGGCTTCCTCCAGTTTTTGAAAGCTTACATGCTGGCAGTGTGTAGTTCCAAAGTGTTACCCTGGGTCATGCCAAAGGGTGAGAAGAGTGTCTCTGGGAGAACTAAAAACAGGTAGGCAAGTGATGACCACAACCTGAAGAAAAGGAATTGAACTTGAGGGTTAAAAACAGTTGCCTTTTAAGGGATGTAAAAGCAAACTGCAGCATCCGGAGTGAGCAGTGGAGTTGAGATCAGATGAATAGATCACATTAGCAAGTGTAGTATTTGTCAGGTAGATCCAACAAGTCGCCTCATCCAGAGTACAGGTTAGCAACTGGCATGTCTGTTAGAGCTTGAATGATTCCTACAGAGAAGATGTCTGAAATCAAGGGACTTCAGTAGATGAACCCAAAGGGCTATAACCTTTCAGACTTTCTCATTTGATACTGTAGCAGGGAGAAGGAACCTTGTTGGAGTATTTCCCAATTTAGAAACTTGTCAAGAGGTGTAAATGAATACAGTATAGATGTACTATAGAAATGTTCTGGAAGATTGTATACATGTTAAATAATGGTTAATCCACTCATTTAACAGTTTGCAATTTTTCAAGGTGCCTGGGTTGATTCAATGGCTGACTCTTGATTTTGGCTCAGGTCATGATCTCATGGTTCTTGGGTTCAGACCCCACTTTGGCCTCTGTGCTGGTAGTGTGGAGTCTGCTTGGGATTCTCTGTTTCTGTCTCTCTCACTCTGTTGCTGCCCCTCCCTTGCTCACACACACATTCTCTCTCTCAAAATAAACATTAAAAAATTGTTTAAAAAAGAGCAGCTTTTCTATTTTAATGAAAGTTATGGTAAATTACTTTAAATATAGAGTCTGTTAATAAAACAAATTATTCTTCAGTTTATATTTTACCATAAAGCTGAAATTGTATATACCACCTTCACTTAAGTTTAGATATACTGACTGTTCAACTACTCTAGATGGCCAGTAACATATGGATTATTTTGGATGTCCTGCTGCATTTTTGGTTTTAGAAACTCCTTTGTTTTGGCTATTGAATTACTGCTTTTCAGATGTCACTAATCAACCTGGTTTTTCTTTTCCTTACTAGCAATTTCTACTTTCTAAGACTTCTATTAGACTATAAGATTCTATTATGAAGTCAAATGAACTTTTTACCTGCTCGCCTTATAGTTTCTTTAGCATCTTGTAGCCACAGTTTTGAACATAGGATTTCTCTTCTCTGACTACAGCTTCTTCTTTGTTGGTTGTCCTTCTTCCTCACCCACAGTTAACCTGAGCTTTCCTGTATTGGAACCTACTTTACCTAGTCTGCTAGGTTTGATTTGGCTACAAACTGGCCTTGTGAGAAGCTTTGACCTCCTGGTTTGAGCAGGACTGGTTAGGGTAGTGTTTTCTGAAGCATGGGAAAACTTTTACTACTGGTGTTTTTCTTGAGATTTATTGTGAGTGACCTATCTACTTTGATTACCAGATGTTGGCTGATATTTCCTTGGTTCCAATCCAGACTCATGAGCATAGCCTGGTATCCTACTTCATTCTCATTTTCCTCTGTCCTGTTCGGGAATCTCCCAGCTCACAACATTGCAGCCTTTCATGATAGCTGTTCTGTAGGTGTCATTTTGTCTCCTTCCACACCCTTCTCTGTTCCCTTCAACTATCACCTTAATCCTACCCATCTTGCTGCTTTCATTTCTGCTTTTCTACCTCTGCCTCCTTTTCTTTTAATCCTTTTTGACCCAGCCTCTTGAACCTCAGCTCCTAACTTACACACAGTCTCTTCCTCTTCATCTTTCTTCTGCCTTTTACAACTTGTCCATTTTCCCCACTTCCACATCCTTCTCAGGCTGGATCCTTTCCTCAGCAAGCCTTGTTTCTCAGCGTGGGAACTTTCCCTGAGGCAGTTCCTTCCCTTAGTGCAGTTATGTCAGTCTTACATCCTATCCTCTAGATTTTATACTCCTGTCTTAGCTCCAGTGTTACCCTTTTACCTTATAGCTCCATTCTTCCCTGCAGCTTTGTCAGGCAAGAGAAGCAAAGGACTTTAAGAAAAATGTTAAGTAAATAATAGTGGATGTCACCATACATGGGTATGGCAAACAGTTATGATCTTAATTGAATGTCTGAAATGGTAGACCACTGCTTTTAATTCTGGCTCATTAATTTATCACCTCTGTGACCTTGGGCCAGTTATTTCACTTGAATTTGAGCTTTCTCACCTAAAATGGGAGATAATAGTGTCTATCTCACGGAGTTACTAAATTAAGATAAGAGTGTATAAAAACTCTAATACATAATATTCACTAAATGGTAGCTACTTTTGTACTGAAAATGACTTTGGTTTGAGTGATCTGGGCAGCTCTACATTTGTCTTATTTTGTGACTTTGGGCAAAGAAACTAAATCTGAGCCTGAGGTTGGTTGGTTTTAATATCTTTTTTTTTTGAGATACAATTGACATACCATAAAATATAATACCCATTTAAAATATAGCCATTTAAAATATACAGAGCAGTGTTGTTGTTTTTCTCTCTTTATTTTAAAGTGAATTCACGGAGTTGTGTCACCATCACTATAGTCTAATTTTTTAAAACATTTTTCTTGCCTCAGAAAGAAGCCCCGTACCCAGCAGTCACCCCATTCCTCCTAAATCCCCACCTATCCTCTTCTCCCACCCTGCCTTTCCCTTAGCCTTAGGCAACCACTACCCTCCTTTCTGTTTCTATGCATTTGCTTACTGTGGACACTTGATATAAATAGGTCATAAAGTAGGTAATCTGTTATGATTGGCTTCTTTCACTTATAAAGTTTTTGAGTTCATTGATACTGTAGCATGTATCAGAAGTTCATTTCTTTTTACTGCTGTATTGGGTTGTTTCTACTTTCTGAATGAAGTAAAATGGGCATGGCGGTATCTTCATTGAATTGTGAGAATTGTGGCTATGTTGATAAGAGTATGTAGTATGTAGTAGTTGCTCAATAAAGGATCACTTAGGCAAACAATTTAAATTGTATTCCATTGACTTTCTCAGTCAACTAATTGATTACTTCTACTATATATATTCTCTTGTTTTAGTTCTGGGACCACTGAAAATTGGTGATGAAAGTAAGGAAACCCAAGTTGAATATATTCCAGTTTTCTGATATCTAACTTCAGTTGCACTTTCAAAGCTGCTTAATCCTTATGATTTCTTTTCTGTAGCCATTAATCTTCATTTCTGTCTTCTCCATTTTAACATGTAGTTGTGCCTCCTAATTTACTAAGAAAAGAGAAGTCTACCTAACTAACCATGTAAGCTTTCTTATGGATCTCCTTCCTTGCTTTCTTATGGATCTCCTTCCTTATTGCAGATCCTTAATTTCTACACTTAGCTTTTTTCCTCTATTTTCTTTTTCGTATTTTGGCTGAAAGAAATGAATACACATTTTTCTTTCTCAGAGCATTTTTCTGCTGTAATCCTATTCAGATCCTCATCTGAGATTTAAATGTATTATTTCTTATTTTTCCTGTTTTTGCACTTCTCTCCCTGCTCCCACACATTGCTGTATATTGGTGTCTGGATGGACACTACCTATTAATCAAGCTTCTAATACTCAGATTGTGCAAAACCAGATAAGCAACACTCCTTGCAAAATTCAGCCTTCAGAAGTCATACTTGTGTTTGGGTATGCCATATATTACAATATAACTTAAAATATTGCTTACTTCATTGTAAAGCAGTAAGTTAAGGTCATTTGAGTTGAGTTTTTTTGATTACAATAGTGAAACATTTTCCTTTTCATTGTCCTATGTTAAGGTTAAGTATATGTAATATTTTAGAAAATGTATCCTTTTATTATTATCCCTAGAGACAGAAATCTGACCTACCCTACAGGTAGTCTTCTCTTAACCACATTGATTGTAAAATGTGCTGAGTTTGTATAATTGTCATTGGTTCCACATTCCTGTGTCCCTAAGCACCCTGCCAGAAAATCTTCCTTTTTACCCAATTCAGTTCTCTGCAGCTATAATTCAGTCAGTTCTTTTCTTTTCTTTTTTTTTTAATTTTTTTAGCATTTATTCAGTTTTGAGAGACAGAATGAGTGGGGAAGGGGCAGAGAGAGAGGGAGACACAGAATCTGAAACAGGCTCTGAGCCATCAGCACAGAGCCTGATGTGAGGCTGGAACCCACAAACTGTGAGATCATGACCTGAGCTGAAGTCGGACGCTTAACCAACTGAGCCACCCAGGCGCCCCGTCAGTCAGTCATTTTCTGTTCTATTGTCTACAGTAAGGATTCCGTGTGGTTGATCAACCTTTCAAGTTGGATTCAAGGAACTAGCAATTGTTTAGACCAATGGCTACTTTTTTAAAGCAGTTTTTAAGGTGTAATTTACATACTGTAAAATTAGTCTGTTTTAAGAGTACAGTTCAGTTCTTTTAGTAAATTAAAAGAATTTTTGCACTCAGTACCACAATCCAGTTTTAGAACATTTCTTTCACCCAAAAAGATACTTATTTTGGAAAACCTCAGTTCTCCTCCTAGTGTTGCTCCCTTATTCTCATACTATTACCATACTTGTCACACTAATGAAACCAGATGGGTGTCCTACAGTTCAACTCAGTTTTGACACTGTTGACTTGGAGATAGCATCAGATCCCATAGTTTAAGGACTTAGTTCTACAGGACTCCAGGTGCAAGTCCAGGTTATCACCTGTGCTTCTGACTGACTGACTGACTATAAATTGGAAGTTCCCAAATAATTTGCTAGAGTGGCTCACAGAACTCAAACATTTTACTAGCTAGATTACTGGTTTATTACAAAAGGATATAACTAAGGAATAGCCAGATGGAAGAGATGCATAGGGCAAGGTATATGGGAAGGGGCATGGAGCCCCTATGCTTTCTGGGTATGCCACACTCCCCAAATCTTAATGTGTTCACCAACCTAGAAGCTCTCTGAACCCCATCCTTTTGGCTTTTAATTGAGGCTTTATTACATGGGCGCAGTTGAATGAATCATTGATGGATGAATTTTCAGCCCCTCTCCCCTCCCTAAAAGTCAGGAGTAGGGGTAGGGATGAGGGTGGGACTGAAAGTTACAACCCTGTGATCACCTTGGTTGGTTATCTTTAGGCAGTTTCCAAAAGTCTTTTAACATAACAAAGATACCTCACAGCACTGAAAATTCCAAAGATTTAGGAAGTTTTTTAGAAGAGTTTGTGAAGGATTAGTATTGTTTCTAATTTAAATATTTGATAGAATTCAGTCATGAAGCTGCGTAGGCAAGAACTATTCTTTGTGATAAGCTCTTAAATTTAATTAATTCAGTCTTCACTTGTGGGTCTGTCAGACTTTTATTTTCTTTTTAGTTTTGATTGTGTTTTTTTTTTTTTCAGGGAATTTGTTCATTTTATCTAATTTGTTGGCATAAAGTTGTTCATAGTATTTCTTTATAAAATTTTTAATTTTTCTGAGGTTGATAGTGTTGTATCCCTTTTCATTCCTAATTTTGGTTATTTGTCTTCATTCTTTTTTTACTGGTCAGCCTAGCTAAAGGTTTTATTTTGTTGGTCTTTGAAAGAACCAATTTTTTATTTTGATTTTTCTCTTTTCTGTGGTATTGGTTTTCCCTCTAATGTTTATAATTTCTTCTCTTTGTTTTGGGTTTGGTTTGCCTTTTTTTAAATTTGTTAAGATGACAGCTTACTTGTGTTATTTCTAATATTGCTGTGTGCAGCTATAAACTTCCCTTTAATAACTGTATCCTAGAAGTTTTGATATATTTTTTATTAAAAAGTTTTTTAATGTTTATTTTTGAGAGAGACAGAGAGACAGAGAGAGAGACAGAGACAACATGAGTTGGGGAGGGGCAGAGAGAGGGAGACACAGTATCTGAAGCAGGCCCCAGGCTCTGAGCTGTCAGCCTGTCTTGGGGCTCAAACTCATGAGCTGTGAGATCAAGACCTGAGCCACCCAGGTGTCCCTGTTTTTTGTTTTCATTCAGCTTAGAATATATTCTAAATTCTTTTGAGGTTTTGTCTTTGACTCATAGGTTATTTAGAAGTGTCTCGTTTAATATCCAGACATTTATGGATTTTCCAGTTTCTTTTTTTTCCCCTAATTCCATTGTGATTGAGGAATATTTTTTGTATTCTTGTATCATTTAATTTCTTTTCTTTTTTCTCCCCACATTTTTCTAGCAATTTATTTAACTCAAGAAATCCAACATTATTTGAATTATAGTCCATACCAGAATGAGTATATTTTATATATATGTATGTATATTTTATTATTGAAGTATAATTGACGTTTCAGGTATAAAACGTTGTGATTTAACGATTCTTTACATAACTTAGTGCTCACCACGTTAAGTGTGGTCACCATCTTTCACTGTACATTATTACAATGTTATCGGCTATTTTCCCTATGCTGCATGTTTCATCTCTGTGACTTATTTCTTTTATAATTGGAAGTCTGTACCTCTTAATCCTTTTCACCTATTTGCCCATTCCCCACATTCCCTTTCACTTTGGCATCCACCAGTTCTCTGTATTCATGAGTCTGTTTCTCTTTTTTTGTTTGAGATTCCACATGTAATGAAATCATATAGTATTTGTCTTTCTCTGTCCGACTTATTTCACTTGGCATAACACACTGTAGATTCATCCATGTTGTCACAAATGACAAGATCTTACTCTTTATGGCTGGGTAATATTCCATTTTGTATATATGCCACATCTTTATCCATTGGACACTTAGGTTACTTTCTATATTTTGGTTATTGTAAATAATGTAGTAATAAAAACAGGGGTGTATTTGTCTTTTCAGGTTAGTGTTTTCATTTTAAGGGGGATAAATACCCAGTAATGGAATTACTGATCCTGTGGTATTTTTGTTTTAATTTTTTGAGGAATCTCCATCCTCTCTTTCACAGTGGGAGCACCAGTTTACATTTCTATCAATAACGCACAAGGGTTCCATTTTTCCCACATCCTTGCCAAAGTTGGTTATTTCTTGTCCTTTTGTCTTTTTAAATGTTTGTTTATTTGTGTGGGGGGTGGAGGGAGAGAAAAAGAGCGCGAGCGAGAGAGCACATGCAAGTGGGGGAGGAGAAGGGAGGGAGCAGAGGATCCTAAGTGGGCTCCATGCTGACAGCAGAGTGCCCCATGTGGGGCTCAGACCTGGGAACTGTGAGATCAGGACCTGAGTCGAAGTCAGAAGCTTAACCAACTGAGCCACCCTGGTGCAACCCTTATCTTTTTGATACTAGCCTTTTCTGATGAGATGCCTCATTGTGGTTTTGATTTTCATTTCGGTTTTTTAAATTTGAGACTTGTTTTATGGACCTAGCACATGGTGTATCAAAAAAGAATGTTCTGTGCATGCTTGAGAAGAATGTGAATTCTGCTGTTGCTGGGTAGAGCCTTCCACATGTATCTGTGAGGTCAAGTTGGTTAATAGTGTGTAAATTCAGTATTCTTGCTGATTTCCTGTTGTTCTATTGTTTAATTGCCTATTTCTTCCTTTGTATCTTTCATTTTTTGCTTCCCTTATTTTGGGTTGTTCTGTTAGGTGAATGTGTTTACATTTACTGTGTCTTCCTGTTAAATTGAAGCTTTTAATATTATAAAATACCCTTCTTTGGGGAAAAAAAGCCCTCTTTGTCTTAAGTAACTTTAAAAAAATTTTTTTTAACTTAAAGTGTATTTTGTCAGATATTTTTGAGCTACTCCAGTTCTGACTAACATCAGAACATGTTTGCATGTTATATCTTTTTCCATCCTTTTAATCTATTTGTGCCTTTGAATCTAAAATGTCTCTTGTAGATGGCATATAATTGGGTATTGCTATTTTTTTTTTAAAATGTTTTATTTATTTCTAGGAGAGAGAGAGACAGCGTGAGCAGGGGGAGGGTCAGAGAGAGAGGGAGTCACAGACTGAAACAGGCTCCAGGCTCCGAGCTGGCAGTCAGCACAGAGCCCGACGCGGGGCCCGAACCCACGGACTACGAAATCATGACCGAAGTGAAAGTCGGACGCTTAACCGTCTAAGCCACCCAGGTGCCCCTGGGTATTGCTATTTTTAACTAGTCCAAGAAAAATATGTCTTTTTAATGGACTCTTTAATCTTTTTCTATTTGGTATTATTTTTGAATGGTTGGGTTGCCTCTCCCATTTTGCTTTTTGGTTTTTGTATACCTCATGTATTTTTTGTTTCTCTTGTATCACCTTTTGTAATTTCTTTTTAGCATTTAAATTTTATGCCTTTTTAAAATTATACTGTCCTTTTTTTCCAATACTTTTTTTTAAAAAACCTCCTTATTTTAAAATTTACATCCAGGAGTGCCTGGGTGGCTTAATCGGTTAAGCGCCCGACTTTCGCTTAGGTCATGATCTCGCGGTTCGTGGGTTCGAGCCCCGCGTCGGGCTCTGTGCTGCCTGCCAGCTCAGAGCCTGGAGCTTATTTCAGAGTGTGTGACTCCCTCTCTCTCTGACCCTCCCCTGCTCACTCTGTCTCTCTCTCTCTCCTAGAAATAAATAAAACATTAAAAAAAAATTTAAAATTTACATCCAAGTTAGCATATAGTGCAATAATGATTTTATACTTTTCTAGTGTTTGTTTTAAGGATTACAGCATTACTTAGAACTTATCACAGTCTACTTCAGATTAATACTAATAATGCTTAGTATATATTAAGCTTATTTATATAATAAGGTGGACAATACAGTGTTTTAATTATTGCTTTAAACAATGTATGTGTCTTTTATGTTTTCATTATTTTTTAACAATGTATGTCTTTTAGGTTTAAAAAAATGTTTTTAATGTTTATTTATTTTTGAGACAGAGAGACAGATCATGAGCAGGGGAGGGACAGAGAGAGGAGGGGGGAGACACAGAATCTGAACCAGGCTCCAGGCTCTGAGCTGCCAACACAGAGCCTGACACAGGGCTTGAACCCACAGACCATGAGATCATGCCCTGAGCCTAAGTCGGGCGCTCAAAAAAAAGTTGTTTTTTTTTTTTAAATGTTTGTTTATTTTCGAGAGACGAGACAGAATGTGAGTGGGCGAGGGGCAGAGAGGGAGGCATAGAATCAGTGGCAGGCTCCAGGCTCTGAGCTGTCAGCACAGAGCCAGACAGGGTTTGAACTCACAAGCTGTGAGATCATGACCTGAGCCAAAGTTGGACAGTTAACTGACTGAGCCATCCAAGCACCCCAACAATGTATGTCTTTTAAAGAAGAGAAGAAAAGAGTAAAATATTTATAGTCTTTTGTAAATGTGTTTTACACATTGTGTTTACCATTTCTGATCTCTGTTACTTCTTGTGGATTTGAGTTACCTTCTGGCATCATCACTTCTTCCTCCAGTGTAGCTTCATTCTGTCTTTTTGTGTTATTGTCAGAGATATTACATCTTTATATGTTATAAGCCTAACAGTACAATTTTATAATTGTTTTGTACAGTTTTTAAATCAAAAGAAGAGTAAAACATTTACTTTTAATGTATTTATAGCTATTTTTACTTTACCTGTAATCATCTTTGCCAGTGTTTATTTTTTCATATGGATTCCAAGTTACTATCTGTCATCATTTCCTTTCATCCTGAATAACTTCCTTTAGTATTTGGCTTACATCTGTATCTTTCAAAGAATACATGTTCGTATTAGTGAGCCCCTCTCCCATCTTGTCAGTTGGAGATTTATGAGCCTTATCTTAAACACTGGTATTAGTTGAGTGAGGATTGAGAAGGGTTGGCAGGAGATGCGGCTGGAGGGGGGAAGTATGTAGGGGTCAATTCCTGGAGTATCTTGTGTTCTAAACTATGGCACTTGAACCTTATAGCTGTGGGGAGCAACCATTGGAAGATTTTATATAGAATTCTCATGTCTAACTTGAGCCTTGAGGAAAGGACTTTCCAAAGACTGGATTCTGAATACTTGTTTAGAGATGGCAGTGACAAACTGTGGGTTCTGAGAGGAAGGTAAATTTGCCTTTTTCTCTGGGATTCCTTCTTCGTTCTTTTGAGCAATTAAATGTTGTTTATATCCAAGTGGATACTTCTTGCAGTCATAAAATATTTGTGGATTTGTGACAGAGTGATACATAGTTTGTAGAGTGGGAACCATGGGAACAGTCTGTGAAATTTGTGAAAACCACTGTTACAGGATGAGCCGATTGCTTACCTTTTGTGTATATGGAATGGAGTGTGTATTGAAACATAGAAACGTCTTGGGGGAGCTGACCTTTATTTTTCTCTTTTTATTCTTAAAGCTGGGTACACCAAAGCTGTACCTTTTAGTAGTTTTGACATGACAGGGAAGTGTTTGATCTTTTTCTTATTTGGTGTACACACACACACACACACACACACACACACACAATTACTAGTTTTCTTTTATATAGTACTTGTTAGGAAAAATTAAGGAGCAGAAAGTTTATTCTAGGTTTTTGCTACCAATTAATTTCAGAAGTATAAAATGGAAGGAAAACTAAGTCCTCTTCTCCAGTCTTGTCAGATTCTATTGTAAACTATCCTTGTGATTGTCAGTGTCTCAATTTGTTTTCACCTTTGAATAACTTGTGCAGGAGAGAGCCTTATTTCTGGACTACTCTCACTGATTGCCTTGTGTCTGGACTACTGTCACTTATTGAATGCAGGAGTTCTTTTTCTCCTTACTTATAAAATTAATAAACTCTACACTTTTCAACTATGAAAACACAATGTTTTCATTTAACTGATGGAAGTTAGTTAGTCTTGAGCTTATAATTTCCCAAAGAATAAGGACCACAATTTTGCCCAGCACCAATCACATAACAAGGAGTTTAGGCATATGTCACAGGCTTTCTACTAATATCGGTGGGAATGCAGGAAATTGGCCCCATTATACTGTTTTATTTCCCTATAGCACTTTCTGAAATAATTCTGTTTATTTGTTTACACGTTTATGGTCAGTCTTTCTCTACTGGAATGCAAGCTTGTAGAGGGTAAGAACCATATCTGTCTGTTATTTAGTGTCGTATCCCATCACCTAATAGTAATGCTTTGCATATGGTGGACAGTCGGATAATTGCTGGTTGAATAATAAATTCTGATTAGGTGTATCAGAAATGGGATGCTGGTACCTACTATATTTTTAAAGAGAAGCATCTCTAGTTGTTTTGAAGTGCATTCCCAAGGTTCAGAAACACTGGTATCTTCTTTCTCTGATGTGCAGTAATGTGCAGAAGATACATATGTATCTTTACTAAAAGATCACTGTTACAGGCTTTCTTCACTCTTGAAATTGGAAACCTGTGACTGGGTTCCCTAGAAGGAAGAATTTAGTTCAGAACTATTCTCCAAGTATTGTTTTGCAGGTAAGACTCAGAATGGACAATTGCTTTCCATCATCTAACAATTAAGTTTAGGAGGGTTAGAAGATAGAGCTAAAATGATATTTATTCCTTTTTTTAAAAGCAGGAAAAGAAGGGGCACTTGGGTGACTCAGTTAAGTGTCTGACTTTTGGTTTTGGCTCAGGTCATGATCTCATGGTTTGTGAGATCAAGCCCTGCCTCAGACTCTGCCCTGACAGCACTGAGCCTGATTGAGATTCTCTCTCCCTTTCTCTCTCTGCCCTTCCTCTGCTTGCATGCGTGTGCACCCACTCTTTCTGTCTCTCTCTCTCAAAATAAAATAAGCAAACATTAAATAAAGGCAAGGACTGGCTTCCTAGATGATTTTCCTTTAAAACAGTTGTTCTCAGGTGGCTTAGTCGGTTAAGCATCCAACTTTCGCTTAGGTCATGATCTCGCAGTTCGTGGGTTTGAGCCCCGCGTCGGGCTCTGTGCTGACTGCCAGCTCAGAGCCTGGAGCCTGCTTCAGATTCTGTGTCTCCCTTTCTCTCTGACCCTCCCCTGCTCACGCTGTCTCTTCCTCTCTCTCCTAGAAATAAATAAAACATTAAAAAAATTAAAAAAATAAACAGTTGTTCTCAGTAGGAGGGATAGGTGTATTTTACAATGGCTAGAGACAGTTTTGTCAGGGCAGGGGGAAAGGATACTACTGGCATCTTTTGGATAGAGGCCAGGGTACTGCTAAATGTCCAACAGGACATCCAGCCCAAACAGTGAATCGTCTGTTCTGAAATGTCATTGCAGAGATTGAGAAGCTGTTCTTTAAACACGCTGCTTGGAGAAAGCATTGGTAGTTACCTTGGAGTTTGGCAGTTAGGGGGTCCGTGGAGCCTGTGTGTGTGTACATCCACACATACACACCAGGTTTTGGCCCTGAGTAAAACTGAATATCTTGTGTAGAAAAGTCTATATATAGGTGCGGAATTGGCTTTTATACACTCAGGAGTTTGATTGTAACTAACCTTGTGCTAGTTGGGGAGTTTCCTAAGACCACTATCATGTTCAGTAATTTGCTGGAAGGACTCTAAGAACTCAGCAAAGCTTTTATATTCATGGTTATGGTTTATTACAGTGAAAGGATATAAATTAAAACCAGGAATGCGTAAAGGCCTGCAGAGCAGAGTCTAGGTGAGTGCCAGATAGGATCTCCTGGTTGTTCTCTCCCAGTGGAGTCATGTGGACAGTGCTTATTACTTCCCCCAGCAACAATGTATGGCAGCTTACATGGAGTATTACCAATTAGAGTGTTGCCACCCTGCCTGAGCTTTGGGGTCCAGGGTTTTTATTGGGGGGCCAGTCATGTAGTCTTTAGCCCCTTGAGAAGTCAGGCTGATACTGCATGGCGTAAACCCTTCACCATGAATCACATTATTAGAGTGTTTGTTGTGGCCCATGTTCCCCAGGTAAACAGAGACACTTTTGCCAAACAGGACATTCCAAGGGCTTAGAGGTTACCTTCTAGAAGCTGGGGAAAGGCCAAAGCTTGCTTTTTTTTTTTTTTTTTTTTTTGCAAGGTTAAGCCTTTACTGCACACTTTGGGCGTGCTGGTTTTTTTCTTCATTTGGAAACAGCTATCTGGGTGATTCTTAGGGGGCTAGTTTAGGATGTTTTGTTATTGATCAGTAGTTTATATCTAGATCTTATATCTTAGAGACCTGTTGGTACATATAAATCTGTGGTTCTCAAAGTGTGCTTCATGAACTTCTGGGAGTCCCTGAGATCAAAACTGTTCTCATAGTAACAGTAAAATATTCTATGCCCCTCTTACTTTGTTAACGTTTGCACTAATGGTACAAAAGTCATGGTGAGTAAAACTGCTGATAACTGTTTTAGGAATCTCACCAGTGACACCAAATTGTCTAATAGTCTATATCCTTTACTGCCATACACTCAGAGTTTAAAAAAAAAAAGGGGGGGGGCTCATTTCCCTTAATGTGTTTAAATATAAATTAATTTTATTATGGTTGACTCTTGAGCATCTGTATGGTAAAATGGGTATGTACTGCACAGGAAAAGTACTTTGGGGATGGAATTGCCAGCTGAACTAGGCATTTTCTATGAAATAAATCCCTTTTTACTTGAAAGAGAAACTGACAGACTGTGGTTATTCAGACTTGGATATCTGGCAAATATTTTCTTGAAAAGGAACAAAGGAAACTTGTCATTTCAAGGACATCAGCTGTCAATATTTGTTACTATTAATAAAAATTTGAGCTTTCCAGAAAGAAATCAGATTTTCAGAAAATCTGTATTTTTCACCTTGAGCTTATTAGCAGCTTCACAGTACTTAAAAGACTTCCGATAGTATTAGTAGTGATATTAATAAAGGTGATTTTTTGAAACTGTAGATAATGAAATGTCAAGGGTTGGAAGACCTGAATAATTCCATGAACAACTATTTTCTTTTCTTTTTAATGTTTTATTTATTAATGAGAGAGAGAGAGAGAGAGAGAGACAGCGTGAGCAGGGGAGGGTCAGAGAGAGAGGGAGACAAAGAATCCGAAGCAGCCTCCAGGCCCTGAGCTAGCTGTCAGCACAGAGTCTGACGCGGGGCTCCAACCCATGAACCTTGAGATCATGACCTGAGCCGAAGTCGGATGCTTAACCAACTGAGCCACCCAGGGGCCCCCAGCAATTTTCTTAAGTACTGATTTGTTATGTTACAGAAACACTTATGGGTCAAAGATACATTCGAAGTGTATGGATTTCAGTGTGAAAAGTATGAAAAGCTTGTTGATAATAGTTTTATATTTCACATTGCATCTAGCCTTTAATAGATCCTACTTGAGAAATTTTGATGTAAAATCAAAGAAAGATATCCACAATTACCTGAAAAGGCTTTTAAAATATGCTACCATTTTTCTGTCTAGTTACAAGTACAGATTTTCTTCATATATTTGAATCAGGATAATTTATCATGGACTGAACATAGAGCAGATGAGATTCCAGCTATTTTCTATTAAGCTAGACCTTAAAGTGATTTGTAAAAATGTACAACAGTGCCACTTTTCCCACTGATTTTTAGAACTTTCATACAGTTACTTATATTGATATGTAATGTACTTTCATACAGTTACTTATATTGATATGTAATGTATTAAGTGAATTCAAATAAATATTTGAACAATTTCTCAGTTTTAATTTTGAGTATAGGAGACATCAACATAAATAGCCTTCACAAACAAAACTCTTTAGGGTCTTCAGTAATTTGAAAGTGTGAAGGAATCTTGAGGCCAAAAATTTTTTTGAACACATGACTCCCTGAGATTCATCCCATAGATACTGTTGAACCTAAGTTTGTGTCTCTTGTAAAGTTAGGCTACTACCAGCTAGAAGATTTAAATTCCTTGGGCTTTGATGGAAAATTCTGGCTTTTTATTTCGACCTGAGTATATTTTTAATCTGTAAAATACTTAGAATCTATCATGGTTAGATTCTGATTTCATGTGGCTAAAAAACTATAATTTCTAGATCAGATGAGTAGAGAATTTTATCTGGAAGAATGACAAAAAGAATTACAGGAAATGGTAAATAAACTATTTTCTGGAAGTTTCTAGGCAAATGATTATAGAAAAAGTATTGTATTAGAGTCTTAGAGAAACAAGATAAGGTTGAGCAAACACTTTATATATGAGATTGCATACTCATGAAAAGCGGTTATGATAGGATCATTTAATTATCGACGTACACTATAGTTTTATCTAACCATAAAGAAATAATAGGTTTTCTGTTTCTGTAAACACTAAAAATAAGCTCTGTGGGTTGAGTGAATTGTTGGTAGATTACTATGGAAGTTGTTTCAGACAACATTTGGGAGAACCTTACTGAAAATTAATTTAGAGGAAAAGAAACTTTCCATAGATTTTCTTTTTTTTAGTCTATACATTAATCAGGAATACCTTGATTTAGAATCCTAGTTTTGGTTAAACCTTTGTAGAGGGTAAGTTTGGCTTGTTTAGGTAGGACTTTTGAGAAATATCTGTGAAGTCTGTGAATAAGTGCAATGTGGTGTGCAAAGCTTTAGAAGAAATCAGGAAGGAATATTTGTCAGGGGGCAAGTTAAAAAACTTATAGGCAATGATTTTCCTCCCTATATATGAATATTTTTGTTAAGCTGTATTTGTAAATATAATTTTTTATATGTAGTACTTTAGTCCATCATGGGTTTATGACCCCTAGTCATTTTATAGCCGGGATTGAGAACTAGAGTATTAGGAAAAGAATAATTTTTTTCTCTCAAATCCTAATATAAATAATGCTTAGTGTTGATATTTATATACTTAAATGCTTTTCACTAGTTAAATGTGAGGAAGTTCTGTCTTTAAAAAAAATCTTGCCTTGGGGGCTACTGGTTGGCTCAGTCGGTTAAGTGTCCAACCTTTGATTTTGGCTCAGGTCATGTATCACGGTTGGTTGCAGGATCAAACTCCACTTTAGGCTCTGCTTGAGATTCCTTTCTTCCCAGCCACCCCCCCCCCCCCCCCCCCCGCCCCTAATTTCCCTCTGCCCTCTCTGCCCTTACCCTGCTTGTGCACTCTCTTTCTCTTTCAAAAAAAAAAAAAGGAAATAGCACACA
>NW_024080841.1:2256030-2498574 GCF_003009895.1 Hyaena hyaena | reverse complement strand
CCCCCCCCCCCCCGGAGCTCCTGGGTGGCTCAGCCAGTTAAGCATCCGACTCAGGTCGTGATCTTACAGTTTGTTAGTTTGACCTCTGTGCTGGCAGCATGGAGCCTGCTTGGGACTCTCTGCCTCCCCCACCACTTGCACTGTCTCTGTTTCTCTCAAAATAAAAAACTTAAAAAAAAAGAAAAAGAAGGGAATAGACTTTTTCTAATTACCAGTGTACTTTTTTGGGAAACATTTAAGCAGATACCATTATCTTTTTAAATTCTGTCTTTAAAATTTTTTTCTTTTATACTCTCTACTTTCTCATATTTATATTTTCTATTCTATCTGAATAGTGACAAGAGATGTTTAGAGGCACAGGTCTTCATAAATCTTGTGTGTGTGCAATAGAATCCATCAGAATACTCTTTACCCTCAGGTGTTAAAAAAATTCTCATTCTAAAACTAATCAAAAATATATATTATCCTAAACTTTGAATTATTCAATTATGTAAAAACAAAATATTATTTTTATTTTTTATTGTGGTAAAAGGTACATATATAAAATTTATCATTTTAACCATTTTAAGGTGTACAACTCGTTGACCTTAAATACATTCACATTGTTGTGCAGCCATCATTACCATCTAGCGCCTCTGTAACTTTTTTTCATCTTCACAAAATGAAACTCCACACACATTTGATGTTAATTTTTCATTAACTTCATCCCCCTACCCCTGACAAACAGGTGTGTCAACTCCTGCCCCTCCCTCCCCCACTGTCCTTGTATCTGCATTAATAAGAACACTCAAAGGGTACACAGGAAACCAAGAAAAGTGATTATAGGGGTAGGAAGGTGGGAGGGCAGTGGTTGGAATGAGCTTTCTCAATTTTTGCCCTTTTGTGTGTGTGTATGGTTATTTATTTTGAGAGAGAGAGCAAACACAAGCAGGGGATGGGCAGAGAGAGAGAGTGGGAGAGAGAGAATCCTAAGTGTTGGCAGTGTGGAGCCCAATGCAAGGCTTGATCTCACAAACTGCAGGATCATGACCTGAGCCAAAATCAAAAGTCGGATCCTTAACTCACTGAGCCATGCAGTTGCCACTCAATTTTCGCCTTTTAATATAGTTCTGATTATTCAAAAAGATGTGACTCTATTGCCCAATGAAAATAAAATAAATTGATACTGCAGAAGGAAAAAAAAAATCCCCCATCCTTTTGTGATTGATTTATTTTACTTAGCATAATGTCTTCAAGGTTTATCCATGTTGCGGAATGTGTCAAAATATCTTTCCTTTTTTTTTTTTTTTTTTTAATGTTTATTTACTTTTGAGGGGGCGGGCAGAGAGAGAGCGGGAGACACAGAATCTGAAGCAGGTTTCAGGCCCTGAATTGTCAGCACAGAACCCAACACAGGGCTCTAACTCACGAACCATGAGATCATGACCACTTGACTCACTTGAGCCACTCACGTGCTCCAAAGTATCTTTACTTTTCAAGGCTGAATAATATTTCAGTGTATGTATGTGCCACATTTTGTGTGTAAATTTAATCTATCTGTGAACACTTGGGTAATTTTTCAAGTGTCCTTTTTGGCTCTTGTGAATAATGTTGCTATGAACATGTATATATTAATGTGTTTCAGTTCCTGCTTTCAGTTCTTTTGGGTATATCTGCAGAACTATTATTCCTGTATTATACAGTAATTCTGTTTTTAATTTTTCAGGAAACACCATACTGTAATCTATGTAATCTATGCATTAATTAATGGCTGTACCATTTTACGTTCTCACCAACAGTGCACAAGAGTTTCACTTTCTCTGCATACTTGGCAACATTTGTTATTTCCTATTTTCTTTTTTTTCATAGTAGCCATTCTAATGTGTATGAAGTGGTATTTTGTGGTTTTCATTTGCATTTCCCTGATTATTAGTGATATTGAACATCTTTTCACATGCTTATTGCCATTTGTGTATCGTTGGAGAAATGTCTGTTCAAGGTCTTGCTCATTATATAATTGGGTTGTTAATGTTTTTGAATTGTAGGAGTTCTTTATATAGTCTGGATATTAACTCATTATCAGATACATGATTTGCAAATATATTCTGTCATTTTGTAGGTTGCTTTATTACTCCATTGATAGTGTCCTTTCATGCACAAAAGGTTTAAATTTTGATTAAGTTCAGTTTATTTTTTCTTTTGTTACCTGTGCTTTTGTTATAGCTGAGTCCATTGTCATGAAGTTTTTCCCTTGTTTTCTTCTAAGAGTTTTTTTTTCATAATTTTAGCTCTTGTGTTTAAGTCTTTGATCCATTTTGAATTAAATTTTGTATATGGTGTGAGGTAAAGGTCCACCTTCATTCTTTTGCTTGTGGTAATGTAGTTTTCCCAGCACCATTTGCTGAAAAGACTGTCCTTTTCCCCATTTAATGGACTTGGCACCCATGCTAAAATTACTTGATCATATATGTATGGAAGGGTTTATTTCTGGGCTCTGTTCTATTCTGTTGGTCTGTATATCTGTCTTTATGGCCAGTTCTACACTGTTTTGATTACTGTGGCTTTTGTAGAAAGTTTTGAAATCAGGAAATGTGACACTTTCAATTTTTCTTTTTCAAGATTGTTTTAGTTATTCAGAGTCTCTTGAGATTCCACATGGATTCTAGGATGGGTTTTTTTTTTTTAAGTTTATTTATTTTATTTTGAGAGTGAGAGAGAGGGGGGCAGAGAGACAGAGAGAGATCCCAAGCAGGCTCCACACTGTCAGTGCAGTGCCTGGCACAGGGCTTGAACCCATGAACTCTAAGATCGTGACTTGAGCTGAAATCAAGAGTAGGACACTTCACTGACTTAACCACCCAGGTGCCCTAGGACAGATTTTTTAATCTATGAAAAACATTGTTGGGATTTTGATAGGGATTATATTCAGCATATTATTTTGAATTATATTGAATCTGTATATTGCTCTATGTAAGTTTTAACAATTAAATCTTCCAGTCCATGGACACAGATTATATTTCTGTTTATTTGTTTTGTCTTTAATTTTTTCAGCAGTGTTATAGTAGTTTTCAGTGTATAGATCTTTTGGCTACTTGGTTAAGTTTATTCCCAAGTGTATCATTCTTTTTTATGCTGTTGTAAATGGAATTATTTTCTTAATTTCCTTTTTGGGTTGTTGTTATTGTATTAAAAAAACAACTAAATTTTTTCTTTTTAAAATTTTTATTATTATTTTTAATATAGTTTATTGTCAAGTTGGTTTCCATAACATCCAGTGCTCATCTCAACAAGTGCCCTCCTCCATGCCCATCACCTCCCTTCCTTTCTCCTCCACCCCCCATCAACCCTCACTTTGTTCTCAGTGTTTAAGAGTCTCTTGTGGTTTGTCTCCCTCTCTCTCCTTACCTATCTTTTCCCCCTTCCCTTCCCCTATGGTCCTCTGTTAATTTTATACTGTTCTATATATGAGCGAAAACATATGGTATCTGTCTTTCTCTGCCTGACTTATTTCACTTAGCATAATACTCTTGAGTTCCATCCATGTTGCTATAAAGGGCCAGATTTCATTCTTTCTCATTGCCAGTAGTATTCCATTGTGTGTGTGTGTGTGTGTGTGTGTGTGTGTGTGTGCGCGCGCGCGCGCATATGTATATACACCACACCTTCTTGATCCATTCGTCAGATGATGGACATTTAGGCTCTTTCCATGATTTGGCTATTGAAGAAACAACTAATTTTTGTGTATTGATATTGTATCCTGCAAGTTTGCTGCATTTATTTATTAGTTCTAAAATGTATAGGGTGTGTGTGTATTATCTTTGGGTTTTTCTACTTGTAAAGTCATGTTGTCTGTGAACAGAGCTAATTTTACCTTCCAGTTTGGATGCTTTTCTTTTGCCTATTAGGTTTAACTGATGAAGAAATTAAATGGGATATGATATTAGTTGATTTAGAGACCTTTTATCCCAAAAACCTACTATGGAAAATATATCTTGAAAGTTTTCCATGTTGTTCTGTTGGAAGGCTTGGGGTTTTTATTTACAAAGTGTTAAAGACTGCCTACATTGAAAAGAAAATATAACTCAGTTTATAGACTTAAAACAAGGTTTGTTTTTGTTTTTGTGTTGCTGTCTCAGAGAAAGCCTAATCACATATGCAGTTGTCTTCCAGTCCCTGACTTTTTGCACACCTTTTGTGTTTTCTGCTGCTTTTAAAGGTAACTAATTAGCATCTAATTGTTCTTTGGAGTTTTTGTTGTTAAAGATATTTGTGTCAGAGATGCCTATAACTGACATTATAGATAATGTCATATATAGATCTAAAATGTGAAGTCATGAAAAGCACATTGTATACTGGAAATGAACTTTAATCACGTAGGTAAAATCTTAGATGAGGGAACTGAGGTCTAGAGATGATGTTAGCTTTACACAAGACTGTACAGTTATTATCAGAGCCAGAACAAAAACCTTTTTGGTGATTTTTCTCTCGTTCTGTCTACCTGAACCATTAATTACTGCAACAACCTTTAACCATCTTTCTGGATTTTAGACTCATTCTTTAATTTATTCTGGCTACTGAATCCAGAGCATAATATTTATAACATATGAATGTGATTTGTCATATCAGTGTGTCAGTTTTTCATTTATTAGCTGTTATGTTCTGGATAATATTAGTATTAAATACAGCTAAGTCCCTTACATGTGTTGTCTGATTTAATTCTTTAAACAGTTCTTTGCTATTGATCATCTCAGATTTATAGATGAGAAAGCTGAGACCAGGGCCTTAATGCAGGATTGTCTGATTTCAAAGTTTATGTTCCTAGGTACTACATTATGTTATTTAAGTAGGATATTCAAGACACCTTGTATAGTGATTCTTACCCACTTCTCTAGTGTTTGGTTGACATTTTTAACTGTAAGTTCTTTGAGGGTAGAGATCATGTCCCAGACTAAGCAGTTGCATAATATATAATAGATAGTAGGTAAGTGTTGAATAGATTTTAAGCAGTGAGTGACTAGCATAGGAGGGTGAAAACAGCCCAGTGTGGAAAGACATGAATATTACATTGGAAGGAAAAGATTGCTCTGATTGGCCATATACATCAAAGGTCTGTCTGGGGGTTAAAGCAAAATAGCGAGAGGTAATAGAATGAGGGAAATGAAATCCAGGGAGTTGATTAAAAATAGCAATTATTTGTTTTTTATATAATTAATTATATCACTGGATTGAAAGAAGTTGAAAGTGAACTCTCTAATTTAATGTTTTCAGGTCTTGTGTAGTTAAGAGAAGTGCCTAAAGACTAGAGACAAGGAAAGGTTACAACATTTTTCAAAAGGGTGGAAGAAGGAAGATTAATAAAGTTTGATGTGGTTCTCAAGTGAAATTCTAGAATAAATTATTTAAAGAGTTAACTTGTTTTCAGGACAGGTGAAGCACTAATCATTAAGAATTAGCCTAAATTCATTGAGCCTAACTCTTTATGTGTGAAGCTTGCCATCTTAAATGGATTCCAAGAGATTTAAGGCATACTCCTCACATTTGCTGATAGCACAGATATGGAAGGGATAATACATTCGCTGGGATGGGCTTGATTTTACTATAGTAATAGTGCCCAAATCTCAGCTTAAAATTAAGAGATTTGTTTTTTTAATATTTATTTATTTTTGAGAGACAGAGAGAGAGAGGAGAGAGAAAGTGAAAGTAAGTTGGGGACCAGGGGCAAAGAGAGAGGGAGATGGAGAATCCTAAGCAGGCTTTGTGCTGTCAGTGCAGAGCCAGATGCGGGGCACAGTCCTATGAACCATGAGATCATGATCTGAGCTGAAATCAGGTGTTGGATGCTTAACTGACTGAGCCACCCAGAGAACCCCAAAATAAAAGATTTATTTATTGCTTATATCACATGTCCATTCTCAGATCATCAGAGTACTCTGCTTTGTGTTGTCCTCATTCAGGAACCTGACCTGGAATTTTTAACTTGTGGAACATCAGCTTGTATTTGTGGTAGGAGAAAGGGAACCTGCTGAATTACTTATCAGCCCTCAAAGGCTTCTGTCATATGATTTCATCTCATGTGTAATTGATCAAAGCAGGTTATATGACACATCTAACTTGGGTATTGGGTCGGTAGGGAGATGTAATTCTACCATAACTTGGAAGGAAGAGACCCAGAAATATTGCTAACATCAATATCAACTAAGATGAATAAAGCTTCACGATGACAGATTAAGAAGCTAAGAGGATTGATCTTGATAGGCTGATTGATGGTGATCAGCTGA
Organism: Hyaena hyaena; assembly: GCF_003009895.1. Taxonomy (NCBI): domain Eukaryota; kingdom Metazoa; phylum Chordata; class Mammalia; order Carnivora; family Hyaenidae; genus Hyaena; species Hyaena hyaena. Next base: position 2,492,317 of record NW_024080841.1, on the reverse strand, counting down.
ATCAAATGGAAATTGAATAGGGAAAAATGTAAGATCCTATCTTTCCATCCAAAAATTAGTTCCAATAACATATTGTTGATGGAAGGTAGCATGTGGAAGGTGGGATGTGGTGGGGTACTGGCTTATCAGCACATGTGACAAAAAGAAGCATCATGGTTGGTGCAAGGGAAATGACAAGGAGGCCACAATTCTCACTATTCCACACATGAATTATCACATTTCTGGCCATTGGTGCATGTTTAGAGGAGAGGTACACTTGAAATTGAGTATATGAAATGAACAGGGCAAATAGGAATGTATAGATGGGAAAATTATCCTAGACAAGGGAATGGGAGGCATCATGGCTGCCTCAAATATTTGGAGATGTGCTGTGCAGAAGCAGGAATGAACTTTTATCATATGTCACACTAAGAACTAGTGGGTGAAAACTGTAGGAAGTGATTTCAGCTCACTGTAAAGAATTCCCTGGTTTAGAGGTGGCATAGAATGCTTGGAGATAATCAAGCATCACATTGATTCTTCTGAATTTCTATGATGCTAAATGACCAAAGAATATCTGTTGATATACCAAGAACTTTCATAAACACTTTAATACAATGAGTGTGTAAAATTTAGGTAATTATTACTAAAAGTGAGATTTAAGGAATTAGTGAACTAATGAAACACATCTTTATACCTATTATATACTGGAACTATACTAGGAATTAGTGATTTTTTTTTCTTCTAAATCTTACTTTAGTCTCATTTTATAGATGAAGAAACTAATTCAGAGATTGTAATTTGCCCAGGTTTATTGCTGGCTAATTGATCAAGGAAGGATTTTAACCAGCATCTCTTTGATTCCCAAAACTGCTTTGTCTACCATCTCACTACAGTAGGTACATTGTTTTGCATACCTACCGTATTGGTGCCTTGGGAAACAGTACCATCTTACTTTTGGATTCCATCTCTCTATCTTTCTGTACCTCACACCACACGGTTCTAATGGGACTTGCCAGAGTTTTCCACGACTTGGTCACCTCCTACCTCCCTTCACGTAGGCCAATCAGAATTCCCTGGGAGTTTTTAACTAAAACCAGGGAAGAGAATCATCCTTCTTTGGTGATAGATGTAGAAAGATGCTGTACTTGAGACCTGTCCATGTTTGGCACCCTTTGAAGGAAGCTGGATTGCATTGACAGACAATGATTCCTACTGTCTGACAAGTGTCTTGGCTCTGTAAGTGTGTGGTTGCAGTTGTTCCTGATGCACATCTGCAATCCTTTCCTTGCCATGATTATTCCACCCTTCTCCAATGTGAGAGAGACATCCCTAGTAGCATTCAAAAAATTCCCATTTTGGATGCCTGGGTGGCTCAGTTGGTAAGTGTCCAACTTCAGCTCAGGTCATGATCACACAGTTTGTGGGTTCGAGCCCTGCGTCGGGCTCTGTGCTGACTGACAGCTCAGAGCCTGGAGCCTGCTTCAGATTCTGTGTCTCCCCTCTCTCTCTGACCCTCCCCTGCTCATGCTGTTTCTCTCTCTCTCTCAGAAATAAATAAAACATTAAAAAAATTTTTTTAAATTCCCCTTTTTTGCAGGAGCAGAAAGAATTGAGCATGACCTGGTTATTTTTGACAGATGAGAGGTGGCTATGGGGGCTATGTGCTGGGGAAACCCTCTGATAGGGACGAAATTAACGACCAAAGAAGACTGTCATTTCAGTGGCTCTTGAACGTGCAGTTTTTTGGCATGTGTACATATGTGTTGGGGAAAGGTGGAGTTGTCGGCAAAAAAATGGTGATTTTTTTTTAGAATTAATTTGTTAAAAGCCATTGGATCCATTTAACCAAATGCAGCCTGTGGTATAATGAAATCTTACAACAAAGGCAAAGCTCTCCTGGCTGAGTAGTGTTTGGAGCCCTGGCCGCCGCCTCTTACCTCCTTTTTTTTTTTTTTTTAATATTTTATTTATTTCTAGGAGAGAGAGAGAGACAGTGTGAGTAGGGGAGGGTCAGAGAGAGAGGGAGTCACAGACTGAAAGAGGCTCCAGGCTCTGAGCTGGCAGTCAGCACAGAGCCCAACGCGGGGCTCGAACCCACGAACCGCGAGATCATGACCTAAGCGAAAGTCGGATGCTTAACCGACTAAGCCACCCAGGCGCCCCTCCTCTTACCTCTTTTATGTCCTCTTCTTGGCTACTACCTGAGACATCTTGATATGATCTAGAAGGATTTTTTTCCCCCACCTTCCAAAGTCTGCTCTCTATTGGTTCTTAAAGATAAAAGAGACAGCAGCTACTCTGGGAATTGGTGGAGGAAAGAAAGAAAAAGATAGGGAAGGGATTTATTTATGTTTATTAGGTACTTAAAGTGTAGTGAGTACTTTATATGAATTTAAAGTGTGTGATATTATTCTTATTAACAGTTAAGGAGATTCAGGCTCAAAGAGATTAAGTGACTTTACCAAAGTCACAGGGCTAATCCTAGATATGTTTTAAGTCTAAAACTTGACCATTTCATATAACTACTGGAGAATGAATAGCTGTGCAGTTGTTCATGTATGTGAACCAAAGATCAGAGTTAGTTGCATCTGACTTAATCTAATAAATGACAGAGAGGCAGGGCAAAGGTTAGGAGCAGGAACAAGAGGAAAAATGATTCTATAAAGGGCTAAAAAGATAAGAACATTAAAATGATGGTAGTCAACATTAATAACTAACTGGATTATGTGCTCAGTGATACCCAGAAAGAGTATCTCCATCATACTTCTATACAAAGTGCTATATCAGTCAGACAGCCAAAGATGTAAGACCTACATCTTTGCCTTTAAAAATGAATGATTCTCAAAAGATAGAATTTTTCTCTACTTCAGAATTCATAGGAACAAACCTTTTTTTTCCCCAAATGGAATGAAAAGACGTGTGTGGAGTTTCTGAAGGGTGATGACCTTGGTAAGCATTAATAAGCATTAAGTAGAATAGAGGGTAAGGAAAGGACATTGTTTTCTTCCTTCCTTCCTTTTTTTGTTTTTTTTTGGAGGAGGGGGGAAATAAAGTCTCTCTTACGCTGATAAGCAGACAACCCTGAAAGAAACTAAAGAAACTAGTGTTCAGTTCTAAAACTTGCATTACCTTAATATTCAAACAACTGCCCCCCCCGTACTTGTATATATAAATGGCAGCTGGGGCTTAGCATATTTTTGTTAATTTTCTGAGAGCAGTACATTTCATACGGTGTTTCTCAGGGTTCTAAGGTCTCACTGCAGTGCTTTGTGATTGGAATTGGGAGTGATGATCTGATGGACCTCTGGGCCTGCATTCTTCTTCTTAGAGTTGAGTCTGTTTTGGTTGTCATCTGTGTATACATCTCATGAATGTGTGGGAAGGCAAAGGCATACACATATATATTAGATGAAGTCATCTGAAATTTTAGTTTTGATGAAAGGATACTCTCAAGATTCAAATTATATGTATCAGAACATTGTTGTCCAGTAGGGTTAACTCATTGTCTTAAGTGTTCTTACATGTCTTTTTCGAATTTGCAGTGTTTTTGCCTATAATTCTGTTTGGATCCAGTGTTAATGACTGTTGCAGCCCATGTCTGTGGAATTATTTTCAGTTGATGATTAGAGATGATGAATTTTAGACTTCATTTATAAGCTGCTAGCTTTTGTGTGATACACAAACAGTGAAAGTGACAAATTTGGTGCAGGTTGACAAGGATGTATCTTTTGTACATTGTGTTAATAATACAGATAGTACTGTGAATCAGATTTAATAATAGAAATGCAGAGCTTCTGGATAGAGGCTCCTCAGGCTTTGATTTTTACTATATAATTTTATAGAAAGGTAGCCTAAGTTCCCTAACTAGAAGGTGGTGTAATTGAACTTGAATTATAAGACAGACTAAAAATCAAGCTCATATTGGGGGGCTTTTTTTTAAAACTGTGATTTAGTGTATGTGCATAAACATTTCAACAGCATGGGAGATCCTAAAGAAAATGACTCTTAAGCATACCAGTCTTTCATAACATGTGAGGAACTCTCTAGTCCTAATTCCTGTGTATATGTATTATAGGTTTCTGTCCTCCCACATTCATGGTCTTAGTTCATGCTGCTGTCATATCTTACTTGGAATGATGTGGTAGTTTTCTGACCAGTCTATCCTTTTCCAGCCTTGACCCTATTTCAGTTTTTTTCCTTTGTTTGCTTTGTTTCTGAAATTCCACATGTGAGTGAAATCATATGGTATTTCACTTTCTCTGATTTATTTCACTTATTAGCCCTATACTGTCTAGATCCATCTATGTTGTTGCAAATGGCAGCAGTTTCTTTTTATTGCTGAATAATATTGTTTTATACACACACACACACACACACACACACATACATATACATATATACATATATATTCCACATCCGTTCATCAATTGGTGGACACTTGGGTTATTTCCATAGTAGTTTGGTTGTTGTAAATAATGCTGCAACAAACATAGGTGTGTAGATGTATCCTTTTTAATTAGTGTTTTATTGTTAAATACCCTGTAGTGCAGTCATTGGATCATAGTATAGTTCGGTTTTTACTTTTTTGAGGAACCTCCATACTGTTTTCCATAGTGGTTGCACTAGTTTGCATTCTCATCAGCAGTGCACGAGGGTTTCTTTCTCTTCACATCCTTGCCAACACATTGTTTCTTGTGTTTTTGATTTTTGTTATTCTGACAGGTATGAGGTGATATCTCATGGTTTTGATTTTCAGTTCCCTGATGATGAGTGATGTTGAGCATCTTTTCATGTGTCTGTTGGCCATCTGTATGTTTTCTTTGGAGATATCTGTTCATGCCTTCTGCTCATTTTTAAATTGTATTATTTGGGGGTTTTTTGGTGTTGAGTTGTGGAAATTCTTTATATATTTCGGACACCAACCCTTTATCAGATCTGACATTTGCAAATGTCTTCTCCCATTTAGTAGGTTGCCTTTTAGTTTTATTGATTGTTTCCTTCACTGTGCATTTTGATGTAGTCCCAATAGTTTATTTTTACTTTAGTTTCCCTTGCCTCAGGAGACATATCTAGAAAAATGTTGTTACAAACCAGTGTTAGAGAAACTACTACCTGTGCTGTCTTCAAGGATTTTTATGGTTCCAAGTCTCACTTTTAGCTTTTTAATCCATTTTGAGTTTTAGAAAGTGGTGTATTTTCATTCTTCTCGCATGTAGCTGTCCAGTTTTCCCAACACCATTTGTTGAAGAGACTGTCTTTTTCCCATTGCATATTCTTGTCTCCTTTGTTGAAGATGAATTGACCATATAATCATGGGTTTATTTCTAGGTTCTTTATTTTGTTCATTGATCTATGCGTCGTTTTTTTGTGCCAGTACCATACATAGTATTTTGATTACTGCAGCTTTGTGGTATGTCTTGAAGCCTGGAATTGTGACACCTCTAATTTTGTTCTTCTTTTTCAAGACTTCTTTGGTTATTTGCGGTCTTTTGTGGTTCCGTACAAATTTTAGAATTATTTGTGCTAATTCTGTGAAAAATGCTGTTGTTATTTTGAAAGGGATTGCATTAAATCTGTAGATTACTTTGGGTAGTATGGACATTTTAACAGTATTTGTTTTTCTAGGTCATGAACATGAACTATCTTTCCCTTTGTGTTGCTTTAATTTTTTTTCATCATTGTTTTATAGTTTTTAGAGTATTGGTCTTTCACCTCCTTGATTATTTCTGGGTTTTATTAATTTTGGTGCAAATGTAAACGGGATTGTTTTCTTAATTTCTCTTTCTGCTACTTCATTGATAGTGTATAGAATGCAACAGATTTTTGTATATTGATTTTGTATCTTGCAACTTTACTGAATTCATTTCATTGGTTCCAGTAGTTTTTTGGTGGTATTTAAGGTTTTCTATATATAATATCATGTCACTTGCGGATAGTGACAGTTTTACTTCTTCCTTACCAATTTGAATGCCTTTTATTTTTGTTGTTGTTGTCTGATTGCTGTGGCTAGGATTTTTAGTACTATGTGAATACAAATGCTGAGAGTGGACATCTTTGTCTTGTTCCTGATCTTAGGGAGAAAGCTCTGTTTTTCACCATTGAGGATTATATTAGCTGTGGGTTTTTCATAGATGGCCTTTATTACGTTGACGTATGTTCCTCTAACCTTTGTTGAGAGTTTTTATCATGAATGGATGTTGTACTTTGTCAAATACTTTCTCTGCATCTGTTGAAATGATCATGATTTTTAGTCTTTATCTTGTTGATGTCATGTATCACGTTGATCTGCAAATACTGAACCACCCTTGTATATCAGGAATAAATCCTACTTCATTGTGGTGAGTAATTTTTTTAAGGTATTGTGAGACACAGTTTGCTAATATTTTATTGAGGATATTTGCATCTGTGTTCATCAGAGATATTGGCCTATAGTTCTCTTTCTTTGGTACTGTCTTTATCTGGTTTTGGTACAGGATAATGGTTGCCTCATAGAAGGAGTTTGGAATCTTTCTCATCTATTTTTGGAAAATTTTGAAAAGAGTAAGTGTGACTCTTTAAATATTTGGTGTAATTCACCTTTGAAACCATCTGGTCCTAGACTTTTGGTTGTTCAGAGTTTTTTCATTAGTGATTCAGTTTCATTCCTGGTAATTTTCACATTTTCTTTATTTCCAATTCAGTTTTGGGAGGTTTTATGTTTCTAGGAATTTATCCATTTCTTCTAGGTTTGTTAGCATATAATTTTTCATAATCTCTTGTAATCTTTGTATTTCTGTGGTGTCAGTTGTTTCATTTCTGATTTTGTTGAGTCCTCTCTCCTCACTTTTTTTTTTTTTTTGATGCCTCTGGGTAATGGTTTATCAATTTTGTTGGTCTTTTCAATGAACCAGCTCCTGATTTCATTAACCTGTAAGAATGATCTTTCTTGATAATTTTTAAATTAGATTTCAGAATTAGATAATATTTTTTAATTTGAAATTTTCAGACACACAGGATAATATAAAATGTGATAGAAATCTAAATATCACCAGGAATAAACAGATATTAATACTTTATGTATTTCTTTTGTGTCTCTTTAAGAATAAAATAGTTACGTCTATAGCTGGAGACCCATTCCCATTTTTCCCTGGGTAATTGGCTCGAAAGTTTTTTTCTAAAACATTTATACTTATTTACATATTCATAAACAATATATGCTGTTATTTTTGTGTTTTCTAAACTTTTAAATGGTATATATGTCTTTTGCAATTCTTTTAAGAATTTATTTGTGTTGATATATTTGTTATAATTACTTTATATCTCCTACAACTAAACATTTTATTTCCTTAATACTGCAGTTAGGTAGTTTGCAGTTTTGAGCTACTAGAATAAGTGTTGTAGTAGATGTTCTGGTGTATATCCTTGTGTATATATCACAGTTTCTCTGAGGTCAGTGTGGGCAGTAGACTTACTGGGTCATAGCATATATACATATTTACCTCTTCTATATGATTTTTATTTTTCTCCCAAGTGGTTATACCAATTATATTGCCTCTTTCCTCTCACACTTGTTAATAGTTGTTTTGGTTTGACTTTGGTTTGTGAAGTAATATCTTATTTTAATTTGGATTTCCTGGGTTCCTAGTGAGATTGAATGTTTTCATGTGTTTTGACCAATTGGAAGGTTTTGTGTGAATCATCCATTTGTTTTCTTACAGTGTAGTTGTGTGTGTGTGTTCACTATGAATTTTGTTGGTTTTGCCAGGTAAACATCTCCGTATATTTCTACTCTTCACTTTGTTTATGGGGTCTTGTTCAGGACTTTTAAATTGCAGTATAATCATACTTACCAGTATTTTACATTCTCTTTTTCCTTTCTTATGTAAGTAACCCATCAGGGTTCTAAAAGTATTCATTTTTTTCTTAAAATTTGCAGTTTCTTTACTCATTTAGTTTTCTGATCCACCTAGAATTTTATTTTTGTCTGTGGTGTACTAAGGTCCAGTTTTTTTTAAAATTGACTTTTCCTTATCCTTTGTTTTTCTATAAACATTTAAAAAAATTTCAAATCCCCAGGAAAATTTTTGAGCTTAACCAGTATTCCATCGAAATTACAGATTTAACTTGGAAATTTGACATTGTACAATACCGAGTCTGGAAAAAGCAGATGATTCTCATGCAGCAGCTACTTCAAACCTTATGCCTGTAGCCTGCCCATGCATTTTCTCACAGTTGACATCAAACAGTATTAGCTTTACTTTCTCTTCATTAAATCTTGCATGAGTGTTCCTTATTGGCAGAATCTATCCTTGAATCAGTAGGGGGTGAGGGAGGGGTGCGAAGGAAGGGACTCTGGGAAATGAGTTCCAATGTAGTTCCAAACTTCTGCCCTGTGATGCAGAGGAGACAACAGAATAGGGTATTGATGACGCAGATTCCACACAAGCAAGCATAAACAAATATGTTCCTATTTTCCTCCCCCTATTAACATGCAAGGTGGCTTGATTGTTGTTTACTTTTCCCCTCAACTGGTATGTTTTGTAGATCTTTTTTAATGGGATGTACATTCATAGTTTTGCTAACTATCGTCAGCTGCCCTCTGCTGAGGTTTTATCAGTTTATATTTCCACCCATAGTGTGTCACTTCCATTGTTTTGTATCCTAACTTTACATCCTGCTCTCCTATTACAAATACCATTTTACCTTTATTTGATAAACTCCTTGTTGTTTAAAGACCATGAATTCATCCTGGCAGAAGTGATACCTGACAATATGCATGCACATGCATATGCTTAATTCATCTTACTCTGTTCTATTAGGATAGTTGTGCTTTCTCTGTGGTTATGTCACATGTTTTATTAATTATTTATAAACATTTTCTTTGTGCCCCTTTTGTAGGCATGCTTTTTTAGTTGTCAGTGTATATCCTTCTATCATAAACAGATTGGGTATGTGTTTGTCTCCTTTACTAAACTATAAATCCTTTAGAACAGTGCTGTGCTGTTTCTTTGTTGGCAGCACCTAACACATAATAACAACTCAGTAACTGTTGGAATGAATAACCCATAATTTTAAACAGAGGGTATATGCAGATTTATAAACTTTTTTCATTTAGCAAAATTCATTATGCTAGATGCTTTACATATATGAATATGACTCATTAAATCATTGTTTAGTCTTTTTGCTATTGAGTTGTGTGAATAAACTGGATACTAGACTCTTTCAGATACATAATTTGCAAATAGTTTTTCATTCTTTCAGGGCATCTTTCCACTTTTTAAAATAGTGTCCTTTGATGCACAGAAGTTTTAATTTTGGTAAAGTTCTATTTGTCAATTTGGTGTGATATCTAAGAAACCCTTGCCAGGTCTGAGGTGGTGAAGATTTACTCTAAAATTTCTTATAAGAGTTTTACAGTGTTAGCTTTTACATTTAGGTCTTTGATCTTTTTTGAATGTTACGAGGTGAGGCTCCAGTTTCATTCTTTTGCATGTGGATACCCAGTTGTCTCAGCACTGATTTTTGAAGAAACTGATCTCTCCCATTGAATAGTCTTAGCACCATTATCCAAACTAATTGACCATTAGAAGTAAGGGTTTATTTTCATCCTCTCAGTTACATTATGTTGACCTATGTACCACAGTGTTTTGATTACTGTAGCTTTGTAGTAGATTTGAAATCATCAAGTGTGAGTTCTTGTTTTCCAAGAATGTTAGAACTATTCTGAGTCCCTTGTATTTCCATATGAATTTTATGATCTGTTTTTCCATTTCTGTAAAAATATAGGCTGTTGTATTTTGATAGTAATGGCATTGAATCTGTAGATCACTTTGGGGAATATTTCCATTTTAACAATATTAAGTCTTCTAATCCATGAACCTTTTAGGTTTATTTATTTTGAGGGAGATACAGTGTGAGTACGGGGGGCAGAGAGAGAGGGAGAGAGAATCACAAGCAGCCTCCATGCTGTAAGCACAGAGACCAGTGCAGGGCTTGAACTCATGAAATCATGAGACCTTGACCAGAGCCAAAACTAAGAGTCAGAGGCTTAACTGGCTGAGCCACCCACGCGCCCCTCTTTCCACATTGTTTTATAGTGTTCTGTGTACAAGTCTTGCACCTCCTTGGTTAAATTTATTCCAGAGTATTTTGTGGGTTTTTTTTTAAATGCTATTGTTGATGGAATAATGTGTTTAAAAATTTTTTTTAATGGTTATTAATTTTTGAGAGACAAAGACAAGAGTGTGAGTGAGGGAGAGGCAGAGAGAGGGAGACACAGAATCCGAAACAGGTTCTAGGCTCCTAGCTGTCAGCACAGAGCCCAAAGTGGGTGGGGCTCAAACTCATGAGCCATGAGATCATGACCTGAGCCAAAGTCAGATGCTTAACCGACTGAGCCACCCAGGCACCCCAGTGGAATAATGTTTTTAATTTTGGATTGTTTATTGCTAGTGCATAGAAAAATCTGATTTTGTAAGTTGATCTTATATTCTGTAACTTTGCTGAATTTGTTCATCAGTTTTGACGGCGTTTTTTTTTTTTTTTTTGGAGATTCTTTAGGGTTTTCTGTATCTAAGATCATATCATTGGCAAGTAAGAGATAGTTTTACTTCTTCCTTTTTTAATAGATTTTTTTTTTTTTTTGAGAGAGAGTGAGAATGGGTGGGCACAAGTGAGGGAGGGGCAAAGAGAGGAGACAGAATCCAATGAGGGGAGAGAGAGAAGCAGGGCCTGTGCTTACCTGATGTGGGTTTTGAGCTCACCCGGAACAGGGCTCAAACTCACGAACTGTGAGACCATGACCTGAGCTGAAGTCAGAGGCTTAACTGGCTGAGCCACCCAGGCGCCCCTACTTTTTCCTTTTCAATTTGGATGTTAACTTTTTCTTGCTCAGTTAGGCTGGCTAGGATTTCCAGCATAGTATTGACTATAAGTGGCAAAAATGGGTGTCCTTGTCTTGTTTCTGATGTAAGAAGAAAACATTGAGTCTTTCAATATTAACTACGATGTTAATTGTGGGTTTTTCAATAGCACCCTTTATCATATCAGGGAAGCCCCCTTCTAGTTTATGAGTGCTTTTATCATGAAGGCATGTTGGATTTTATCAAATACTTTTTCTCTGGGCCAGTTGAGATTACTGTGTGGCTTTTCCCCTTCATCTATTAATTTGGTATATTATATTATAGTGTATTTATTTTCTTTTTACTATTTACCATGCTTGCATTCTTGGAATAAATCCCACTTGGTCATGGTTTAGAGCCCTTTTAATATGCTGCTGGATTTGGTTTGCTAATATTTTGTTGAGGATTTTGCATCTGTATTCATAAGTAATATTGGTCTGTAGTTTTTTTTCCTTGTGATGTCTTTTTCTAGCTTTGGTGTTCTAGTAATGTTGGCCTCAAAAAATGTGGCTATCCAGTTGTTTGAGCACTGCGTGTTGAAGAAAGTATGCATGTGTTCCCTCCCTTTCTGTATTGAGAAGGATCCACATTAACTTTCCTTTAAAGGTTTGGTAAGCTTCATCAGTGAAGCCTTCTAGTCCTGGGCTTTTCCTTGTTGGAAGGTTTTTGAATACTGAAACAATTTCTTTATCTGTTCCATGTCTGTTTAGAGTTTGTTTCTTCCTCCCTTAACTTCCCTTACTATATAGCTGTATTTCCTTATGATAGATCAGTATTATTTTCTTTTTTATTCCTGTAGATTTTATGACTATATATGCAAGTATTTCTCTTACTCTCCACCTTTTAAACAACAGATAGTATACCGGACCCACTTCTGTGCATCTTAATTGTTCTCTCTACTTCCAGTATCTTGATCATTCCCATCAGTACTTAAGGAGTTTTTACATTACTCTGGATGCTTAGTATTTTATTGTCTTATATCCTGTTCCCTGTTGACATCTAGGTTGTTTCTCATCTTTTGCTAATGCAAAACAATGTTGCAGTGAATACCCACCTACTATAGTGCAGTTGTGCAGATTTCATAGGTTATGGTTCTCCACAGGACACTTAAGACACCGTGTACAGTTCCATGACTTCTGACCAACTGGCTGTAAATTTGGAGTTTCCCACCACTTCCTCATGTTCAGTAATTTGCTAGAATGATTCCCAGAACTCAGGAGAGTGCTATACTTATAATTACAGTTTTGCTCTTACAGCAAAAGGAAGAGATGCATAAGAAGAGGTCTGAGAGGGTCCCAAAGTCAAAAAGTCTCTGTGTGCACCGGACAGGTCACCCTCTTAGTAGCTGATGTTCAACTGAGCTTCAGTGTCAAGTTTTTTTTATGGAGGATTCAATTTATAGGTATGATAGGTTGAATGATTCATTATGTGATTAAACTCAGTCTTTAGTCCTGTTCCACACAGTCAGCTGGTCAAGTTATTATGACATAGCTCACAGCCCAAACCCTCTTATCACATGATTGTTCATTCTAGCATGGCCAGCCCAATGTGGAACAATCTAGGAGCCTATCATGAGTTACCTCATTAGCATAAACCCAGATATGGTCTAGGGGCTCACCATGAATAACAAAGACACTTGTATCACTCAGGAGATTACTTGGTTTTAGAAGCTCTCAGGTACTCAGGATAAAGGTCAGACAAGGTTGTTGTTTTTTTTTTTAATTAACATGTATTACTTTCTTGCGCAGATACATCGACTGTGAGATAAATCCCTCTTTCCCCTCCCCCTTTCTTTTCCCACTTTCACATGATTTAACAATCAAAACCAAGGAAAGCTATACTTGAGAAGTCTTTCCCACTTTGAGCTCCACAAATAAAACTTGTCCAACCCACTCCAAATGAGTAACTGTGTTTTCCTCTGTATCCTTTATGTTTCTACATGTAAATAAAAGCAAATATATATGTCTTTTTCTCAACTGTATAGACTCTAATGTAACTTTCTTTTTTTATTTTCCACTTAAAAATGTGGTAATACATTTCTAGGACATATCAGTAGAATATGCTTTCACAGTTTGATTGTATATTGACAAATTGTTCTCCCACAGAGATTATATTAAAACATTATTTCTGTCTAGAATCCGGATAGTTTCAGACTTCTTGATCTTTGGCCAGTTTTAGAGTTGTTTGTGGTTTATACATGTAACTTTAATATGAATTTCTCTTATGAAGTTGAACGTCTTTATATGTTAGTACATTTGTGTTTCCTTTACTATGAATTGTTTCTATTCTTTACCTAGTTTTTAGTGGAATGATTTTTCCTGTTTAATGTTTTTAAATGGTTAAATCTATGAATGTATTATGGCTTTCTAAATTTTAGGGTCATCCCTATTAGATTATTTTAATGAAACTATTATGTGCCTTTTTCTTTTATACTTTCTGTTTTTTATTAAGATGTAATTTAGCTGTAGTAAAATTTACTTTTTTTAATGTACAGTTTTGTGAAATTTTACCAATGCATCTAATGACTACTGCAGTTGAGATATAAAACACTTCCATCATCCCTAAAAATTCACTTGTGCCCTTTTGTATTCGTTGCTTCCTGAGGAACCCAGCTCTTGGCAACAACTTTCTCTGTCTTTGAGGTTTTACCTTTTTTTTTTTTCCCCAATAGTTTATTGTCAAATTAGTTTCCACATAACACCCAGTGCTCATCCCCACAAGTGTCCTCCTCCATGCCCATCACCCCTTCCCCCCACATCCATCAGTCCTCAGTTTTTGTCAGCATTCAAGAGTCTCTCATGGTTTGCCTCTCTCCCTTTGCCCCACCATTTCCCCCCTTCTTCTCCCCCTTGTTTCTCAGTTAAGTTCCTCCCAATCCTCCTATACGTGCAAACATATGATATTTGTCCTTCTCTGCCTGACTTATTTCGCTCAGCGTAACACCCTCAAGGTCCATCCATGTTGCTACACGTGGCCAGATTTCATTGTTTCTCATTGCCATGTAGTATTCCATGATATAGATAAACCACATCTTCTTGATCCATTCGTCCGTTGATGGACACTTAGGCTCTTTCCATGTTTTAGCTATTGTGGAGAGTGCTGCTATGAACATTGGGGTACATGTGCTCCTGTGCATCAGCATTTCTGTATCCCTGGGGTAAATTCCTAGCAGTGCTATTGCTGGGTCATAGGGGAGTTCTATTGTTAGTTTCCTGAGGAACCTCCACACTGTTTTCCAGAGGGGCTGTACCAGTTTACATTCCCACCAACAGTGTAGGAGGGTGCCCGTTTCTCCACATCCTCGCCAGCATCTAGAGTTCTCTGATTTGCTCATTTTAGCCACTCTGACTGGTGTGAGGTGGTATCTCAGTGTGGTTTTGATTTGTATTTCCCTGATGAGGGATGCAGAGCATCATTTCATGTGTCTGTTGGCCATCTCGATGTCCTCTTTGGAGAAGTGTCTGTTCATGTCTTCTGCCCATTTCTTCACTGGGTTGGTTGTTTTTCAGGTGTGGAGTTTGGTGAGTTCCTTATAGATTCTGGATATTAACCCTTTATTTGATATGTCATTTGCAACTATCTTTTCCCATTCCGTCGGTTGCCTATTAGTTTTGTGGGTTGTTTCCTTGGCTGTGCAGAAGCTTTTAATCTTGATGAGGTCCCAATCGTTTATTTTTGCTCTTGATTCCCTTGCTTTTGGGGATGTGTCAAGTAAGAAGTTGCTGTGGTGGAGGTCAAGGAGGTTGTTTCCTGCTTTCTCCTCTAGGGTGTTGATAGTTTCCTGTCTCACGTTCAGGTCCTTTATCCATTTTGAGTTTATTTTTGTGCATGGTGTGAGAAAATGGTCTAGTTTCATTCTTCTTCATGTTGCTGTCCAGTTCTCCAAACACCATTGGTTAAAAAGGCTGTCTTTTTTCCATTGGATATTCTTTCCTGCTTTGTCAAAGATCAGTTGGCTGTATACTTTTGGGTCCACTTGTGAGTTCTCGATTCTGTTCCATTGGTCTATGTGTCTGTTTTTTTGCCAATACCATACTGTCTTGATGATGACAGCTTTGTAGTAGAGGCTAAAGTCTGGGATGGTGATCCCTCCCATTTTGGTTTTATTTTTCAGTATTACTTTGGCTATTCGGGGTCTTTTGTGGTTCCATACAAATTTGAGGATAGTTTGTTCTAGTTTTGAGAAGTATGCTGGTGCAATTTTGATTGGAATTGCATTGAATGTGTAGATAGCTTTGGGTAGTAATGACATCTTAACTATATTTATTCTTCCTATCCATGAGCATGGATTGTTTTTCCATTTTTTTTTGTCTTCTTCAATTTCCTTCATAAGTTTTCTTTAGTTTTCATCATACAGATCTCTTGTATCCTTGGTTAGGTTTATTTCTAGGTATTTTATGGTTTTTTGTGCAATTGTGATTGGGATCAGTTTCTTGATTTCTCTTTCTGTTGCTTCATTGTTGGTGTATAAAAATACAACCAATTTCTGTACGTTGATTTTGTACCCTGCAACTTGGCTGAATTCTTGGGTCAGTTCTAGTAGGCTTCTGGTGGAGTCTGCTGGGTTTTTGATGTAGACTATCATGTCATCTGCGAAGAGTGAAAGTTTGACTTCCTCTTTGAGAGGTTTTACCTTTTTCAGAATGTTGTAAAAAACTGAATCATTAATTATGTAGCCTTTCATTTAGCTTAATGCATGTAAGATTTATCCATGTTATTGGTATGTTCAGTCATTGATTGCTTCTTTTTCTATGACTAGGTTGTTTTCTATTACATGGATTTACCACAGCTTATTTACCCACTCTCTAGTTGAGGAATATTTGGGTTATTTCTAGGTTTTGGAGGTTATGAATAAAGCCATCGTAAGTGTTCATATACAAGATTTTTGTGAGCATAAATTTTTATGTTTTTGGTTTCATACCCAGGAATGGAATTATTGAATTATGTGTTAATTATATGTATAACTTTAAGAAACTGCCAAGTCATTTTCCAAAATGGCTGTACCATTTTGCATTCCCACCACTAGTGGATGAGAATTATAATTGCTTTGCCTCTTGTCCAGCATTCAGTATTGTCAGGTTTTGGGTTTTTTTGTGTTTTGTTTTGTTTTGTTTTGTTTTGTTTTGTTTTTTGAGAGAATGCAAGCAGGGGAGTAGGGAAGACAGGGGAGAGGGGAGGAGAGAGGGAGAGGGGGAGAGGGGAGGAGAGAGAGAGGGAGGGGGGGAGAGAGAGAGAGAGAGAGAGAGAGAATCTTGAGTGGGGCTCAATCCTACAACCCTGGGGTTGTAAGTCAGATGCTTAACTGAGCCATGCAGGCGCCCCAAGTCAGGTTTTTTTTCTAACCATTCTACTAGGTGTGTAATAGTATCTCATGGTGCTTTAATTTGAATTCTCCTAGTGTTTAATGTCTATATATCATCTTTTGTGAAGTGCTAAACTGTTTACATCTTTGCCCATTTTAAAAATTGGGCTTTTCTTTTAATGAGTTATGCGAGTTATTTATTTTGGCCATAAATCCTTTGTCAGATATCCGATTTGCAAGTATGTTCTCAGTCTGCAGCCTGTATTTTCATTCTTTTAATGTGATCTCTTTCAAAGAGCAGAAATTCTTTATTTTAATGATTTTAATAAGTCACTATGTTTATCTGTGGATTTCACTTTTGATATTATCTGCAAGACATCTTTGCCTATTCCAAGGTCACAAAGACTTCGCCCTGTTTTCTTCTAGAAATCTTATAATTTTAGATTGAATGTTTAGGTCAGTTTTATTTAAATACCGTGTTTGACATTAACTAGAGGTGTAAGTTTTTTGTTGTTTTGTTTTTTTCTTGCCACTGTCTTTTCTGGTTGTTCCTTCCAGACCACTTTCTGGGAAGATTATTTTTGCTCTGTTAAGTGTCTTTTGTGTCTTTTGTGTCTTTGTCAAAAATCACTTGACCTTGTATGTGTGCATCTGCTTCTGGACTCTTATTCCATTTCACCAAATCTATATGTCTGTCTTTCATAACACATTGTCTTGATTACTGTGGCTTTCTAGTAGTGTGAATCCTCAGACTTTATTCTTCTCTTTTAATATTGTTTTGGCTCTTCTATGTAAAATTTGCCTTTCCATATAAATTTTTAAATCAGTTTATTCATTTTTACAAATACCACTAGTATACTTTGATTGGGATTACATTGAAGGTGTAGATTAAATGTGTGGGAAAATTGACATTTTAACAATATTGAGTCTTTCAATCCATGAACGTGGTATCTTCATTTATTTAGGTCTTTGATTTCCTTCAGTATTTTATAGTTTTTAGCATACAGATTCTGCATATATTTTTAAAAATTTATAACCTTAGTTTATCAGTTTTTGGGGGTGCTTTTATAAATGCTACTGCTTTTAAAATTTTGATTTCCAGTTCTTTGGTAGTATGTACAAATATAATTGCATTCCATGACTTGCTGAACTTACTAGATACAGAAACTTTTTCAGAGATTCCATGGCATTTCCCACATAGATAATCATGTGTGCTAATACAGGTAGTTTTCTTTCTTTCTAAATTATATGCCTTTTATTTCTTCTTTTAGCCTTATTGCTGTGGCTGTGGCTTCCAATATGATATTGAATAGGATTGGTGAGAGCAGGCATCCCTATCTTTTTTCTTCCCCTCAAGGAGATATCAGTCCATTTCCTAGTACTTTTATAGCTCTTTTAACACATACATTTAAGTATAATGATCACGTAGCAAAAGAATGCTATTAATTTCTTTCCCAGATGGCTTCCAGTTTTCCTGGTACCATTCATGGACTAGTGCACCATATGTATGTATGTCCATGCCCCCCAACTCACGAACTTCTGTCAAAGCACTTAACTCCACTGCTTTGTTGTTTACTTTTTACTTGTCTTTTTATAGAAGATGAGCATTTTGGGGCGGAATAAGAAATGGTGCCTCCCCTCAAAAGAACTTATGTTGTAAATAATTGGTATTAGATTAGACCATATGAAATTACCATTTTTAATATGTAACCTGTAAAATTTTATGTCTAGTTGGAACCCACAGTAAAACAAGAAAAGAAAATGAAAATTCTCTTCTGCTGACAGGTCTAATTATCAGTGTGAGAAATGATAGTACATGAGAAATTGTTCATCACTGCTGTATGTTTATAAGCAAAGCCCAGAGCTGAATATACTGATATAACTGATATACAACCCCTGCCGTTGAAAGAGATACTTTCTCTGTGGAAAACGGTGTTATTACAATGTTCAAATGTGTTTAATTCTTTGGTCGATCTGTCATTATATTTGCAAATTTAATCTCAGTTTGAATCTACTTATGATCTTTGGTTCATGCGTCTCATTGTCTTGGACTATAAGATAAGACACTGGCAGTGATTTCTGTAAATTACTGAGAAGCTTGACATAATTTTATGTGTGATAATTTTATGTGAAAAAATACATACTTGTTCAGTATGATGTGACAATTACTTCAGTTACTTGGTATCTTGTAGATTTCCTTTTGAAATAACTTAATATTTTAAAAAAGAGGCATTAAAAAAACAAATAAAAAAGAGATGCATTAATGAAATCATAATGTAAAACTATTGTAGTTCCCTACTCCAATTTTTGGTGTAATTTTTTTATTGTAAATTATATATGGAGGAAAACTATTATATTTTTATGTTATATATATTTGTATAATACTTAGGCTCTTAAGCTGGTCTTTTACTGTTCTGTATTCAAGTCTGGAAAAAACAATAGATGAGAGACTAAACTTCATAAAGTCACAAACTACTTTTGTTCACTGTTAAATTCCTTGCACTTAGCACGTAAGTAGTTATTAACAAATGATTATTGAATTAGTATTGATTAGAGTTAGAAAATATAATTTTTACATGAAATATGTTGATTTTAGTTAGAAGTAAAAGTTATTAGAGTTGCATAGGTTTTGCGGTAGTTAAACTGTGTTGGTAAATCTATAGTAACAAGATTATTTCAATTAGGTAATCGGGAATTTGCTCAAGTTATTGTTTTGAGCTTGACTCTTAACTGGATTAAAATATAACTATTAAAACCTATAAAGCACCATGTTTTCATTTGAAGCTCTTATTTAAAATACATGACTTAGAGAAAACTACCTTTGCATTGGTAAGAATACGATAGAAGGACTCAGGAAATTTACTTTCCTTTGTATTTACTGCCACCAGATGGCAAACTAATAATATTACTCTGCCATTAACACTAGAAGACATACTAAAGGTAATGCCCCTTTAATATTGTTTTAACAGTGTTAATTTGTTCAGAAAGAGTTTTGACAAGGGAAGAGAAAACAAATTTTAATATGTTCAGAACTGTAGCTAGGGACTCCTGGGTGGTTAAGCATTTGACTTCAGCTCAGGTCATTATCTCACCATTTGTGGGTTAGAGCCCCGCATTGGGCTCTGTGCTGACTGCTTAGATCCTGGAGCCTGCTTCAGATTCTGCCTCAATCTCTCTGCCCCTTGCCCCACTCACACTCGTGTGCGTGCTCTCTCTCTCTCTCTCTCAAATACAAACATTAAAAAAAAAACAAAAAAAAAACCCCCCCAAAACTGTAACTAACCTTCTTCTAGCCAGAGTGAATAGAATGGTTTCTGTCTAAAAAGGCAAAGCAGAAATCACTATGAGAAGGATGATAAAAACTGATAACTCAGACCTAATAAGTATGTTTGACCATATATTTTTATAAAGGGAATTTAATTCTGACCTTTGTTCTTTCTAGGTTATAGTATATGAGAATGATGGCTCCTGAATATTTTAGGCCCAATTTTATAAACCATTTCACTAAAAATAACTATTAGGTTGTTTTGGAAAAATTGTTATATAAGAGTGTAAAGAAACAGAAGCAACTCAAATGTTCAGTCTTATGAAATTGGTTAAATACAGTAAGGTATTACTTTTTAATTTAATGTTACATAGTAATTAAAAGTGTAATAGAGGAATAAAGGTCCACATTGTTAAATGGAGAGAGATGGGTAGAAGCAAGATATTAAGCAGTATATTATTACAGTTTTTTAAAAAGTACATTTATCTTTGGGAGATACTATTGTGATTTCTTAAACTTATGCATTTCTAAAATGAACATGTTTTTAAATGTTCAGAAATTATATAGACTGATTACTTTTTTCTTCATAGACTGTTTCTTAGATTAAGATATTCCCATGGAAGCATTTATTATATATTCATTTATTATAGTGAATATATTTGAGTAGTTTTGGGTTTTTTTAATTGAATAAGGAAAATGTCTTCTTGTAGGCAATTTTGACTCAAACTTCACTTTTTGAGTCTCTTCTTACTGGTTTATACATAAAACCTTTACAAAAACTCTGCCTTATTGGACAGTTTAATAATTTCCTTTCTTGACAGAAGGGTAAAACTTCTGAATTAGTAAGATTTTGAATATGATCTAATAATTCAATGTTTTGTTAAGGTGCTAGTTACTTTTATAACATAGCCCTTCATTTTTAGGGTCAGCATATTCTTGCTTTTGATATCTGTTTTCTGCCACAGGCCTGAGATTGGAATTGAAGCAATACAACTACTGCTTCCACCAGAGGAAAATAGTATGGGAATTCCTATTATGGTAGGTTATTTTCCAGTAGTCTCTCTGCAATAATATAGGTAGCTCTCTTAATTTGTTTGTTGGTATTTATGCCTCATCATAAATTAAGCATAGCTTTTCTGCATAACTATATGTGAATACTTAGTGTCAGCCAGAATCCTTTGTTGTGGACATTTTGTTTAAAAGTGTGGTGGTCCCTATATTCCTGGAAAACTTATTTATAACAACTTAATTTGAATAGATTTTCAGTGGAGGGGCATAAAAATCTAATTTAAGATCTCTATGTTGTAGTTTGGAGAAGAGAATATGAAATAGCTGAAAATAATGGTACTGTAGTTTCTTTTTTTAAACTAGTAAATTACTAGATGTCTTCATTCTTCTCTTGTCAAGTTGTATGCATCATTTTGCTCATAGCTCATTCTCCTACATGTTATATGTTTGTGGTGCACTCTGTAAACATCAGCCATTCATTAATCACTGGAGAACCTCAGTTATGTGAGTGACTCCCATGTTTTTAGTGCAAGTAGTTAAAAAATCTCATAAATCCTAGGGGTGTTAGACTTGAGGTGCTTGTGAAGACAGTATAAACTGGTTTGATATCATTGGCATTGTTTGTTAGTCCTCTTATTTGAAACTCAAAAATATTGAAAAGTTGTGTAGAGAAGAAAAACCTATGGCCCAGTAAGTGGATTCTTTACTATTATCAAGTTTCGACTTGCTGTACTTTCTGTTAAATATTTTTGATCCTAAATGCTAATACCATTTGATATTAAGTAGACTCAATGCAAAGTTGTTTTATGACAAAACAAATCACCCATACTGGGTTTTTATTATAATTTATTCTTAATTTTTTTTTTCTAAAAAAGAGAAGGTGATTAGAACACTATTTTGTTGATAGCTGAAAAATTTTGTCCATCTGTATTCTGGTAGGAATGGAACAGAGTATTGGGAAAACAATTAGTTTGTGTTCTTCAAATTGAAATAATTTTTATGACATTAAATATTCACATTCTCTTGAGAGAACTAACCAGTTGTGACTCTTTACTTGGTCTTTCAGAATTATCTACTAAATTATCACTTAAAAAAAACAACACACACACACATACACATAGAATGCCTCTTATTTGTTGTTACCTGGATGGCTTTTGCTGAATCCCATTAGAAACTCACCCCCCTCACACACCTTATTTCTGTTCTTTATAGATCATTTTCTAACTATTGGCTCAATAAAAGCTTTGGATGAGTCTTGAAGTATTCCTATCCTAAATCAGTCAAGGATTTGAGTAATGGGTAGGCAAGACAGAAAAAGAAAAAAATGTCAATATAGTAAGGATAAAATTTGATTAGAAAAATAGCAATAAATAGCAAATATCATCACTATCATATTGCTCATTCATTTTTTCTTTCCTATAATGTGTGTTAGAGATCATGCAGAGTCACAAATTCAACTACTTTTGCTATATAATCATTGTGTAAATTGTAATTTTTATCTTTTACCACTAGATGGTGCTTTTGCATTGGTTTCTGTAGACTAAATTTACATAATATTTTAAAATGCATCATAAAGAACAATAAAATTAAATTTTGATAGTGATGTAGTTCTTCACATAGAAAAACTAGCTCAATATAACCATTATTTGTGATATATATGTATATATAGACTATAATTATTTTTAAAAAAAGAGAAGTTCTTATGTATGAAATGGTTAAGATCTATGCTTGACCACATTTTCTAATCCAGTCTTCAGTACACTTCCTTAGAAACATTTTAGATGTTTTGATTTTTTTAGATGATACTGTGATTTAAATGGCACCTAAATAAAACACCATTTCTTGATTTGTAATGTTAAAAAATATATGCAGATAGCTTGGGTTTTTAAAATTGTTTTTGATGATCATTTTTTCTATCTAGTAGCCATCCATTGAAGTTTTTTATTTCACAAATAATACATTGAAATTCTCTTTTGTTAGGAGCCAGGTGACTTTTTGATAGTTATCCTGCTTGAGCAATTTGAGTTGATGTAGGATTGTAGAGTTTACTTGGGATTGTAACAAGGTTGTAGAGATCCCAGTTCAAGGCAATAATAATCTTATGTAATAAAGCATTCACTTACGTTTTAAAGAGCAAAGTACGTAGAGTCTAGAATATCGGTCTCTCTAAACACCTTTCTCTTAGTCCTTCTTTCTCCAATTCAGTCTGTTACTGTTTCCTTTTCTGTTCTTTAAAGGATTATTTATATGAAAACAAAGTTATGGAAACAAGCATCTTAAATTACCCTTTGTATTCTGCTCTTCACTAGCTATTTGATAGCTCTTGAGGTATGAATTGAGAAGCAGTTAAAGCCCAGCAAGTTTCAAGTCTCTAACTTTGCTCTGCATTCAGTACTAGTGGCTCTAGTCCCTGGAGCTATGGGTATGGAGCTGCTAAATGGCTTTGACTTGACAAGTTTGTTTCTTAACAGCCAGTCTTCACTTAGGCACTGTTCAAATTTTGGTCCTAATTTCTATTACTTATTGGTATGTGAACTTTTGTCATTTAACCCTTGTAGAACTTACTTTTCTTACTCTAAATCACTCTAAAGTAGTGATTGAATGTAGCAAATAAGAATCATGACTAAAGGGCAGTGTTACTCAGAAAAAAAATAATTATGTGCACGCAGGAGGAAAGAACAAAGTACCTACAATCCTGCCACTGAGTTAACTAATCTGTTGTTACTTTAAAAAAAAATTCTGCTGATCATTATTTAACATAAGTAGAATTATATTTGTGTATTTGTTGTGTTCCAGCTAATACTTTTATGAGCATTGTTTGTCCCATGTTTTTAGAAGTTCTTTAAAACTTTGTTACTAAATATCATTCAGTTCTATTGTATGATATATACTGGGGTAGAGACAGCAATACAGGATAAATCAAAGTGATAAAGGAAAGGAATCAGGATTCTTAAGGTTTAGAAACCATGGAAATATTTTTGAATAAATTTTTCTTCTGTGAGTATAAGCTCCTTCCCAGTGACTGCAGTCATTAAGGTATGGTATCTGGCATGTAAGAAGTGTTTAATAAATGACCATGAGGGAATGAAAGATCAGAGAGGAAAATTGAAGATACAGATATCTTTGAAAGTAAACCAGAAGAAAGTTGAAGGAACTCATCCTTGCTGTTTGCTTTCTCTCTGAGGTGGAATGCCAAGAAATAGTGCCTTCCTAGTTTGCTGACCTCAAAGCATGGCTGTGAGGAAGTAATGTGGGAATAGATGTGAGAGCATTCTTAAACTAGGAACTACTGATACAAATGGAAGGAAGTAATACTTTTCATTTCTGGCATCTTAATTTTGAAATCAGGGACTTCAAATCAGATGCTTTTTGGTTCTCACCAACTCAGAACCTGTTTGCTTCCTTAACAACTGCTAATTTAACTTCTCTTAGATGTGTATTTGTTGGAAGAGCTACGCTTTGGAGACAGATGGTCCTGGGTTAGAGTCCATTATTCTCCACTTGTTAACCATGTGATTTCCAGTGTTTAACTTTTCCACCTCAGACTTTTATCTGTGAAATTGGAAGTAGAAACTACTTGACAGACATGTTACAACTGAGTACAAATAAAATGTCTAGAATTATCATAGGTATTCACATTACCTGGGATGTTCATCCCAGCCTCATATGATCAGCCAGCCTTGTTCCATCTTCACATAAATAATGCTAGATAAAAGTACTATCTTATATTGAACCAAATCTTATCTTGCTGCTTGTTATTATTCATTGATCTAGTTCTTATCTCTAGATCTATGCAATTTGGTATCTCTTCACAGTGATAGCACTTCATATCATATTCTCCCTGACTCCTTTTCCGAAAAAAATACCTTCAGCTTCATTGACACTTATGGTTTTTAGATTCACCATCATCCTGGCTTTAAATGTGTTCTAGTCTCATTACTTTAGATGTAGCTTGACCTGTGTCTAGGAATTTGCCTTACTTTTCCTAGAGGAGGAAAATGAGATTAATGAGAAACTTTTTTGAGATAAAAATTTCATTTTAATGGGTCAAAACTAAAGTGCAATTTTACTATTTCATATACCAAAGTATACTCTTTTGTTAATGGCATTTATAAAATGATTGCCTTTAGTCTGTTTTAAGATAAATTACTGAGGACTGTTTTTTTTTCCCCTTTTAAAAATAAACCTCTACCCAGAGCACCTGGGTGGCTCAGTCGGTTGGGCGTCTGACTTCGGCTTGGGTCATGATCTCGCTGTTTGTGAGTTCGAGCCTGGAGCCTGCTTTGTATTCTGTATCTCCTTCTCTCTCTACCCCTCTCCAGCTCATGCTCTGTCTTTCTCCTTCAAAAATAAACATAAAGATAAATCTCTAGAGCCCTCAGTATTATCTAGCCCTAATGTGTTGTGATTCATTAATAAAAATGAGAAAAGTAAACTGTTTTCTTAAAGTTTATTTATCTATTTTGAGAGAGAGGGGGAGGGAGAGAATCCAGTGTGGGGCCTCATCTCATGAACCATGAGATCATGACCCAAGCCAAAATCAAGAAAGCAAGGGGAGCCATCCAGGCACCCCTAGAAAAGTAAACTATTGAAATAAAATGCCAGTATAATACATAGCATACTGTTGGTTATCCACTCACCAGCCACTTCCTGCTTTGCAGGCCCTCAGTTTTGTTTGGGTGCTTACTCCTCTCCTACATGACTTGGAAAAGTCCTTAATAATGTAAAGCTAGCAGTGATTTGTTTAGGAAGGAACATAAGAACCAAGACTGGTCACATGAAAGGAAAAGTCAGGTTAGGTTGCTTCTAGGAAAGTCTTCCTTATACCTAAAATGGAGACACAGCAAGAAACTTCCCTTTCCACTGGGCAACAATATGTGTCTGATATGATGGCCTTGAAGTATGACAGGTATCTGTGACTATGAAGGGAATTCTCCTAAGGTCCATACTGAGTCTGACAGAGAGGACTCAGCCAGAGCCTATATGTCAGTCAGTTACCTTAGAGCCACCATAATTTCACTTCTTGTTGTTTATAATAAGTCTCTTTATTGAAAGTCTGCTATACAGAAAAGTAGACACTTTGTGGAAGGCCCATTAAGATATAATGATGAGGGGCACTGGGGTGACTCGGTTGATTCAGGGTCTGTCCGACTTCAGCTCAGGTTGTGATCTCAGGGTTTGTGAGTTCAAGCCCCACATCAGGCTCTGTGCTGGCAGTGCAGAGCCTTCTTGGGTCTGCCTCTCTCTCTCTCTCTCTCTCTCTCTCTCTCTCTTTCCGCCCTCCCTCCCTCCAAAAATAAAATAAATCAACATTAAAATAAAAATGTAATAATGAGTCTCATAATTTTAAGATCACATCAGAATTATATTCAGGTCAAAAACTTCATGGGTATTCCCAACTACTGAATGTTCAGATTGTGAACAGAACAGACAAAAGCATTTTTGTACTGCAATAACTGATACAGATTTAATTACCCAATTAGTCAAGAGTGAGCTAATTACCAGTTCTGAGAGGGGCCCTTTCTTTCCATTTAAGAAGTTCAAAATTGACTACATATAAAGGAATTGATGTTATTTTACTCTGAAGTAACATTAAGTTTTAAGCATGGCTTTTACAGGTTTATTAAGGGTATGAAAATCTATGCAAAAAAACTCCATGCCTCATACACATTAGAAACACCCTTTCCTTCTTTTAACAATAGAAACTATTTTGTAAAATTTTAGGTAGCACTCTTTAATAAAGGGAGCTGAAGAATATGAAAAGTGTTCTGAGTCATCACTTGGACTTTAAAATAGTTACAAGTTTTAGTATTTTTGTCTCCACCCTTCTACAGTTTCGAAAGATGTGAATCATTTTCTTCAGTATTTCCCAAATGATAGCTACTTTGAAAGGGAAGTGGCGTGTGTGGTCCCAGTTTGTGTGTGAAATAACTAGCATACATTTCAGTTACTGATTTTACTACACTTTGTGGGAATCCCTTGGACCTCTCACATAAATTATTGCTTATGAAGGTAAACATTGGGTAACTATAGCAACTTGTTCTTAAATTGAAAATTTTCTCCAGTTTTTAAAGAGATATTATTTATCCCAGTGTCATCACACTATAGAAACCAGAATGAATTGCAAATAACCTTTCCTCAGTTTTTTTTAAAGGAAGGCAGAAATTCAGCCTGTTTAATAATGGTACACTCTGCTAATTTGTAGTATTGGACATAAGTTGTCTTTGATGCAGTTGCTGAGAGATAATTATGTAAATAATAATGTAACATTATATTTCAGAGAATGTGCTTATCCTGGGCCTGGTAGGACGTAAGTCCTGTCTGTGCCAGAGATTCTGTTAACTAACATACCTCCCAGCCAAAAACTATACTAATAAGAGACAGATCAAATAGGGTATTTAAAAGTCACGCAGCTGGAATCTGGCCTTCAGTCTGATGAATACTTTTGCTTAATTTTGAACTACTTCTTGAGGTAATCAAAATTATGAAGAAAATAATCTAACTTTTAAAAATACAAGCTTAAACACAGCACTACATACTTGACAACAGGATGTTTTCCTCCCCTTTCTCTGTTAGTTTTGGCATATTGAGTGTATTCTGGAAAACTACCTAAATTGTTATATTCGTTTTGTGAATTTTTTTGCTTGCATACTTTTTGAAGGAAATAATTATTTCTTTTTTCAGACTCAAATCTAATTTTTTTAAACATTTATTTTTGAGAGAGAGAGAGAGAGAGAGAGAGAGAGAGAGAGAGAGAATGAACCAGTGGGGGAGGGAAAGAGAGAGAAGGAGACAGAATCTGAAGCAGGCTCCAGGCTCTGAGCTATCAGCACAGTGCCTTATGCGGGGCTTGACTCACAAGCCATGAAGACTCAAATCTAAAAACAGTCATTTAAATACTGATTTAGACCTTAACATCTCGTATATAACTCTTGAGTCTACACTCTTTCCAGGAAGCCCATTCCATTTCCTGTCCTAACTGAAACTGTATTTTCGTAAGTACATGCTTCTCCAGAGTTCTGCTCAAGTATTGTTCCTTTGCTTATAGCCAGTATATCTTGGGGGGGGTGTGTGTCATGTGTGTGTAGGAGGGAGGAGAGCAGAGTCAGCATTCTTCTAGTTGTCCACTAGAGCTATTAAATGTTACCAGTCCACCTGTCTATAAAAAATCTTCCTTCTTTTGAAGCACATGCCATCTGGCTAGGTGACTCTTCTGGTTTTTTTGTTGCTATTGTCTGCCAATCTCACTGCCCAGTTCTACATCTGGGTCAGAGTTAATATCAGTTATCTACATGATTTCATTTCTTTGTAGGTGACATTTTGAATATTATACTTCACATTGTACCAACTTCCACACCGGTGATCCTCTCCACTTGGCTCTAACCACATACTCCAATAAGCACATCCCACAATTTGTTTCTTGTACTGAAACTGCCTTCACTTATATATTTTTATTATTATCCAGCCTAGACCTCATTACCCATTACTTTCAACTGCTAAACATTCACACTCACTTCTTTATAACTTTATACTTTCACTTCCACTTCCCTTACCCATATCAACCTTTCCTTCTTGCTTCAGAAGACAAAGATTTTCTCTTTGTAACTCAAGATAATTTTCCACCTCCATACTACAACCCCCTTTTTTCTGCATCTGTGAGATCTTCCTTCCTCAATCATTCTTTTTTTTTTTTTTTTTTTTAGTTATTCCCCCTTTTTAGTCTTTTCCTTTTTGACCGTACTGTCTTCTTATCTATGAACACAGGATATTTTTCTCTTTATGTCATTTTAATTTTTTCATCCATGTTTTGTAATGTACAAGTCTTTTTACCTGCTTAGTTAAGTCTGTTACCAATTATCTTTTTGTTTATGATGCTATTGTAAATGAGATTATTTTCTTAATTTCCTTTTCAGATAGTTTTTTCATAGTGTATAGAAATGCAACTGATTTAGTTGATATTTGTATACTGCATCTTTACTGAACCAGGTAATTCTAAGGATTTTTGTGGAATCTGAAGGATTTTGTACATAAGATTATGTCTTCTGCACACAGAATACTTTTACTTCTTTCTTTCTGATTTGGATGCCATTTATTTCTTGTCTAATTGATCTGGCTAGGAAATTCAGTACTGTGTTAAATGGAGTAGTGAGAGTGGGCATCTTTGCTGTGTTCCTGATCTTAGAGGAAAAGCTTTCAGTTTTTCACCACTGAATGTGTGGACTTTTCATATATGGTCTGTATGATGTTAAGGTAATTTCTTTCTATTCCTAGTTTGTTGCAAGTTTTTATCATGAAAGGGTGTTGAATTTTTTTCTTATGTTTTTTTCTGTATCTGTTGAGGTGATCATGTGGGTTTTTTTTTTTTATCCTTCATTCTGTTAATACCATGTGTTAATTCATTTTTGTGTGATATACCATGATTTCATGTCAGGCATAAGTCCCACTTTGTCATGGCATATGATCCTTTAAATGTACTGTTGAATTTGATTTGCTAGTATTTTGTTGATAATTTTTGTATCCATGTTCATCAGGAATTCTGTGTTTGCTTATAATTTTCTTTTTTTGTAGTGTCTTTGTCTGGTTTTGGTATCAGGGTGATGCTCGCCCATAAAATGAGTTCAGAAGTGTTCGTTTTTATTCTTTTTTTTTTTGGGAAGAAGGACATTAATTTTTTAAATATTTGGTATAATTCACCAGTAACACCATCTGGTTCTGAGCTTTTCTTTGTTGGAGGTTTTTGATTACTGATTCCGTCTTTTTCTATTAAAGATTCAGTCTTTGGTAGGTTGTATGTTTCTAGGAATTCATCCATTTATTCTAGGTTGCTCAATTTCTTGGCATTATAATTGTTCATAGTAATCCCTTATCTTTCCCACCCACCCCTTTCCCCCCACTTCCTGTGGCATCAGTTATAATGTCTCGTCTCCTCTTTCATTTCTTATTTCATTTGTGTTCTCTGTTTTTCCTAGTCTAGCTAAAGTTTTGACAATTCAATATTTTCAAATAACCAGCTCAGGTTTTTTTTCTTATTTCATTTAGTTCTGTTCTAATCTGTATTATTTTCTCTCTTCTGTGAACTTTTGGCTTCACTTGTTCTTTTTCTAGCTCCTTGAGGTGTAAAGTTAGGTTACTTGAGGTCTTTCTTTTTTAATGTAGGTGTTTGTCAAAATAAACTTCCCTCTGAGTACTGCTTTTGCTACATCTCATAAGTTTTGGTATGTTGTCTTTTTGTTTTTGTCTTAAGACATTGAGGTATTTCTAACTTTCCTTTTGATTTCTTCTTTGATCCATTGGTTGTTTAAGAGTGTGTTATTTAATTTCCACATATTAATTACTTTTCCAGTATTCCATTTGCTATGGATTGTTAGTTTCATTCTGTTTTGGTCAGAAAAGATATTTGGTACGATTTCTTCTTAAATTTGTTGAAATTTGTTTTGTGACCTAAGATGTCAGCTTATCCTTGAAAATGTTCTTTATGTGCTTGAGAACAGTGTATATTCTGCTACTGTTGGGTGGAGCATTCTGTTAAGCCCATTTGGTCTATAGTGTTCAAGCCCACTATGTTCTCATTGATTTCCTTTTGGGATGCTCTCTCCGTTACTGAAAATGGGATATTGAAGTCTGCTACTAGTATTACTGTATTCTGTCAAGTTCTCCCTTTAGTCTGTCAGTGTTTAATAAATCTATTTATATGCTCTAACGTTGAGTGTGTGTGTGTGTGTATTTCTCTTCCTAGTTTCGTCATTATATAGAGTCCTTCTTTGTCTCATGTGACAGTTTTTGACTTAGAGTCTATTTTGTCTGGTAAAGTTTAGCCACCCTGTTCTGTTGTTGTTGTTGTTGTTACCATTTGCATGGAATACCTTTTCCATCCCTTCACTTTAAGCCTACATGTGTCCTTAAATCTAAAGTTAGTCTCATGTAGACCACATATAGTTGGATCTTTTTTTTAAATGTGTATTTATTTTGGTGGGGGGGAGGGAGAGTGGAGAGGCAGAGAGAAGGGGAGAGAGAAGAAGAGGGAGACAGAGAATCCCAAGCTGACAGCAGGAGCCTGATGCAGGGTTCATACTCAGAAACTGTGAGATCATGACCTGAGCTGAAATTAAGAGTTGGACAGTTAACCAACCGAGCCACCCAGGTTGCTCTGGATCTTGGTTTTTTAAAATCTATTCAGTCATACTGTATCTTGATTGGTTAGTTCTTTTTTGAAAATCAAATTCTTTAGCCTTCTACATGTTTATCTTGATCTTTGTCTTTTTTTCCTTAGCCATTTTTCAGTTAAATATTACCCAACTTACTCTTTTCTCAGAGCCAAATTTATTGAAGAAATTTAACCTATGATCACTACCACTTGTGCTACCTTTCTTTCATGAATTAACCTATTCTTTTTAAAAAAATGTTTAGGGGTGCCTGGGTGGCTCAATTGGTTGCGTCTGACTTTAGCTCAGGTCATGATCTCACAGTTCGTGAGTTTGAGCCCCGCGTCAGGCTCTGTGCTGACAGCTCAGAGCCTGGAGCCTGCTTCAGATTCTGTCTCCCTCTCTCTGCCCCTTTCCTACTTGTGCTCTTTCTCTCTCTCTCTCAAAAATAAACCTTAAAAAAAAATTAAAAATTTTTTTTAACCGCAACTGAGCCAACCAGGCGCCTCTAAACAAATTTTTTTTAAAGAATAGGTTGATTCATGAAAGAAAGGTACCAGAAGTGGTAGTGATCATAGGTTAGATTTCTTCAATAAATTTGGCTCTGAGAAAAGAATAAATTGGGTAATATTTATTTTATTAAAGTTTTAAATTTATTTTATTTTATTTTTATTTTTGAGAGAGCAAGACAGAGTGTGAGCAGGGGAGGGGCAGAGAGAGAGGGAGACAGAGACTTTGAAGCAGGCTTCAGGCTCGGAGCTGTCAGTGCAGAGTGCAACATGGGGGCTTGAACTCAAGAACCATGAGATCATGACCTGAGCTGGTCAGTTGCTTAACCAACTGAGCCACCCAGGTGCCCCTGAATCAACCTGTTCTTTTTTGTTTTGTTTTAATTTTTTTAATGTTTTATTTATTTCTGAGAGAGAGAGAGACAGCGTGAGCAGGGGAGGGTCAGAGAGAGAGGAAGACACAGAATCTGAAGCAGGCTCTAGGCTCTGAGCTAGCTGTCAGCACAGAGCCTGACGCGGGGCTCAAACCCATGAACCATGAGATCATGACCTGAGCCGAATCGGACGCTTAACTGCCTGAGCCACCCAGGCACCCCTGAATCAACCTATTCTTATCAGAAAACGAACATAAAGTTGTAAAATGCCAAAACTGGAAACAACTTTAAAAATCACTTGATCAGTTTCATTTGCTTCAACAGTAAAACAAAGGTGCTTAAAGAAATGATGTAATGTGCTGACAGATAGTCAACTTTTGTTAACTTCAACTTGTGAATTCTGTATGGAACCCTAATGTATGTGAAGAGACCTTTGCGTACTGAAGAAAATGGGACCTAAGAAGTTCATGTACTTTGTTTCATGCGAAAATAGTGTTGTTGCCTTCAAGCCAGGGCTAATACTGTGATAAAATTAGAGAGATGTATGTGTTTTTAGGGAAGAAACAATAGGGAAAAGAAAAAGAACTAGTGAGCCATTTCATGTTATAACAGAAATATTTAGGAACAGTCAACTAAGACTATTGTGACTATTTTACAGTGAAGCAGCCTAACAAGGTATGTTCATATTACTGTCTCTGAGCCTTCATAAAAATCGATGTTCTTTTCTCTAAGACAGTAATGTAGGTAGCATATTTTAGGTTTTTGTTTAGAACAGTTAACTTTTAAAAAGTTAGTCTATATAGGTCTAATCCAGTGTTGTGTAATATGATAGTCACTAGCCAGATATGGCTGACTAATGTAGCTGAGGAACTGAATTCTTGATTTAGTTTAATCTAAATTTTTAAAATACATGACTTGGTTACTGGAACTTAAAAAAAAGTATGTTTGTGGGGCACCTGGATGGCTCAATTGGGCTTCTAACTTCGACTCAGGTAATGATCTCACGGTGGGTGAGTTTAAGCCATGTGTTCGGCTCTGTGCTGACAGCTCAGAACCTGGAGCCTGCTTCAGATTCTGTCTCCCTTTTTTTCTCCCCCTCCCCTGCTCATGCTCTGTCTCTCAAAAAATGAGTAAATGTAAAATAATATATATGAGGGGTGCCTGGGTGGCTCAGGCGGTTAAGCGTCCGACTTCAGCTCAGGTCATGATCTCACGGTTGTGGGTTCGAGCCTTGCGTCGGACTCTGTGCTGACAGCTCAGAGCCTGGAGCCTGCTTCAGATTCTGTGTCTCCCTCTCTCTGACCCTCCCCTGCTCACACCGTCTCTCTCTTTCTCTCTCAGAAATAAATAAAACATTAAAAAAAAAATATATCTATGATTGTAACAACTCAGGCACATGTATTTACATTGTCAGCTGTAAATATTTTGAGATCTAAATACAAATCCATTATTTTCAGTGAAAATTTAATGTTTGCATTGAGATATGCTTTAAGTCTAAATACACAACAAATTTTGAAGATAATAAAAAAATGTAAAATATCTGACAACTCTTGATTATAAGCTGAAATGATAATATTTGGGATGTATTTAAAATATGTGGCTCATTTTTTATTTTTGTTGTATGGCACTTGTCTACTCTTTGAGTAACTAAACTATTAGTCTGGCATTATAAATAGTATTTTTTTAATGTTCATTTATTTGGGGCAGGGGGAAATGTGCACACTAGCAGGGGAGGGGTCATGACCTGAGCCGAAATCAAGAGCCAGTGTTTAACTGACTGAGCTACCCAGAAACCCCTGTAAGTAGTATTAATATTAATTAAACCTAGTAAATAAAATGGTTTGAACGATTTTCTCAGATATGTGATCATCAAGAAGAAGTTTTGATTAGATGTTCTAGCTAGTTTACTGTTGGTTTGAGAAAACACCCTTCCAGTAAATCAGAGGAAAAAGCAACAATGAAGTTTATGAATAGTTTCATAAAAGCCATCATTTTTTAAAGAGAATGGACAATTAGAAGATATCTTTATGTACAGTTACAATTAATAAATTAATATGCTGTACTCTTAATGACTTAATTAGTGGTAGGTTTATCTGATACCTCATTTATAGGTCTTCTTCTGTTTATACTGCTTTTTACACTCACTTGTGTTCTTGTACTGGTTAGTTTTTCTTGTGTACTCATTTAGGCTGCATAAGGACTTTTTTCTTCCTGCTTTACTGAGGTATAATTGGCAAGTAAAAATTATATTACATAAGGTCTACAAAGTGATCATTTGAAATACACAGGTACAGTACTGTTAACTGTAGTTGTATGTATAGACCTCCCAAAGTTACTATTCTTAAAACTGAAAGTTTTTACTCTTTGACCAAAGTTTCACCATTTCCCCTACCTTCAAGCCCCTGGCAACCACCATTCTAGTCTCTGTTTCTATGAGTTCAAGTAAGTGCAGTCATATAGTATTTGTCTTTTTGTGTCTGGCTTATTTATGCTTATTTTATTAGCATAAATGCCCTCTGTGTTCATCCATGTTGTTGGAAATGGGAGGACTTCTTTCATTTTTACGGCTGAGTAATACTCTGTTGTGTATACATATACCACATTTTTTTATCCATTCATCCTTTGACAGACACTTACATTGTTTCTGTATCTTGTCTTTGTGAATAATGTTGCAGTGAACATAGGAGGGTAGATGTCTGAGATACTGATTGCATTTTTTTGGATGTATACCCAGAAGTGAGATTGCAGGTCCTATAGTAGTTTTATATTTAACTTTTTGAGGAACCTCCATACTGTTTTCCATGGTGGCTGTATCAATTTGTATTCAACCAGTAGTGTGCAAGGGTTTCCTTTCAACACAAGAGCACCCTTTCATGTACCTGTGGCCATTTGTATGGACTTCTTTAGAAAAATATCTATTTAGGTTTTTTTTTTTTTTAGTGTTTTATTTATTTCTAGCAGAGAGAGAGAGAGACAGTGTGAGCAGGGGAGGGTCAGAGAGAGAGGGAGTCACAGACTGAAACAGGCTCCAGGCTCTGAGCTGGCAGTCAGCACAGAGCCCGACGCGGGGCTCGAACCCACAAACCGCGAGATCATGACCTAAGTGAAAGTCGGACGCCTAACCGACTAAGCCACCCAGGCGCCCCTTATTTAGGTTTTTTGCCCATTTTTAAAAATCAGGTTATTTATATATTTTTTGCTATTGAGTTTTATGTGTTCCTTATATATTTTGAATATTAATTTATTATTGGATATATATGGATTACAGATAAGATATTTTCTCCCATTCCATTGATTTTCTTTTCATTTTGCTGATAGTTTCCTTTGCCATACAAAAGCTTTTTAGTTTGATACAGTCCCATTTGTTTCAGTTTGCCTTTGTTGCCTGTGCTTTTGGTGTCATACCCAAAAAATCATTAGGTTGCATAAGGTCTTTGAAGGTGGAGATGATATATGACATTGCATAATCTCTTGATATATGTATAGTAGAGTAGAAATATTAATATGAATTATTTGTTGAATCAGTTGCTATTGTAATCTTAAATGTTTTAAATTAAGGTATTCCTGCCAAACATTTTTTATATTATTTCAGTGTACTGGATTTTGGGCAAGATGGAACCCAACCTTACCATCCTGGTATGGTAAGGAACTTTTTTATACTCCTCTTCGAGTTTAGACAAGTTCAGGATTGTTAACACTTAATTTTCAAATCATGAGAATAGATGTTAGGTTACATATTTTGGATTAAGATTTGGAACCGACTTAGAGCTTGAAGGGTTCTTAATGATAGAACAAGTTCTATTACTCATTTTAATACATTTGGAAACTGAAAAAGGCCTAGATTACTTAAAGTCTTGCAAGTACTAGTTGCTTATATAAAACACCTGGGAGTTGTTTTGTGATTACCATCTTTTCCCTTGCCCCTACATCCAGCCTATTAGCATATCCTATAAATCCTATTTCTAAAATATATCTTAGGCTCTGCATTTACATGCCCAGCATCCTAGTTTAGATTACCCACTCTTTGGATTATTTCACCAGTCTCCTAACTAGTCCTTTGGCTTTCTTCTTCTGCTCTTCAAATTTGTTCTCTACACTGAAGCCACATAATCTTTTTAAAGCAAATCATGATGATTGCCTTGCTTAAAAATTTCTAATGACTTTTCAGCCACTTAGGGAATACAAACTTTATAATGTGGTTTTCAAAGCCCTATGTAATCTGAGTTTAGCTATTTCTCCCAACTACATCAGCTCCTCAATAGTTCCTCATAGTTGCTTACTGCAGCCATGTGGATCTTCCTCTAGCATTTTCCAAGAAATTTTTTCCTTCTACCCTTTATCACAGTTTGCAGTTATATAATATTTATTTGTATGTAAGCTCTATTAGAATTAATAAGGATTGACTCTTTATTCATAATTTTGTTTCCTTAGCCTAGCAGAAAGCCTGACACATAGTAGGTGATTAATAAATACAGATGAATGGATGAGTCATTGACTGGATGTTACTGAGCTTCCAGTCTCCATATATAAATTGGATAATAGTATCCACAAGAAGTGATTAAGGATTCAGTGAAAATATTTGTGATAAATATTTGTTTCCTTCTCCCTCCATGGATAATACAGTGGATTTGTTCTTTGAGCTGTTTTCCGATTATTGTTTCTATTTCAGTTTGTTGCAAATTTAAGTAGCTATACTGTACTGGAGTATGGATCATTGATTGATGATTAAAGGAAGAGTAAGATTATCACTTAGTGTTAGGTTCAGCTCTGAGTAAAAGAGACTCAAAAATGACAATGACTTATACAAGGTAGAACTTATGTTTCTTTGTAACGTAAGAGTTGGGAAGTGGAGTCTAGGGCTTTTATGGCAGTCCTGTCCCACAAAGTCCTCAGTGACCCAGATCCCCTGTAGTATGCCCTTCCACCACCCTAGACTCTGGTCCTTGTTTGGTTTAAGATGGTGGCGAGTCATCCATGTTCCAGGACGCAAGGTGGATATACCGTTTGTCCTTGTAGGAATAGGAAGTTTTCTGGAAGCCATATAACACCTCTACTTAAAATGCTGGTCACCGCTTTGCCTTGTGGCTCCTAGCCACAGGGAGGCTGAGAAGTATAGATATTGTTCTGTGAGGCCCTGTACTTACCTAAAAATTGAATGTTCTAGTTGAATGGAAGATGGGAAGAATAGATGCAGAATATAAGTAGGTCTTTGTAAAGAACATGTCAGAGTATGGATGTGAGGGTGATCTGGCTGCGACATCTGTCATCCCATTGATCACCAGGGTTGATTCGGCTGATCTGGCTGGCTAGGCAGGTGTCCCCTTCCTCCCTCACCTCTCCATGTGCATCCCTCCTGAAGCTGCGTGCTCGGTCGAAGAGGACGAACTTCCCCGATAGAGGAGGACCGTTCTTTGGTCAAGGGTATATGAGTAGCTGCGCTCCCCTGCTAGAACCTCCAAACAAGCTCTCAAGAACATATCAGAGTAATAATAGGTAACATTAATATATGTTAACAATATGCAGTGTATGATAGTGTTAATAATGGAAGGGGTAACAATTCGTTATACCATTATAAGAGACCAATGGGGTCAAACCACTTGAGATCATTGGATAACATTGGTTGTCAGCCATCTTGGAAGTATGGTTGGATAAACATTTAAAAAATGGCCTAGTTTGTAAATATATTATATACAGAGGATTAATTTGCATGTATTATAAGGATTTTAAATTCATCATTTAAAAAATATGTAATTTTTGCAGTGGCTATACTAATAATGAGGAAGTTGATCAGTAATCTAAATGAGCTATTTAAAAATTCTTTGCCTCCTCCTCCCCCACTTTATTTTAAAATCTATTCATAGGACCTTTTCTAAAGTATATGGACAGATGAGCCCTAGCTTAACATTGTTCAGGATTCTTGACCTATGAGAAATATTTCTGAAACATGGTTTAAACCCACTTCTTACCGTCTCTCGCCACAAGCTTTTTATTTTTTAATACTAAGAGACTAGCTTGGCAGAGTAGTTGCTTCATACACCCTGAGTAAAATTCCTATTCTGTGATAATCAACATGGAGGTCACAGATTTTCAGGGATAAAATGAGCTTTTGGATTGAATCTGTATGCAGGAAAAAAATCACATGTGTCAGAAAAAAATATTCTGGTGTAACAAAATTGGGAACCTAAAAAAAATCTTTTGGGATGTTATAATATTTTACCATTAAACAAAGGTTTAAACCAGCTTTACCATTATGTGATTTTTGTGAAGAGTAGAAGTAAGCTGTTGATAGGATGCATTTTAGTATAAAGAGTGGAAGGATTATGAAGTTGTCAGAATTGTAATTTATTGGCTTATTAAAAAACTTAATTTGGCCTAAAATGTAAGTGCCTCAAGACAGAAACCACATCCCTTTGCCGTTGTTCAACTGGAATAAAAAATGTTGAATTTAAGTTTGCACTGTCTTTTTCAGTAACTTTTTTACTATAAATACTTTGTACATTCCTAAAGTCTTAGTTATTTACCTATCTCCTTTTTCTTTAAGATGTGAATTCCTTATATTAGGGGTCTGTTTCTTTCAGTAGAAGATCTATAACAGTGCTATATGGTGTTGTTAACTTAAATAATAAAAAATAGTGCAGTAATTATCTCAGTTTTTTTAATCTGACTTTGATTATATAGAATGTCATGGACCAGTAATTTTAAAAAAATTTTTTTTAGCGTTTATTCATTTTTGAGAGACAGAGATAGAGTGCAAGTGAGGGAGACACAGAATCTGAAGCAGGCTCCAGGCTCTGAGCTGTCAGCACAGAGCCCCACATGGGCTCGAACTGATGAACTGCAAAATCATGACCTGAGTTAAAGTCAGACACTTAACAGACTGAGCCACCCAGGCACCCCAATGAATTTTTTTTTCTTAAATTTTTTTTTTAAGTAGCCTCCATGCCCAACGTGGGACTTGAACTCATGGCCCTGAGATCAAGAGTCACATGCTCTACAGACTGAGCCAACTAGGCACCTTCATGGCCCAGTAATTTTTTACCCTTTCTCTTTCCTTAGACTGTAAAGTACAGTGAATGTGGAAGAATGGTAAAACTCATAGTCCTACTTCTTGCCTTAATTGACCCCTTCCTCCCTTCAGTAATGCTTAGTTAATTCTTATCTGGTTACTGGAGTGTTAAGACAAGCTTCTAGCAGTCTCTCTAGCAGCCTGAAAAGGGTGGTGTGAGGGGAGTGTACTTAGCAACTGAATGAGATATCTAGACAGTCTGAAGCATCTCACCAGTAGGGGGAGAAATTGTCAGTAGTCCTCTCCTCACTACCTTCACAGGGGATATCATTCTACTCCCCTAAGTATCCATAATAATAAGATTATCTACATTTTATTTTAAACTCCACTCTTAATAACACTATAAAGTAGATTCTGTTGAAGTGAGACACAGAGAGATTAAGTACCTTGCTCAAGGTCACAGTTAGGTTTGTTAGTGCAGAAACTGGATTAGAACTCAGGTGTTTAGTCTACAAAGCCTACATTCTCAATCACTGTCCTAGTACTGTATTTATCCTAGGTAAAAATCTCTGAAGATTATTCTTATTTAATAAGTGTAAAGTCGGGGCGCCTGGGTGGCTCAGTCGGTTGAGTGTCTGACTTCAGCTCAGGTCATGATCTTACAGTTCTATAGGTTCGAGCCCTGCTCTGTGCTGACAGCTCCGAGCCCGGAGCCTGCTTCTGGTTGTGTGTGTCCCTCTCTCTCTGCCCCTCCCCTGCTAGTGAACTGTCTCTCTCTGTCTCTCAAAAATAAATAAAAATGTTAAAAAAAAAATAAGTTTAAAGTCATTCAGGCTCAGGGAATTTAAGTTTCTTGCTCGAGGACACAACTGATAAATACTGGAATCAGAATTTTGAATTCAAGGTAGGCTGACTCCTGAGGCCTTAATTTTAGCTTTCATTCT
The DNA here is from genome assembly GCF_003009895.1 of Hyaena hyaena. Taxonomy (NCBI): domain Eukaryota; kingdom Metazoa; phylum Chordata; class Mammalia; order Carnivora; family Hyaenidae; genus Hyaena; species Hyaena hyaena. Next base: position 2,452,905 of record NW_024080841.1, on the reverse strand, counting down.
ATATCATTGTTTTATATCCTGTCATCTTCTTCATTTGAAATTGTTCACCTTCTAGAGGTACAAAAGTCATTTTGTTGCGCCTTATATCTCTTGTGTTTTTTGATTAAAGCATGTTTGTGTATATTTTATATATATATAAATATATATATACACACACCCATATACTCTTAATATATACATATATAGATATACACATGAATCCTCTGTTGTCTTTATAATTTTACTACTCTATTCCAGAGTCTTGTGACCTAATAGAATTAGTTTAATTGAAATTGTTTACAAGTGGAAAAAAGTATAAGGAAACTGTGTGTGTGTGTGTGTGTGTGTGTGTGTGTGTGTGTGTGTGTGTGTAAAAACATAGTCTCTGCTTTCAAAGAGCTTGTTCTCTGGCTGGGTAAGACCAAAGTATGGAAGTTGACCTAGAACGAGAAATAGGATGTACCTGCTTAAGTCTAAGTAGGTGAACTTATGCACTGGATACTTTGAACAAGTTAAAATTGTCTGTGTAGAAAGAGATTTTGTTTGGGGTGGTAAAAAAAAACCCTGAAGACAGAATAGAGGGATATTGTTACCACGTGGTTTAATTTTTACGTGTTTCAGATATCAAGATGGTATTTTTGATTTAGCCATGTGGAGATAGTTAACATCATTTTGTATGTCAAAATATTTGCATGTCCTTAATTTGGCTTAAAACCATTTTGCTTACTTTAAAATACAACTAAGTGAATTGTTGTATATTTCAATATCTTGGTACAGTTATATTAGGATTACAGGTTCCTTCATAGGTTGATATTTAATGGTTTTGTTCTTAAATTCTGACATTCTTATATTATCTATATCGCGCGGGTTTTGTGTTTTTGTAAGTAAATTGGCTTAATCACATGAGATACTAGCCCTGAAATACCCATTTAAAAATAACCTGTTTAGGAGTATCATAACAATAAATAGTATATTCTTTGTTACCTAAACTTTTCACAGCCATTGTAGGTTACCTGTCTTTTAAGATTACTTTGACAATCTAATATTATAGGTTGCAAAGATCTTGAGAGAGAGTAGTGGGGTGGTGGTGTGTGCACAAGGGCATACACTCAAGGGAAGCAGAATAGATTAGAAACAGCATGTGTTTGGAATGAGACACAGTCTTGCTAATTTGTATGACTGGATAAAATAATTTTTGAGTAAAAATTTTTAGTTTTTTCCCTCTATTATATGGGAACAAAGCAAGGTTATTGTGAGTTTTAAATGAGAATGTACAGCACTTATTAGCACATCATAAATGTTCAAAACTAGCTATTATCCTCCTGAATTAAAAAAAATGCTAGTTGATAAGAGAAAGAACAAAAATTGAAGGGAAACCATAGTATTTTCTTTGTAGTTTTCCTGTTGGAAAAGAACTCACTTGTTTAATAAATAAAGAGAGGGAAAGCCTACTATAAATTTGTTGTTTTTGGCACATACTTGTAGCTTTGGGGAAATTAATTTTATAGAGGAAGGAGAATCTGACTTTTTTATGTTATTACCTCGTGCCTTTTTGACATATAGAAAATGAATACTAAGGGCTTTAGACAGTAGTTTTATGCAGCTGTTTAACAGATTTAAGGCTTTATTCCATTTCCAGATGGGAAGGTGGAAATTTTAATTTCTAGAGTGAAATTCAAATGATCATAGAAGTTTAGAGCTAGGATTTTTACAATATGAAGTTTTTGTTTTTTCCTGTTAAAATAGGACTTGACTGATTAAATTTAACAACCTAGAAATTGTAAATCTTAAATTTCTTTGCTTAAATTTTTTTTTGTATTTTTGAAAATAAATGCATCTGGTATATTAAAAATGATCTTGGTAAAAAAATAAAAATAAGATCTTAGATTTGTGTTTTTATGTTATCATAAAATATTTCTTCATCTCTTTGTTTTATGGGTTCACTGCAGACATTCTTATTGCAGTTGTCATTTATAGGGTTAAACATTTGCTATATTGTAACATACGAAAGCAGTTAAGCTGTTTGGAATTGTTTACTTGCTAAAACCAGTGTTAGTCAGCAGAGGCAGTACACCAGATTTCCTTGTGGCTTTTAGTGGAAAATGTTAAAAGCGCACTCATTTTTCAGTTACAGAATTTTTCAGTTTGATCTGGATTAGTCACAGAACTGGCATGAACCTTCTAATTGTGAAGGCTGTCCAAATGCACTATTTTTTTCTCCTGCTAGAGGAAGTTACATCCCCGAGCAGTAGCTCAGATCTCTGGTAAGTGTAACATGTGAGCATTACTAGGCATTTCATCCTGCGGTTCTGCAGTCTTTGCTATTCAGACTGTTGCTCAGTTGGAATGCTTCTGTGGGGCCGATCCTGAGGTTCTGTAGATCTTTTTTAAGGACCTACCCATTTGGAGGTATCCGTGGCCGTTTCGCAAGATCATCTGGGAACAGGAAAGCATCTGAAATCTACTGAAAAGGATAACTGTAGCGGTTTTCACAGTGGAAGGAAACTATATTGGCACAGAGCAGATGATTGAATAAAGTAGTTGGCTCAGAGAAGATGCACAGTCTGCTGTTTTTTCCTGTGAATGAAGACTATTTAATGGAAGCTGTATTCATGTGGAGATCAAAGGAAACACTGGAATGATAAACTACTGGGCTTTTCTCTCTCTCTCTCTCTCTCTTTTTTTTTAATGAAAAGCCTGAAGCAGTAATTTAAGCTCAAATGCCTTCTAATTCCTTCGCAGCCTGCCTGTTCTGTTAGGATCTTCTGCTAACACTATTTCTGCCTGGTGCTGTGCCCTTTTGCTGGAGCAGCCACAGACAACTGCCTGATGGAGAAAGAATGAACGCTCTGCCTTGCTTATGCTATCGATGGGAATAAAGCTATCTGTGTTTTTTCTTTATATGGGATATCTGGATTAATCAAGCTGTATTCTTGTATCAAGAGTCCTATTGTCTCTTGGGGTCTGACTCATCGCATGTAAATGTACTGCAGCTTTGCTATTAATGCAGAGTGTTGTTGTTGTTGTTGTTTTTCTTTCTCAAACACAGAAAGAATTGTCAACCTCTTGAGCTTCATTTTAAGAATTTCTGCTGAGCTAGAGATATTTTTTTTTTCCGAATAGTATCTGCATTAAACCAGAAGCTGAAGAAATGAAGACAAATTAGAAGTGGAAACAGAATAGTGAGATTTTTTTTTTTCAATTATAAGCAAGTCAGCTACTGGTAACTATATGACCTTGCAGGCAAGAGTGGGTATAGCTGTTATCGTCTCTGTCACAGTAGTTGTCTCTCATTTCATTCTGTATTGTGTGGTGTTGTCACCCTAAACAGTGATCTTTTTATGCAAGTAAATTTCTGTGAGACAGAGAGCAATATGACTGTTTGGGTAGGGGAAAAATATTTTTAGATGAGCTTGTACTGGACTCCGTTTTAGTTATTGACATCTTGGTGTGAAATTTCTTTTAAGTATTACAGTAACCCAACAGAAAATAATAGAATTTTGTTGTTTTTAGGAAGTTATGTTATGTGGTCATAATCTCAAACTTCAGTTTTTCTGATAGTACTTACTAACTTTAAAAAACCAACTGCGCTGTTCAGAGAATGATCCTAAGTGTTGTACAGAAGAGGAGGAAAAACTATTTGTGCTCTTCCAACTGTGACTTTTATCACATAGCTTGGAATTTAATATTTTAAAAGAGCGAATGAGTCGAGTGTGTATTGTTGTTTTGGAGGAGGTAGAAGATGAATCTCCTGAATTCATTTCTAAATTGCCACAGGAAAATAAATCCCTACATTCACCACCACCTTCTGGAAGTGTATTGGTAAGATATGAGAGTTTATATTTACTGTCTTCTACTGAACTAAATGGGGTAGATTTTACCTTAAGAATAAACATAAGTTGGCTTCCACTAGTTTTATTAAACAAGTAAAAGCAATATAGGTATGTAATGTGATGCAGTATTACTTGTATGTAAAATGGACACATTTTTTGTTTTTACTTCTTCAGATGTTTAGATAACATCTCAGACTTCCCTTACTATGCATTACTCTCTTATGAAGACTTTTTAAAAAATAATTTGAGAATTGTAGTTCTGGCAACCATGTTTCTGTTTTCATTTTGTGGTTTTAAAAACTGATGTAATGAGAATGAGGAACTATGTTTTAGGAAAGGTTTACTACTGCTAGCAACACTGAGGCACAACCTTTTCTGTAATGGATTTTATGTATTTACATGCAGCACTTTTATATGAAAAAGAATCAGACTTCCTTAACCTTATTTTTTAATGCTGTTGTCAATTGGTTTGTTTGACTAGTATAATATGATACCTTATCAGAGAGACTGTTGTTGATTAAGAAATTGTTATATTTAGACATGCACATGCTTGCCTCTTTGTTTCATTCAGGTGTATGCTATTTTTTGGTCTTCAAATAGTGATTTTCATCAATTGCCAGATTTTCTTTCTTCAGATTTTTATCTGTATAACATGTAATACTAACCCATGCAAGTTATTTAACGCCCCAAACAGAACTTTTCAAAAAGATCTGCCTTCGTGGGCATCAGTGTGGCCTGGCAGTGGCTTGTTTGACAAGTAGATGTTGAGATGTCACGTTATATTTGGAAGAGACTTTGTTTTTACCATATATATAAACAGAAGGCTTCTACTCAGGTTTGATTGTGTTTATTGTACTGCCTAGTATTGGCCATACTGAATTGATGTTCTTTAAATTCGGCCTTTTTTATTCAAGGAGGAATCCTGTACTCTCATACAATTTGACTTCATAAAAGTTTTGGTTAATGTCAAAGACAAATTGATTATTGTTACTAAAGGGAAGAAAATTTTTAGGTTTAAAAATTATGTGGAAATATTTTAGAATCATCCATGCAGTGTGATTAATATTTTTATTACTCTCTTATATTTTAGCCATCACTGGTGCAAGCTATATTTAATGGAGATCCTGATGAAGTTCGAGCACTAATATTTAAGAAAGAAGATGTTAACTTTCAGGTAAAACAATTAATTCACTGATACTGACCTTTAAATCTACTTATAAACACTCTTTTCTAGAATTATGATTTTATTAAAAAGACATAACAGTTCTGTAACTATAACTTCTGAGGGCAAAAGGGTCTTGGAGTAATTGCCTCAAAAGAAAGGGACTGGGTATATATTGAGGGTAAAAACTAACATGAAGACTAGGAGCCAGTGAGGGTCCTTTGTTTCCCCAGCTTTTTACTTAGGAATTTTTCACAGAAAAGTTGAAAAAATACTCTGAATACCCAAATAGCCTCCACATAGATCCAGCAGTGAGAACATTTTGCCACATTTGCTTTCCCTCTCATATTTACATCTATTTTATATATACACACATACGTTTTCTTTTGCTGAATCCCATTTGAAAGTAAGTTGTAGACATCATGACACTTGACTGTTAAATACTTTTATGCATTTTAGATGAAGGTTCTTTTTTGTGAACTCTAAAAGACATTTCTCTTAAGTTTACAATACATCTAATTTGATTATGAGATCAAATTTGTTTTCTGTGTGATAAGAATTATACACAGACTCCTCTGTTTGAGTCTCTCAGTAAAGAAAGACATACTGTTTGAAAAGTCTCCAAACTGAAAGATGTAGTGGTTTTAACATTCAGGACTGACATGAGAGACAGTTTTATGTAGGTTGAGCATATGGATAATTTTCTCTGTGTTTCTCTAGTGGCCAGTAGTTTCTTTAATTTACTAAATTGAGGCAAAAAATATGTAATTTACTATAGTAAGATCTAGTTCATTAATGTATATATTTTTATAGGAAACACATTGATAGTACATTCTTCATACATAATTCAGTCCCCTGAATTATTGTGGTGAGGGGGTCATAATTCATAAAGTGCTATAGCAACACCAAAACAGATGACCTAAAATGATTGGTAGTTCTGCAAAAGCCTGCAGAGTCATCTCAAACTCTCATCTTTCTTTCATTCTTTCATACAATACTGATGTGATAATGTTAAGTAGATATAAAAAGTATTTATCTTTTAAAAAAAAGTTGGATTATCCAAATAAATTTAATCTTTAGCTAAAATGGTTCATTTTAACATTAGGGAGTGATCAAAATGCTATCATTACATTTTTTTAAACCGTCCTAAATAAATTGCCTTTAAGTTTATATTTATTAGAAACATGCATCTAATTCAGGATATATTTATTTATTTTAAATGGAGTGCGTGGTTACTTTACCTAATTGGGGTGTTCTAAGAGTCTACTTTTTTTCTTAGGATGGGAAATAGTTATAGGGGTATAGACTAAAAGAAAAGGAAGAAAATGGCTTTCTGTTCTGTTGAACTCTAGTATTTTGGGTTTGTTTGTTAGTTTTTTCTAAATAGTACTAACAGATTTTATCTTGGTGAGAAAGTTTGGACCATAATGCTACTTACCATGATTAATTTCCCTGTCATTACAAAATCTCATTGAGCCAACAGTTTTCGGCTGTATTAATCAAATTATTTTAAATTTTAAAAAATGACTCAGAATCATTTTGAGCATCAGTTTATTCTACTGTGATGTCCTTGGAAACTATTGTGTGTGTGTCATTAGTGTGTCACTCCCAAACATTTAGGATTTTTAGCCTCTACTTATAGATTCCCTTTTTTACTTGCTTTTAACCGCCTTTTCTTAACATATCCTAACTTGTGTGCCCTTACTCTGACTTAGGGCAGAACTAAAAGTTAGATTAGTACTTCAGATCAGCAGGCTTTTCTTGAGGGTGGGTGACTTCAGTTGTCTTCATGGTAATTCATGGGTTTTTGACAAGTTTTTCTTCGGCTGCTTTTAAGTCTTTTCTTATGTGACTCTTAGCAGTTGAGTGTATTGTCATAATTTTACAATTTGTTAACTCTGTGGGTATTTTTCTAATTCAAGATAGTAAATTTTTAAAGAGGTGATGTGTGTAATACAACAATGTTTTGTCATATAAAATGACGGGTAATAAATTATTTTTAAGCTTTATGTCAGTGTGACAGTGGTGTTTTTTTTTAAATAATTTTATTTAAATAAGTAATTAAGAATAATGTCTTTTTGAAACTTATGGTTTTTGAAGTTATTTTTATCAATTTTTAGAATGGGTATACAAATTCAGATTTGTTTCTGTACTGTTAAATGAGCATTGTATTCTTTTAGATTTATTATTTTAGTTTCTTCAGTCATGTCCTGAAGTTTTGGATACTGTAAACCACCAAATAGCATTTTTCTTGGTAACACACCTAAATTGTTTTTTAACAAAACTCTTAATTTAAAATTCACTTGTATTATTTGGTTCAGAAGGAAGTCTTCTATTGTAGAAGCTTAGGTAAGATGATTTCACAAGAAAATGCTGGAGTTCTGGTGGCTCAGTCTGTTAAACATCCAGCTTTTGATTCTGGCACAGGTCATGATCTCATATTCCTGAGTTTGGGCCCTGCGTCGAACTCTGCACTAGCAGTGTAGAGCCTGCTTGGGATTCTCTCTCTCTCTGCTTCTCCCCTGCTCACCCGCATTCACTCTCTCTCTCTCTCTCTCTCTCTCTCTCTTACATAAACTTAAAAAAAAATGTTGGAGTTTCATATTTGGAGGCTTTGGGCCAAAAATAATTGAGTGCCTAACTAAATACAGGTTTATTGCTTACATAATAATTTACTCTGGAGCCAGGTGATTTGGAGGTTGGTTAAGACAGTAATGTCAGAGCTCTGAGTGAGCTGCTCTGTGAGACTTTTAGCTTTCTCCTCCTAGTAGAGATTACTGATGCATTATGTGCTTATGACACACAGCCAGAGAAATGGAAAGGGGACTCTCCCTGTAAGTTTCCTTTTTTCTTTCTATTTTTAATCAAGTAAAATTATCTTTTCCAAAATCTCCTCAAAACTCTCCCTGAGATTGCATTGGTTACTGGCTTACTCTAAAGCAGTCCACCAGCAAGGGTAGAATGCCACTTTTTGCTTAGATTACCTGGTTCATCCACTGGGGAAGAATAGAGGGTTACTACCATCACTGATTATATTGTCATTCCATATATGGAGAAAATCAGCATTTTCATAGGAAGGCATAATGGGGAAATAATTGGGTAGGTAACCTAATAGAAGATTTTTGATTGCCTAGAAGCAGTTGAAATAGCAAACTTTTGGAAAAATAAAAGTTACTTGGATATGGAAGAGGCACTGTTAATTAAAAAGGTGAAACTGTCAAAAAATTTATGAAGGCAGAGTGGTATGTATATATAGTAAAGAACAATTGGAATATGAATTATTAGACCTAAGTACTCCTATTTTCTTATTGCCTATATATACTACTTGAGCAAATCCATTTAAGTTCTTTGGGACTCACTTTTCTTTTATTATAAAATGTGTGAGGTTAAAATAATGACCTTCAGGGTGTTTGCCACTTCAAATTTAATATGCTCTAAGATGTGCCTGGGTGGCTCAGTCAGTTAAGCGCTTAGGTTAAGCATCCAGTTTCAGCTCATGGCTCAGGTCCTGGTCTTACAGTTCATGAGTTTGAGCCCTTCATTGGGCTGTCTGTCAGCACAGAGCCTGCTTTGGATCCTCACTCCTCCCCCACCTCAAAAATAAATAAGACAAACATTTAAAAAATTTTTTTCAAGCTGCCCTAAAAATTCTGAATGACCTTGAATGACCTGCTTTTTTTTCCCAGAAGGTTTCCTTTGTATTTCTAAATATATGTAGCCAAAATAGTAATTATTATTTCCTTTCCCTAGGATTTAGTAGAACTTAAATGCCATATTGTAGAGCCTAAATAATTTAGTCTGAAATATCAATAACATATTTCAGAGGAAAGGTCTAACTTTGTAAGAAAATTATTTCCTACACATAGAAATTGCTTTCCTCCATCCAGAGTTATAGAAATTGGTGTTAATTATAGAATTTTATTTCAGAGACAATGATATGCCTAAACCTTTTTATGTTATGATTCAGTTCATACAACAAAATTGGAAAGTTGGTAGGTTAGCATTTCTATTCCACTAATAGATAAGAAAACTAAAACTCAGAAAGGTTAAACATCTCCAGGATTAGTAAGTATGACAGAACATGAATTTGAACCCATATCAGACTTGAGAGTCACTGGGAAAATAAAGTAATTTGGAGAAAGAGAAATACTTTTTTTCTTTTGTCCAATAGTGCAAAGCATATAACCATAAACCATAAAGCAATAATGGTTCAAAAACTGAATATTTCCCCCCAAAATTTATGTCCAGGTTCTATGGAATCCTACCTTTTAAACTATAATACAAGTGGAATCCTAAATTTCATGATACCAAGTGCTGTTAAATGTTAGTATTGCAAATGAGTGAATACATAAGCCTCCCTGGTGCCTTATGCTGGATAAAAATGTCATTCAAGATAATATCAAACTAGGGGTAATTATAATCTAGCCAATGTTGTTCTTAGTGTTCAAAACAGAGGAATGTTTAGATTTTGAGTGACCTTTTTTAAACACAAAGGAGTTGATTTAAGAGCTAGCCACTAAATAGATCTTCCCTATATCTATCATATAATTTAATATTTTTGGAAATGCTATCTTGTATATTTTATTAGCTTCCCAATTTAGCTTTGTCATTCAAAGTATTTTGGGATTGATTTGCCAAAGTGGCCTTCCAAATTATTAACATCTTTAAGCTTTCAAAAATACGTTCTGGGATCATTGAAATGATGTTGATTTTACTTTGCCAGATGAAGTAAGTGCTTAGCAAATCCATACATACACATCACACAAGCAGGTCATTAGTTCTCATAATTATTATAATACTGTTGGCAGTTAGCACAAAGTAGTAAACTCTAAGTTTACACAGGCTGCCTGAATTCCACCCACCCCCATCCTTCACCGTGTTCTCTAGTCTTTTCTGGAAATTAACAAGAATGCTGTAATCTTCAACCAGTCTTTCTTGTGGCCACATGTCACTTCTGCTGGCTATCAGTATACCAAGCTTTTAATGTTCTAAACTGTTAAGACCTCTTCACTCAGTTACTTCAGGTCGTGTGCAACTCTCTGCCCTAAAATTGTACGTGTGTACATGGTCTTTTCTAGCTACTTACAGTAATTAGTAATGGAACCTGTGACCAGCCCTTCAGCCCCTTCTCAAGTGTACCCACCCAACTTCTAGGTGGCTTCCATGGAACATTGAATAGCAAGGAGGGAGTGAAGAAGAGCAAAGAACCAACTCAGTTAACACCCAGGAGAGAATTCCCCTATAGTTTCTCCATGCCTAGAAATGGCACCTCTCCTCTTTTCTTGCCAGTGATTCTAGCTTCTAGCCTCTGATTTTTAAATTTTTTTCATCAGTGTATAGTTTTCCCCCAAGATCATAAATAAGTTTACGTCCTTTGTTGTTGTGACTATAAATGACTTTCGGATAGTTCGGAAACAAGGAAAGTATTGTCTAATGATACCAGCTGTTTTTGCAGCTAGAGACTGATGGTGACTTATTTTTATATTCCATTCATATATTGTTTTTTTATTTAGCATATACAGTCTGCATCTTTCATTTTTCATCTCCAGTGTATTTGGGGAATATGTATTGAAACTTATATTAGTCCATATTAGGAATGAGAGCTTTCTCATTTTTCTTTATAGCCACTTCGTTTTGCATTCTTTATAATCTAGTTTATTTAACTAGTTCCCCTTTTAGAGAGCATTTGGATTATTTTAAATCTTGCTAATTGGAAATAAATTGAGATCTTTTCACCAAGAAAACAAAAATTCTCCTTCAGTGGACATGCAAAATTTTTGGAATGCTTGTATTTATTAATTTTCAGAGAGAGAGAGAGAGAGAGAGAGAGCGCGGACGCGCGCACGTGCTCAGAAAGGAGCAGAAGGAGAGGGAGAGCAAGAATTCTAAGCAGGCTCCTCACTGTCAGCACAGAGCCCAATGCAGGCTCGAGCTCAGAATCTGTGGAATCATGACCTGAGCTGAAACCGAAGTCGGACTGAGCTACCCAGGTGCCTCAACAGTAATATTTTTAATAGAGATCATATACCTTTACTTGTATATTCTGAAATAATGTTGATAAGTTTTTATACTTAAAACTATATGTAAATAATGTGAGTTACATAATATAGCAAAAATGTTGTAAATTCTGTCCTAACTTTCAGATAGAGCTGAAGTTACTAATTGGTCTGTTAGTCTCAGCTAGCCCCTCAGCCTTTTTTTTTTTTTTTTTTTTAGGTTTTAGTGACGTATAATTGATATACAATAAATTGCATTTATTTAAATTATACTATTTCATAAGTTTTGACATATGCATATACCTATGAAACCTTCACCATAATCAAGGTAGCTAACACTTCCATCACTTCCAAAAGATTCCATTTGCCCCTACTTAACCTCTGATCTGCTTTGCATAACTATTGATTAATTTGTATTTTCTAGAAATTATACAATATGTCTTCCTTCTGTCTAGCATTTTTTAACTCAGCATAGTTATTTTGAATCTCACATGTTGTGGCATGGTATTAACAGTTCTTTTCTGTTGCTGAGTAATATTCCATTGTATCTATAAACACAATTTGTTTATCCACTCAGCTATTGGTGGACATTTGAGTTCTTTCCCGTTTTCATCTATCACAAATAAAGCTACTTATGAACCTTCCTGTACAAGTCTTTGTATGAATATACAAATAAGTATCCTTTCTCTTGGGTAAATATCTAGTGGTGGAAAGGTCAGACCAACCATATGGTGGGTAGCTATATGTTTAGCTTTTTAAGAAATTGTCAGCTGTTTCCAAATTGGTTGTATCATTATACATTCCCACCAACAAGACATGAGAATCCCAGTTTTTCCACATTCTCACCAGTATTTGGTAAGATCAGTCTTTTCTAATCTTAAAACTTCTAATAGATTGTATCCAACCCACAGTATATATCATTGTAGTTTTAATTTGCATTTTTGTGATGACTAATGAGATTGAACATCTTTTCATGTGCCTCATGGCAATCTGTATATCCTCTTTGGTTAAATGTCTTTCAAATGTTTTTGCTAGGGTTTTTTCCCCTTAATTGGATTGTTTTCTTGCTATTGAGTTTTGAGAGTTCTTTGTATGTTCTGGATACAAGTACTCAATCTGTGGCTGTGTTTTCATTCTCTTAAGAATGTGTTTGAAGAGCAGAAGTTTTAAGTTTTGTTGATGTACAATTTATCAATTTATTCTTTTATGGATCTTGGTTTTGGTGTTGTATCTAAAAATATCTCTATCTTCGCATCATGTAAATTTTCTTTGTATCTCCCAGAAGTTTTATAGTTCTATATTTTACATTTAGATCTAAGTCTGTTTTGAGTTAATATTTGTATATTATGCAAGGCATATGCCAAAGTTCACTTATTTGATATGTAGATATATTCAGTCTTTAGAATACTTGTGGAAAAGACTATTTCACTGAATTGTCTTTGTATCTTTATTAAAAGTCAATTGTTAATGCCAGTACCATACTGTTGTGATATTGTAGCTTTATAATAAGTCTTGAAATCATCAACTTTTTTCTTTTTCAAAATTGTTTTGTATAGGATCCTTAGGGCTTTTATATTATTTTAGAATCAGCTTGTCAGTTTCTAGGGAAAAAATTGGATTATGTTGATATGTAGGTGAAGTTGGCAAAAATTAACATCTTAATAATATTGAGTTTTCTTACCCATGAACAAGTTACAGCTCTCTGTTTGTTTAGGGCATTTTTAATTTCTCTCAGCAGATTTTATAATTTCACTGTGGATGGCCTTTTTACATACTTTGTCAAATTTATGTTTTATAAATTTTGTTCCTACTGTAAATGGTATTTAATTCAAAATATGCTAAATATTCTGTACTGCTGAGGTAAGTTTTTCTTGAGCACTCTCTTCAGTGCTCCAGGAAATACAAGTTTTTCACCATAGCTGGTGAGAACAGGAGGATACTTCTCTGTATGCTACCCAGGCACTATTCCTTCCAAATCCGTATATTCTTACTGAGGATGCTATAACCTCCAACTTGGCAAAATTTATTTTTTTGCTGTGTGTGTGTGTGTGGGTGGGTGTGTGTGTGTGTGTGTGTGTGTGAGAGAGAGAGAATCTTGCATATGACAATGATTTATGGCCTTCCAAAGGGCTAAACTGTAGAGATTAGGTACACAGCAGTATTAAAATTTTATGGGGGCAGTAAGGAAAAAATAAGTATCAAAAACCTCTGGGTCAGGATGATAAGGAGAAAAAGGTTGAGAAACACCTCTTTAATTACTTTAGATGATACTTTTCACCAGACTCAGGTAGAATTTTTATATACTTGTGCTGCTCAGTACTTAGCTGAGTACCTAAGGGCATAATCTGCAGATCTCTGGCATTTTCTAATTGTACCATCCTCTCTCTCTTACTCTGTCCGAGAATTCTAGCCTCTGGTTTCTCCCCAGACTGTCAAGCTTTGTCTCCTCAACTCAGGCAAATATGCCTTTTAAAATATATGTAGCTCTGTAAAAGCCATTGAGAATAATTTTGTTGATTGAAACAACTGACTGTCAGAAATGCCACTGGATGTTTTCAGACTTCTACCTTACATATTTTATGAAATGGCAGTTTTCTATTCTAGTCCAACAGTTTCTTTGAAATAGAAATTCTATAGTTTTCTAAACAGTAGCATTACATTTGGTAATTAAATTGACCAATCATAGATGGGATTACCTTACTTAGTCTTATTCTAATAGGACCTGGTATTGATAGTAATTTTGGGAGCACCTGGCTGGCTCAGTTCATAGAGCATGTGGCTCTTGATCTTATGGTTGTGAGTTAAAGCCCCACGTTGGACATGGAGACTACCTAAAAAAAAATAATAATGACATGTAATTTTGGTGTTTTATTTTTTTTTACTGTGAAGAACAAGTAAACCTTAGCATAGGAGTATCTATTTGCTGCTAAATTTGTAGAAAGGTGTAAATTCAGTGTTTAAAAAAGGATTCTTCCTGGATTTGTCTTTTTAATATTACTACTGTTAGAGCAATGTCTAGATTAAAACATGAATTAATACTTAGATTCTAACCTTCCTAAATAGAATTTGTTTCAGGGCAAGAACCATGCCTTCCATTCTGTAGGATCATTAGCACTGGAAAGGGATCTTAGGAATTAAGTCGTTAAATCATCTCTGTTAAAGATGAGGCAAAACTAAAGTCTTGGAGTTTATTTGATTTGGTCACTTATGTTTAGCAGAAATAGCATAAGAGCCCAATTTTCTTAACGTCCAGTTAGTTTTCTGTCCATGTTGTCTCCAATGGCTTGTCACCTCTCAATTCTGTCTAGTGGTTTAGTATTACAATAAATTTCTTAGCTTTTCTCTTATAGCTATAGGTATTTAAGTCCTTGGTAAATACTTGCTAGTTTAATTTGGTATAACTCGGTATGTTGGTTCACTTCCTTGAAAAATTATGTGCCAGTTACTATGCTGGGTACCGGGGAGACAAGTCTAGTCATGCATACTTTTTCCCCCTATTCTTCCATGCGCTTTCCTGACTCAGGATATCACTGGTGCTCTCATTGTCTCCAGCTCTCGTTGCTTCATCTTCAGTTTCTTTTCATTCTTTCCGTTGCTCCTGATGGTAGGCAGAATTCCTAAGATAGCCCACAAGAATCTCACTCCCCCTTCGTGTACATATCCTATATAGTCTTCTGTACTCTAAATATGATAGGATAGCACTCTTGTGATTACTTTATGACATCTGGCACAGTTGACTAGGAAAGTGGTATTAGCTGAGTGGACCTGACCTAATTACATGAACTCTTTAAATGTGGATCTAGGGGTACCTGGGTGGCTCAGTTGGTTAAGCAGCCGACTTTGGCCCAGGTCATGATCTCACATTTTGTGTGTTCGAGCCCTGCATTGGGCTCTGTGCTGACAGCTTAGAGCCTGGAGCCTGCTTTGGGTTCTGCATCTCCCTCCTTCTCTCTCTGCCCCTCCCCTTCTGCTCCTCATATTCTGTCTCTCTCAAAAATAAACATTAAAAAATATTAAATGTGTATCTAGAGTCAGAAACAAAGACAGTAAGGAATTTGATGTAAGGCAGATTCTCTATTCCTGACTGAAGGTGGAGGGGAGCCACATGTTAAGGAGTGGGCATTCTGTAGGAACAGAGGGCAACTTCTGGCTGACAGGAAGAAAATTGGAACCCCAGTCTAACAACCACAGTGAACTCAATTTTACCTAAATGAACCTAGAGGTGGATTCTTCCTTAGGTCTTCTGGTGAGAACATTGCTCATTGACAGTTTGATTTCAGCTTTAGGAGAGACCCTGCCACACTATGCCTAGACGTCCACCCTACAGAACTGGGAATTAATAAATGACTGCTGTCTTATGCCACTAAGTTTGTGGTAATTTGTTATGCAGCAGTGGAGAACCAGTATAATACATATATGTCTCTTTCTGGTCCATCTGGACCTTTCTTGGTCCTCCAGGAAGTATTATGGCAACCTAATAGATATCCAACAGCACTCTGAACTTCTTGTTTGTAGCACTCATGTTAATTGACTTGTGTCTTATTCAGTACCTTTAACTCTCTGGATATAGGGACCTGGTTTGAATTAATTCCCTGTATTTATACCCAGTCTGTGGTGAATAATAGCCATTTAAAAAGTGTCAGAAGTGAATGCGTAAAAATAAGACATAGTCCCTGACTTTGACAAGTTTATTATCTAAAGGTGTTTGGCTATTTTATGTGTGGATATTCTTGTTTGTGTTTGTGTATGGGATATGTTTGGGTTTTGGTGGGTAGGAGCAGTCAGCTATTAGTTGCCCAAGTGCACAGTGAATTACACTGGCTTCCTTCCATGGTCGTTTTGCCTTACAACTCCTTCAGTACTTATTTAGACAATTCAAATCACTTTGACACAGGAAGGGTGAGTTAAGGAAGGAAGGAAAGGGAGAGAGGGAGGGAAGAAAGGAAGGAAGGAAAAGAGAGATGGAGGGAGGAAAGGAAAAAGCATGTGCGCTTGAAATGCATGTGGACAAAGGCACTCTTCTGTAATGAAATAACTTTATCATTTGCAGTATTCTGTTGATGATCTGTCAGAGCATTGCCGTTAAAGGGACAATAAGATGGGATATTCCACCCAATTCTTGGCCACAGGGACTGAATCCCATCCATCTCACCCCCAGTGCTCAGGAATAGAAGTTGGTTCTAGGGAAGGAATTTAATCAAGTTCTTAGTGTTAGAGTTTCCCTGACCAACTAGAAAGCAGCTTTCATATTATTGTATTAATGTCCAAATCATTATCAGTAAATAAAGTTTGCACGATTGCTGAACACACAACACAGAAGCAACATAGGAAATAATGGAAACTTCATAAGTGAAGAGGGGATTCATTGTTAAAAGCTGCCTCATAATCTAAGTTATAGTTTTTGATAACATGGGGTTCACTCTTCATGCTGCCAGAATTGTGCCACATATAAAAAAGTCTGAATAGCTGATACATTGGTTTAATTGTGCATAAGCCAAAGTACCTGTAATAACCAAGCCCAGAAAGAAGCCTGGAAGAGAGAAGAACAAAAAACGGCACATGATGATACAAGCTGCAGTTTAAAGATGAAGGCTCCCAAACAGATTATCCGGGACATAAAGAAATTGGATGAATTGAAGTTTAATCCAGTGCAGCAACCACAGTTAAATGAGGAAGTGCTGAAAGATCAGCATAAAAAGCTGTGTGAAACTTTTGAATGTATTCTACAACTCTGAAAGAGAGAACCTGGTTATTTACGAAGAATTGAGAAAGCTACAAGTAGAGTATGAACAGAGGAGGGCTCAATTTAGCCAATATTTGGATGCTGTCAAGAACACTCAGCATGTGGAAGTGGACAGTATTCCCTTGCCACATATGCCACATGTTCTTCCAACATTCTGATCCAGGCCATTCCACTTCCTGGTGCCCAGCCACCCTCCATCCTTAAAAAGACCTCAGCCTATGGACCTCCAACTTGGGAAGTTTCTATACTTCCTCTTCTTGGACATAGTGTTCCACATTTGCCCCCTGACTGAAAACCTCTTGGTCCTCCCCCTGGTCTACCACCTCCTCAAGCCTTGAAAATGTATGGCCGTAAAGTGGGCCTTGCTCTAGATCTTCCCCTTCATAGGCAGGATGAAGACAAGTCCTGAACTTGCTCAATGGGGTCATGATGATGATGTTTCCAGTACCAGTGAAGATGACCGCCATGCTGAGAACATGGATCAAGATAAGCATAATAACAGTACTGATGACAGCAGCACTGACAGATCAGATAGAGAAAGTGAAGGGGATGAATTTGTGCACCGTGATGATAATGAAAGAGACAACAATGAAGAAAAGAGTCAAGTCTGAGTGTAAGATTTGCAGATATGCCTGAAAAGTCAAGGAAGAAAAAGAACATGGAGGAGCTGACTCCTCTTCAAGCCACGATACTTCAAATGGCAGGTCAGAAATCCCAAAAGAGGGACAAGAAGTAGAAGAATTTTCAGAGGATGATGATGAAGGTGATTCTGATGATTCTGAAATGGAAAACAGCATAAAGAGGAATCTCTTTCAAATGGCACATCTGTCGCCTCTTCAAAGCAGCAAGTTCCCCTACAGTCTGTTCCTTCTCCTCAGATACAAGCACCTCCTATGCCAGAACCACCTCCTTCTGGACGCCTGCCACCTGCTCCACCTTTATGGCCACCTGGACCACCTACTGGACTTCTTCCTGGACCACCTCCAGGAGCTCATCCATTCCTGAGGCCACCTGGAATGCCAGGACTCTGAGGGCCTTTACCCCAACTTTTACCTCCAGGTTTGCCTCATGGCCCTCCTCCTCAGGAACCCCCACCAAGATTAAATCCCCCTGCACCTCTCAGTATTCCTCCACTCCGTACTGGCATAATGTGCCCACCGTTGGTGCCTCCACTTAGACATGCCCCACCTAGGCTTCTCCCACCAGCTCCCCTGCGAAACGTGGGGGTTTTAAGTGTGCCACCCAACTTGATTCAGCACCCCTCGCAGATGATATAAGCCCAGCCGCCGTTGACAAGAACGCCACAACGACCATCAGCACCAAGCCATAGATCACGAATCATAAGGCAGAGATTACTCGATTTGTGCCCACTGAATTGAGGGTATGTCAGGAGAATAAAGGGGCCACTGCTGCTCCCCCCAAAAAGTCAGAGGATGATTCTGCTGTGGCTCTTGACAAAGCAGCCCCCAAATCTGGTCCATCTGTCCCCGTCTCCATGCAAACTAAGGATGATGTTTATGAAGCTTTCATGAAAGAAATGGAAGGGCTGCTGTGACAGCCTTTAATGCCAGAACAGGTTTCTGTTCATTCATATGAGTGGTTTGTGGGGTAAGAGGCTCTTATTAAACTTTGCAAAAGAGCTGCTTTCACTCTCAGGATATTTTTAAATTTTAGTTCAAGGAATATCCTAAAATTTAGCCTTGCTAAGAATTTATTGCATATAAGAGAGAGTTACTTCATTCAGAATAAATTGGTTATTGAAACCGTGCTGCAAACATCCATTCCCTTGATACCACCATTTTCATCCTGTTTGTTTCCCTTCTCCAATTCTTTGGAAACGTGATTGGGGGATCTTTGTTACTTACTTGTTTTGATTCTCTTCTTATGTGCTGTGGGCACTGGAGTAGAGATTTTTGAAAACACAGTTTCTTTTACTCCAGCTTGTCTTTTGTGTTATTTTAATATTTTCTTGTAAATATTTTGTAATATTTTAGTGAGATGGATCAATGTCATTTCCTAATACAGAGCAAGATATTTGGGAAGAAATTGTACAATTTTTTGATTAAAATTATTACTAAATGAATAAACATTTTCCATAAAATTACAATGACACACCTTAAGATATATTTTTCCTTATCTTATTATAATTACTTATTGAGTAAAACATGTAAACTACATAAGTATTTTAAACTTATAATTAACCATTGTTTTCTAAGGTGGTTTTTATACAGAACTAATGATTTGAATATTACCACAGTGATTTAAAGCATTTTCTCTTATGAATGCTCAATAAATTAATAATAATAATCATTTTAGAATACATTCATCTCTGTAAAGAGAAAAATGATTTATAAAATGCTTTATGTCGGATTTTTATCATTTGTTTGGAAGATAAATGTATACAGTGAGGGTTTTGGTTTTTGTTTACATAGAAGCTAGATTACATTAATTTTTTGTTTGGGTTTTTTAAGATTGCCTTACACAAATTTCTGATAACATAATTTCTATTTTTATTCTTAATTCCTTTGTAGACCCAAATTAATGTTTGGGGGAAGGGCATGGGTGTTAAGGGGTGAGTAGTTTTCTTTTTCAGTTTTCAGGTGACTTTTTTTCATTTTCATTTTGAACACTGGTTCGGGAGAACAAAACTTGTCCAACCAGCAAAGGAAGCTACTGTTCTTGTTCTTAAGCTGAAATACCACGTTAGGTCCTGTGTCTTCTGCCAGATTTTTATATGCTTTTCCTTTTAGTTCAGTTGTATTTTAAGTGATATTTTAGACAAATGATTGAACATTCATGTCCAATGTTTTCCTCCTTTCTCTTAATCTTCAATTTCTTTTAATCACAATTTTTAAAACTTTGAAGTATAACACTCAAAAATATGTCAAATAAATGTAGACTGTAATGAATTATTTAAATGTAACCTGTACCCAGATCAAGAAACAGAATGTTGCTGTCACTACAAAAACTCTCTTGGTGCCCACTTTATGATCAGACTATTTATTCCAATTCTGCAATATAAGCATTAATATGACTTTTATAATAATCTCTCTCTGGGGGCAGCTGAGTGGTTCAGTCGGTTAACTGACTTCGGCTCATGTCATGATCTCGTCGTTGTGAGTTTGAGCCCTGCACTGGGCTCTGTGCTGACAGCTAGCTCAGAGCCTGGAGCCCGCTTCAGATTCTGTGTCTCCCTCCCTCTCTGCCCCTCCCCCATTCATGCTGTCTCTCAAAAATAAATAAAATGGTAAGAAAAAATTTATAGTAGTCTCTGTTTTCTTTTGTAATTTTGCCATCTAATCTTTTCTATACAAACAATACAATTTAATTTTGTATATTTTTAAGTTAAGTGAATTTTTTTAAATTTACATCCAAGTTAGTTAGCATAGCGTGCAACAGTGATTTCAGGAGTAGATTCCTTAATCCCCCTTCCCCATTTAGCCCATCCGCCCTCCCACAACCCCTCCAGTAACCCTCTGTTTGTTCTCCGTATTTAAGAGTCTCTTCTGTTTTGTCCTTCTCCCAGTTTTTATATTATTTTTGCTTCCCTTCCCTTATGTTCATCTGTTTGTATTATGTTAAGTGAATCTTAGAACATGTATTCTTTTGGGTCTGGGTTCTTTTGCACGACACTATCTTATTTCAAAAATTTACCTGTGCTATATGAACCTAAGATTATTGGTAATAATCCGCTGAATGCAGGCACCACAGTTTATCCATATTCTGCTATTAATGGATAGTTGTTTCCAGTTTTTTGCCTATTGTGAATAATGCAGCCATTCAGAAATGTGCCTCTGTTGCACATTAGTGTGCATTTCTCCAGGATATATACCTACTCATAGAATTTCTGACATATAGACTTTGCCTACAGTCAGCTTAATAGAGAATGCCGTGTTAAACAATTTATGCTCCCATGAAAACTGTCTGAGATTTCTTGTTGCACCACATTTTTTGACTACATCCTTTTTGTTTGTAGCCATTCTGTTTGTGATGTAATAGTGTCTCATTGTTTGTAATGTTTGAGTTTTTTTGATGACAGTGCCAGGTATCTTTTTATATGTTTATTAGACATTCACATAGCCTCTTTTATCAAGTGGCTGTTAACATCTCTTGCCCATTTTTCTCTTGAGTTCTCTTTTCTTGTTAAGTTACATTCTTTATGTATGCTGGATATGAACTTTTTGTGAGCTGTGTTATGTTACAGAATGCCTTCTCCCATTCCAGCTTGCCTTTTTGCTCTTCTGTCATTGAACATGAGGTCTTAATTTAATGGAGTCAAATTTTTCAGTATTTTCCTTTATGGTTAATGCTTTTGGCTTTGTTTTAATGTTTATTTTTGTTTTTGAGAGAGAGAGAGAGAGAGAGAGAGAGACAGAGCCTGAGTGGGGGAGGGGCAGAGAGAGAGGGAGACAGAATCCAAGCAGGCTCCAGGCTCTGAGCTGTCAGTACAGAGCCCAGTGTGAGGCTTTAATTCAAGAATCACACCACGAGATCATGACCTTAGCCTAAGCTGTATGCTTAACCAACTCAGCCACCCAGGCGCCCCTTTATAGAATTTCTTGAAATCACACTGTGTAAGACTCCCCCTCCCCCAAAACTGTGTTCTATTCACTCAGAATTACTCTGGCTGTTCTAGTATCTTTGCCTTTCCATATAAATTTTAGATCATTAATATCTAAAAGGAATCCTGCTGGGATTTTGATTAGTATTACATTGAATCTATAGATCCAATTGACATCTTAGCAGTAATGAATCTTCCAGTTCATGAACATGTTATCTCTGTTTATGTAGGTTTTCTTTAAGTCTTTAAGGAGTATCTTATAGTAAACACATACCTGCAAAGTTTTATTAGATTTATACCCAAGCATTTTTCTGTCTTTTTTTCTTTTTCTCTTTTCTTCTTTCTTTCATTCTTTTGTATTGTAAATGTACAGTCTAACATTTTTAATTTCCAGTTAATTCCTAGTATTTGGAAATACAGTTGCTTTCTATATATTGACCTTGGATTCAGCAACTTTTCTAAATTCATTTTTGGATTTTTTTTAGAAATAAAATTTCTTGGGATTTTCTCCATGAACAATATGTCATCTATGAATAGAGACAGTTTTGTGTGTTCTCTTCCAGTCTGTATGTCTTTTGTTTCTTTTTGTTCTTACTGACTAGGACTACCAGTATGGGAATGAATAGGGATGATAAGAGTAGACATCCTTGCCTTATTTCTGATCTTAGAAGGAAAACGTTCCCTCTTTCATCATTAAATAGGATATTGTCTATAACTTTTGTAAATATCCTTGATCAGGTAAGAGAAGTTCCTTTCTGTTCCTAGTGTGCTGAAAGTTTTTGTTTGTTTTTAATTGTGAAAAGTTTTGTTAAATGCAATTATCATGTGTTTTTTAAAATTATTTATATTGGTTTATTCTAGAGTTAAGATCTCAGAATAAACTCTACTTGGTTTTGATATATTAGTTTTATATATTACTGGACTCAATTTGCTAATATTTAATTAAGGACTGTTATTTCCTTTTCGATGAATGATGCTGTCTGTAGTTTTCTTGTTATATCTTTGCCTCGTTTAGGTACTAGAATTATAACATGTTGGCTTCATAAAGTGGGATGTGCTCCGTCTTTTGCTTTCTAGATGTGCAGATTGGTATTATTTTTTTAAATGTTTGATAGAATTTATCATTGAAGCTATCTAGGTATGGAGTTTTCTTTCTTGGAATGTTTTTACCTATGAATTTAGTTTCTTTAATAGTTGTAGGACTACTTGGGTTACTTTTTTTCTTTCTTGAGTAATATTTGTATCTTTGAAGGACTTGGTCTTTCATACAAACTAAAACTTGCATGTATAACATTGTTCATAATATTCCCTTAATCTTTTTTTAATGTCTTTGAGGTTTTTAACCAATAATCCCCTCTTTTATTCCTGATACTGGTTCTGTCTTATTCTTTTGTTGTTCTGGCTGGAGGATTATGGATTTTATTGGTCTTTTCAAAGAAGTAGTTTCGGGATTCATTTATTTTCTCTAGCTTTTCTATTGTCACCTTTGTTGATTTCTACCCTTTATCATTTCTGTTCGTCTTGCTTTGTAGTTATTTTGTTTTTTCTAGTTTCTTAAGTGAAAGCTTAAATTATTAATTTGAGAACTTCTTTTGTGTTAGAAACATTTAATAGATAATTTCCCCTCTAAATACTATTTTAACTTCATCCTCAAAATTTTGACATACTGTATTTTTACTTTCAGTTTGGAATATTTTCTAATGTTCTGTGAGATTTCCTCTTTATGGGGGTTATTTAGAATTAGTTTTCCTTTTTTCTCTACTATTAAAGTATCAACTTTGCTTTCCAAATCCTTGAGGATTTTCCAAGCATCTTTCGGTTATTTGTTTCCGGTTTAATTTTGTTATGGCTAGAGTACCCTATTTGTATGTTTTCAGTTTATTTTATTGTATCTTATTTCATAAATTTATTTTGAGGAACGAGAGAGAGCACAGGGTGGAGGGGCAGAGAGAATCTCTTCAGGTCTCCCAAACCAAACAGTGAGATCATGACCTGAGCTAAAATCAAGAGTCAGATGCTTAACTGACTGAGCCACCCACCGGTTTATTTTAATATGTTAAGGTGTGGTTTTTGGCTCAGAATATGGTCTGTCTTGATGAATGTTTCAAGTGTAGTTGAAAATAAAATGTATTATTTTGTTAGGTTCAGTTGATAGTGTTATTCTGTGTCCTTGCTGATTTTATCTATTCACTTGTTCTGTTGGTTATTGGGAGGGACATGGTGAGGTTTCTTATAATTGTGGATTGTCTTTCTCTCCCATCATTTTTATCAGTTTTTGCTTCTATATACTTTGAAGCTTTGTTATTAAATATATATGTTAAGATTGTGGTGTCTTTTAGATAAATTGGCCTTTTTATAGTTATGTAATGTCCTTCTTCATCTCTGGTAATTTCTTTTGTTCTGCATTCTTACTGATATTATTGACATAGCCACGCTAGCAGTCTTTATGTTACTGTTTACATGGTATATCTTGTAACATTTTAACTTCAAGCATATCTTTGTCATTACATTTAAAATGGTTTCCTGTAGATAGTATATAATTAGGTTTTGTTTTTATATTCAAAATGATAATCCATGTCATTTAATTGGTGTGTTTAGATCTTTACATTTAATGTGTTTATTATTTTGGCTGGATTTAGCTCTGCTGTTTTTATTTGTGCCTTGTAGTTTTTGTTTCTCTTCTCTTCTTCATTCTTTTGGAGTCTTTGGATTTATCTAGACATATTTTTATGTTCTTCACTGGCATTTTTACCATACCTCTGTATGTAATTTTCTTTGATAGTTGATCTAAGGATTATGATATATCTTTTCACAGTCTACATAGAGTTAATATTTTACCACTTCAAGTTTTAAAAAACCCAAAAGCTTTTACTGTCCCCACTTTATGTTTGAGTTGCTGTGTGATATATGACAATACATTATAATACATTGAACTCCTTCCCAGAAAACATTAAAATTTTGCTTTCAATAAATTGTGCTTCCTTCATACTTGAAGCTCTAGGTTTCCCTCTGGTATCATGTCCATTCAGCTTGAGGACCTTCCTTTGGCATTTCTTTTAGACCAAGATTGCTGGAAATGATTTTTATTTAGTTTCTCTTCATCTGAGAAATGTTTTTATTCTGGCTTCATTTCTAAAGGATGCTTTCATGTGATCCATAATTCTTTCACGGAGTGTTTTGTTTTTGTTTTTGAATCTTCTGACCTCCATGGTTTCCGATGAGAAATCCACAATCTTTTGAATCTTTCTTTCATATGTAACTTGTCTTTAATGCAGTCTAAGAAAAATGATTTTTGTCTTTATCTGTATCTTTACAGTTTATGTGCCTTGGCATGATTTTCTTTGTGTTTTTCCTTCTTGTGGCTCACTAAGCTTCTTGAACCTATACATTTATGTCTTTTACCAAAATTGGGAAATTCCCAGCCATTATTTCTTCAAAATATTTTTTCTGCAGCAGTTTCTTTCTCTTTGCTGGAGCTCCGGTGACACAAATGTTAAGACCTTTGATGTTGTCCCAATTTGGTATTTTATTAAATACAGATATCTGCCTGGATAAAAGGAAATTTTTTTTAATGTTTTATTTATTTCTGAGAGAGAGAGACAGCATGAGCAGGGGAGGATCAGAGAGAGAGGGAGACACAGAATCTGAAATAGGCTCCAGGCTCTGAGTTAGCTGTCAGCACAGAGCCTGATGTGGGGCTCGAACCCACGAACCATGAGGTCATGACCTGAGCTGAAGTTGGACGCTCAACCAACTGAGCCACCCAGGCGCCCCAAAAGGAAGTTTTTTTTAAAGGTATTGAAAACTCTTGTTTGATATGTAACTAAGAGGGACAAACCTGCTTTTAATTCAGCTGCTAAATAAAAAGGAACATATAAATTATATAAATCACTTAAAGAAGAATATATAAAATTATAAGAAGTCCCCACACAGACTTAATTTTAAAACATTTTCAAAATTTAATAAGATCATTTTGTTTCCCACCCCCCAGAAAAGATTTCTGTATGTTGTATATTTACGGTTCCACATTGATCTCATTGGTATCTCCCAACCACAAATAGCCATGTTTGTATGTCCCCACTGTAGTGGAGCTTACACATAGCGTTTTAGAAGGGAGAGCAAATCTTTCTAGTATACCTAGTGATTTAACTGGTATATTTCAAGTTCAAGATTTTTTTCCCCTTCTGATAGTAGCTGCATAATCTGAAACTGAAACTGAAAGTTCTACTCTAAATTAAGATTTAAGGTTATAAAATGTGTAATTTGTTCATGTTGCATATTCATATTACCTTTATTATATGGAATATATGCTTAATTTAACAGTTAAATATGGCTATAGATATTGTATGTGCATATATTTATGACAATCAAGATTTATTTTTCTCAAGTTTTTACTGTATAAAATGTTACTTTCTGCTACAGATTAATACTTAAAGTTGAGTGAGGACATGTTTGGTTAGCCTCTGTTCAAGTATTTGTTTATAAATGGAGTGAATTGTCCTGTCACTCTAAGGCACTGGTTTAGTTTTTAAGAAAGTTTGATCAAGAAGTGGGAGTAGTGAAGCTATATGTTATATGTATCTTCCTTGCTTACTTGCCATAAACGGAAAGTGTTAGTAATTGGTTTAAATATGTAAATATTTCAGTTACATGTATAGTCATATAGACAAGAATGTGGTATTTTTATGCTAAAATGTTTGTCTTATGGTAGGTTCACCTGTGTTCTGTGATTCATTTCTAAGAAATGAAAATCTCTCACTCTTTTTCCCAGGGTTTGTACTTTGTAAGTATCACCTACTTGTAACTAAATCCAATAGAGAGCTGTAAAAAAAAAAAAAAAAAAATAAGATTGCCGTATTGTGGAAAAATTTTCTAGAGTGGGACCATACTTCTACAGTTCTATAAGGGCAAGGAATCCTTTGTTACTTGTATGATTAAAAATACATTCTTTCCAGAATCTAATATACATTCAGCTATTTAGAGATAAACACATGCACATGAAGAATGATTGATTGCTATATCACTGTTTCTGTTAACTTATTTAAACTCTAAGGAAGTGAAGTGGTCCAGAATGTAAACAGCAAGAGGGACCTTGATCTATAAATTAGGCAAACTAGACTTTCAGTAGTTTAGCCTCTCTGAGCCCTGCTCTTCTCATTTGTAAAATGAGGTGATTGAACTTGCTCTCTAAGGCTATTTCTGTCCCTAATATATTACTTTGACAACTCTGTAAACTATTATATTTGGTTTATAAATTTTATCAGGTAAGCCTGGGTTATTTCACAGCAATTTGGGGTGAGGGCCGACAAGAGAAGGTTTCAGTAGATTTAGCTTAGAATGAAGTTAATGATTCCCTTTTTCATTTCAGTGGGTAGTAACAACATTGATGTGAATATTTTCTCTAGGTCTGTCTTGTTCTGGTACTTTCCTTATACACATCAAAGGCTACATAAAAATCACAAAGTGGCAGAAACTTTGGCTATTTTCCTAGTGCCCATTTATTTCCTATTTTCCTCCAATGCGCAGAGCTCTGATTTTCTTTGGGCATTTGATCCCCATCTCACTGGAAAGTGGTCCCCTTCCCACCTCCAGGGTGTCATAATCAAGTGGTTGACTTAGGCACAGCAGATGACACAAGACTGGACAATGAGAAGTGAAAAGTTTTATGGGTGCCTTTGTAGCAGTTTGCTCATTGATTAAAAATAGACCTAAAGGACACTTCCAGTTTCTAGTTCCATATGTAAGAAACTTGAAAGTCACCACTCTGCCCTAACAAATACAAAGCTGAACAGACTGAAAATTTAACAGCTCTTCTTGGGTCCGTAACAGCCCTTCTTGCGACCCTGGGTAAACCACTGCCCCCAAGATTGGATGGACAAAAGCGAACATAGAAAGTTGAGGCTTGAAGAGCAGAGACTCATGAGTAGAAACTGCTCAGGAATCAGTGTTGGGGAAGGAAAAACTGAGCTTTAATTGACAAATTGCTGAAGGTTCAATATGGACAACTCTGAGCGTTAAAAACAACAGGGATCCAGCACAGGCCACCACAGTATTGTAAGGTTTACCTCCAGGAGCTGGATGAGGTTCTCATAGTAAATATCAAAGAAAACTCTTGTGCTTCTAGCAGGGGCCAGGGTCGGGGGAGCATATTGAAATGTGACAGAGCATTCCATTCTTTTTTTTAAATGTTTTATTTATTTTGGGTTTTTTTTTTTTAAATATTTTTTTTTCTAGGAGAGAGAGAGCGAGAGAGCGAGCGAGAGCGCGCGCATGAGCAGGGGAGGGTCAGAGAGAGAGGGAGACAGACTCTGAAACAGGCTCCAGTCTCTGAGCTGGCAGTCAGCACAGAGCCCGACGCGGGGCTCGAACCCACGAACCGCGAGATCATGACCTAAGCGAAAGTCGGACGCTTAACCGACTAAGCCACCCAGGCGCCCCCTGTTTTATTTATTTTTGAAAGAGTGCAAGCCAGGGAGGGGCAAAAGAGAGGGACAGAGCATCTGTAGTGGGCTCTGTGCTCATAGCAACAAGCCTGCTGTGGGGCTTGAACTCACTGAGCTAAGTCAGATGCTCAACTGACTGAGCCATGCAGGTGCCCCCAGAACACTCTGTTCTTAAAAAGACCTGCCTTCCAGGGGAGACTAATTAACTAGAGTCTGACTGACCCTGGGGGAAAGGAAATATCCAACTCCAGCCCCCTCTAGCCATTCTCTTCCACCTGGAGGTGGGAGAGGGTAGCCTGGGAAACACTTGAGAAGTTCACAGACCAGAGGCATAAGCTCACTAAAAAAAAAAAGACCTAATCACAAGACACTTCCCCTCCCCTCACACCTCACAACATATTAATTACGAAAGGCCTATTTACAGTGGATCTCTTTACCGAATATATCATGTCTGGTTGTCAAGAAAAAATTAGGAGATGTATAAAAGGCAAAAAGCACAGTTTGAAAAGAGATGGAAATCCTAAGAAAGAACCAAAAGGAAATGCTAGAGATCAAAAACACAGTAAAAGATTTTAAAAAATGTTTTTGATGAACTTCTTAATAGACTGGACATAGCTGAAGAAAAATCTCTGAGCTAGAAGACATAACAATAGAATCCTCATAAACTGAGGAAGCAAAGAAAATAAAGACGTAAAATAACAGAATATCTATGAGACAACTACAAAAGGTGTAACATACTTGTAATGAGAATGCCAAAAGGTGAGGGAAGAGAAAGGAGTAGAAGAAACATTTTAAACAATCATAACTAAGAATTTTCCCAAACTAAAGACACTAACCTACGTATCCAAGAAGCTCAGAGAATACTAAGCAAGATAAATATAAATAGCTACAACAAAAAACATCTAGGTGTATCATTTTGTAAATTGTAGAAAATCAAAGATGTTTACCTTACCTATAAAGAGCGAAGGTAAGAATTCTATTCAACTTCTCAGAAACCATGCGAGGAAGAAGAGAGTGGAGTGAAATATTTAAAAAAGGTAAAGGAGAAGGCTGCTTGGATGGCTCAGTCAGTTAAGGCTTTGACTCTTGATTTTGGCTCAGGTCATGATCTCCTGGTTTGCGGGTTTGAGCCCCGTGTCAGGCTCTGTACTGACAGTGTGGAGCCTGCTTGGGATTCCATGTCTTGCTGTTTCTCTGCCCCTCCCCCTGCGCACTCTCTCTCTCGCTCTCTTTTTCCTTCTCTCTCATAAATGAATGAATGAATGAATACATAAGTGAAATAAAAAGGTAAAGGAGTCTAAAGGCTTTCTCAAGCAAATAAAAATTAAGGAAGTTTGTAGACCTGCCTTGTAAGAAACATTAAATGAAGTTTTTATACAGAAGGAAAATAACACAGATCAGAAACTCAGATCTACATAAGAAAGAGCATTGAAGGAGTATGTCAAAGTAAAATGAAAATAGCTTTCCAATTTTTAATCTAATATATAAGCTTGTTTAACAATATTTTATGTGTGCTTATGTGAATATATATTATGTATATATAATGTGTATGTATATACATATATACACAGGTATATTTTTCATATGTGCTTTTTTATAGTTCCATATAAGTGAAATGGATAACAGCAATGATACAAGGGACAGGAGGGAGAATTAGGATTAGTTTGTTAATTAGTAAGACATACAGCCCATTAATTGGTATAGTGATATTTGAAAATAGATTCAGATTAGTTGTGAATTTATACTGCAAACTCTAGGGCAACCATTAAAAAAATTATTTTTAAAGTATAGCCAATATACTGAGAATAGAGAGAAAATAGAGTTATGCTACAGGCCCAGTTAAAACCACAAAATGTAGGAGAAGAGTGAAAGATAAAAATAGGAACAAAAAATGAGGGAAACAAACAAAAAAGTAACAAATATAATAGATATTAATCCACCTATATCAATAATGATCTAGATGCACCAGTTAAAAGGCAGAAATTGTCATAGCGGATCATAAAACAAGACCCAATTAATTATATGTTGTTTCTGAGAAACTCTCTTTAAATGAAAAGAAATATATAGATTACAAGTAAATGGATGATGAAAAATATGCTAACCAAAAGAAGGCAGGAGTAGCTATGTGTACTTTAGACAGAGCAGACTTCAGAGCAAGGAAAGTTATCAGGGATAAAAAAAAGGTCTTATAATAATAAAAGCATAATTTCTTCAGAAAGACTTTAACAAACCTTAATGTGTGTGAACCTAACAGCAAAGTATCAAGCTGTGGAGATAGTATAAACATGAAGGGTTGCTGGGGAATGGAGATGAATGAACAGGGCAGAAGATTTTTTAGGGCAGTGAAAGTACTCTGATCATATGATGGATAAATGTCATAATGCATTTGTCCAAACCCATAGAATTTACATCAAGAATGAAACCCAAGATAAACTTTGGATGATTATGATGTGCCAGTGTAGGTTCATCACTTGTAACAAATGTATCACTCGATTAGGGGCTGTTGATAATGGTGGATGCTGTGCAAACCTGGAGGTAGGGAGTATATTGTAGATCTCTACCTTCATTTTGCTGTGAATCTAAAACAATGGTCTCTTTTTTAAAAAAGTTTTTTTCATGTTTATTTAAAAACTTTTTAAATGTTTATTTTTGAGACAGAGAGAGAGACAGAGATAGGGAGGGAGGGAGGGATGGAGGGGCAGAGAGAAAGGGAGACATAGAATCCGAAGCTGGCTCCAGGTTCCTAGCTGTCAGCAGAGAGCCTGACGGCAGGGCCCAAACTCATGGATCACAAGATCATGACCTGAGCTGAAGTCAGACACTTAACTGACTGAGCCATCTGGGTACCCCATCGTTTTTGTTTTTGAGAAAGAGAGACACAGTGTGAGTTGGGGAGCAGCAGAGGGAGGGAGACACAAATACTGAAGCAGGCTTCGGGCTCTGAGCTGTCGGCACAGAGATCATGACCTGAGCCGAAGCTGGATGCGTAACCAACTGAGCTACCCAGGTGCTCCAACAATTGTGTGAACTTAAAAAAAAAAATTAATATAAAAAATAAGAACATGAGGGAGGAAGAGATGGCTTTTTTTTCCTGCTGCTGGCTGCTGTTTGGGATGAACTAGCTTGGATGAGCCTATACATTGGTTATGTAGTTGTGGTTGGCAAAGTAGAAAGGTAGAATTTCTTAGACCTGGATGAGGTCTTCGAGTTGCTAAATCAACCAATTTTGTCCCTATCTTATATAAGAGTAAATCTTATTTATTCTTAAACCATTTTTTAAAAATTTTATTTTTTTGAGAGAGTGTGACTGGGGGAGGGGCACAGAGAGAGGGAGAGAGAATCCCAAGCAGTCTCTGCGCTCTGAGATCTGTGAGATCATGACCTAAGCCAAAAGCAGGGGTAGGACACCTAACTGACAGAACCACCCAGACACCCCATAAACCATTTTTAATTTTTTTTTTCTGTACTTGGAAAGCTACATAGGATACAATTAAAGAACTAATTGTAAACATTCATTTTGTGTCCTGAAAGATAGTGCTGCTTTAAAAATCCCATTAATACAGTATTGAACTAAGAGAATAACTTTTCTCCTTCTTCCTGCCTCTTTCCCCTTCCCTGTCTCTCACCCGCCTTCCCTAGAATATGTTGATGACAGTGGTCTGTTACAAAGATAATTGAGGGTCATGTAAAATCTCCTTGTCTACTGTCATCCAAAGTGATTGTTACTCTCAAAAACTAAACTTTCATAGTTACTTTACATTTGAATTGTGCTTCTATTTGACTACTTTTTATCTGTCTATGAGTTTGATAAATTCAAGCCAGGAAATATTTATTGAACATCCATTGTATTGCTTTGGACTTCCTAAAGTTTGGATTGCCTTTGTTGTAGTGAAGAGATTAGGATTTTTGAAGAATCCCTTGCCGTGTGTAAGATATGTTACTTGAGATGAAATGTTTTTGTTTTTTTAGTTTAACCAGCAGAATTAGCTAATTCTTTTATATTACTTAAAATATAGCTGGGGTGCCTGGGTGGCTCAGTTAGTTAAGCATCTCACTTTGGCTCAAGTCATGATCTTGAGCCCCACGTCAGGCTCTGTGCTGACAGCTCAGAACCTGGAGCCTGCTTTGTATTCTGTGCTGTCCCCTGGCCCCTTCCCCACTCATGCTCTGTCTTGCTCTTTCACTCAAAAATAAATAAATGTTAAAAAAAATAAAATATAGCCAATTATATTACATGTCCGTTGGTGAATTGTTTAGTAAAATTTTTCTTGCTAAGTTTTCAGAAGTTTAGGAGTTTAGACATACATACTTATATAGTGTCTCTAGTATTTAAATACATGCACAATCCTGATCCCTAGCTAATACAGCTTTTCTAAAGGGATGAAAAGAAAGGTATTATGTTTTATTTCCTAATTATTCCTTAGCTATTCCTTTTCCTTTCTGTGTGACTATAGAAAGGGAATAGAGAAATGTGTCATTTATAGGCTAGTGATAGTTCTGTCCTCATTCTAGAAGTAATAAGCTAGATTTCATCTTCCTTAAAGTGTGAGGAAACTCCACCTGCAGCTTCAGATGTGAGGAAACTCCACCTCCAGCCCAAATTGCTGAGCAGTTTACTTGCAGCAGTTTTGCCGCTTTTAAGACTCAAGAAGCCACACTGGTCCAGTTTTGAATGGATAGGGATTGAATGGACTGCTTACATTTAATTGTAGTTGTTAATTACAGTTGTCAATAGCACATTTTGATGGAGAACATGAGTTTGGAGGCAGTTTCCTCATCTTTAAATACAATAATTTTGCAAAATAAAGCAGCTGTTTCTTCTTTTTTTTTTTTTTAATGTTTTTTTATTTATTTCTGAGAGAGAGAGACAGCATGAACAGGGGAGGGTCAGAGAGAGAGGGAGACACAGAATTTGAAACAGACTCCAGGCTCTGAGCTAGCTGTCAGCACGGAGCCTGATGCGGGGCTTGAACCCACGAACTGTGGGAATATGACGTGAGCCAAAGTCGGATGCTTAACTGACTGAGCCACCCAGGCGCCCCTAAAACAACTGTTTCAAGTGCTTTATGCTGTGCCTACTACAAAATATCTGTAGGGTTGCCCTCATCTTCTGAGAAACTCTTCCCATTCCACATAATTACTGTGATACAGTATGTTGATACTGTATTTTATACATACAGCCTGTTCTCACTTGATTGGTACATGAGTGAGGACCTAACCAAAATAGAGGCAATCAGAATACTATTTTAGGGTTTTGGAATTAAAAGACTTCTCTTTGGACTACTGAAGTTCTCAGAGTAAAATCTCAGGATCTGTTTGGATGGCTTTGTTTTGTACTATGAGGAAAAGTAGTGTTGTTGAAGAGGGATAAAAAAGCTGATACATAGAAAAAGAGACAAACGATGGTCTTGAATGTGTCAAGTGCTTGATTCTAGTTGTTCTTGCTGCCTTGCCATGCCTCTTGCTTACCTAAATTTTGCTTGTTTGATACCTAATTCCATAAGAGATTTCACTCTTTTTTTAAAACTTTTATTTATTTTTGGGAGACAGAGAGAGAACACGAATGGGGGAGGAGCAGAGAGAGAGACACAGAATCCGAAGCAGGCTCCAGGCTCTGAGCTGTCAGCATAGAGCCTGATGAAGGGCTCAAACCCACGAACTATGAGATCATGACCTGAGACGAAGTCGGGCGCTTAACCAACTGAGCCACCCAGGCCCGTCCCCTTTAAAAAAATTTTTTTTTAACTTTTATTTATTCACTCTTACTAAATCCATTTTGCCTAAACTGGTTTAATTTAGATTTCTGTCAGTTACACCCAGTAATATCTAATACTTGTATTAAATAGTAACTAATAAGGGCAATAGGAGCAGAAGATAATATTGTACTTAGTTGAAACATTTTTTACTTCAAGTTACATTACTCTGCTAAATGGTAATGATTTTTCATGTAATAATCTGAAACTTTAAGGCTCCATAGAGGTTTTCAAAGTATTTCTTTGGAAAGAGTCATAGCATACATCTTAGAACTGGTTTTTAATTTATTTATGAAGAGTTGTCTGTACCCAGGAATTTGGATAGCCATCTCTTAGAGGCAGTTCTAGAATGTGCTTTGTTCTAGAATCCTAAAATCAATTATAGAAATCTACAACCTATAAAACATTAGAATATCATGATTCTATATCATGATAGAGCAAGTTTTCTTCACCAATACTTTAATTTGTTTAAACCTCTCTAGTGCCTATGAGGTATATAACTTTGAGCCAAGTGCTATATGGACATAAAATTAGACAATTGGTTTTCTCTAGATATTTATTACCTAATAATGAAGCCATGACATAAACCCAAAATTAAACAATAACCAAAATGCCAGCTATGTGGTACAGATGATAATGTCATAATAGGAAACACAGGATAAAGTGACCTGAGTGTACTCACATGGTCTTGAAGATTTGGTAAAGGAGATAGAACTTGGGCTGTGAAGAATAGAGGGATTTGGTCGGGGGAAAGACATTCTAGGCACAGGGAACAAAGATGAAAGATGGAAATGTGCCATTAACTTATTCTGTTAGTAGACATTAACTGTTGTGGTTCCAGCTATAGGTTAGTGGCTTTTGAATATCAGGTTATGGAGGTAGAGTGGAGATGATAGGTGGTGATGACAGCCACTACAGGGATTGAGCATGGTAGCTAATGGTTTATTGAGTGTGATAATGCCTTCCAAGTTTGATCTGCTTCCAGGTAAACCAGTTGGATCTCTAATATGATTTGAGGATGAGAGGATAAGGTTGGAGGATAGTAGTGAATTTAAAAATAAAACACAATTGGGGGTACCTGGGTGGCTCAGTCATTTGAGCATCCAACTCTGATTTCAGCTCAGGTCATGATCCCAGGGTCATGGGATTGAGCCTCGAATGAGGCTCCACAATGATCGTGGAACCTGCTTAAGATTCTTTCTCTCTCTGTCCCTCTCCCTGATTGCACTCTTTCTCTCTCTAAAATAAAATTTTAAAAATTAAAAAAATAAAAATAAAAATAAAACACAATCTAAGGATTGTTCCAAAATAGCTATAAATATACAAAGCACCACTTCTGTACCAGAGTAAGCTAGAGTTCTTTTATTTGAAGCAGCTACAGATGTCCACCAGCACCCTACAGAACCATATCCCAAAGCTGAGGTTCACTATGGAGCTTCCTTGAGTGCAGTCTTGAGAACAACCAGGCATTATAACTCATTTATGAATGGGTAAGACAAGAGTGTATCTGATAAGTCTTAGGTAAGTTCAGCTGAGTTCTGTGGACCAGAAACTGAGCATTGGAATACCTAAATACTAAACATGGGAGTTTCAGTATGATAGTACAAATAAAAGCTTTCTCTAAGAAAAAAAAAATCACTAAGAACATTATGATAAAAAATTGGTAAGAAAAATGAAGTCAGGCCACAAAATGTTTTGAAGGAGAATTATTAGTTTTAAGCAGACCATGGTTAAATGTGTAGTGGAGCATTGCTGTGTATTAAGTTAGGAGCCCAACTGCCTGTGTTTGAGTCTTGATTCTGCCATTGCCACATGATCTTGAATAAGTTCCTTAAACCTTTCTGTGCCTTGATTTCTTTATCTGTAAAATAAGGAAATACAATTCAGTTCCTTAACCCTGCAGGGTACAGTGCTAGAGAAAGGGCATTTAAGCACTAGATAAGTGTTGATGGTTGAGATTGCTAGAAATATTATTCTTAAGAAGTTACAGTTAATATACATAAACACTTTCAGTTCTTGGACAGTGGCAGAATTTCAGAATTGAGTCCTTGCTATGAAGGTTATGGTTGAATCCATGTAAGTGGGTGAATTCTCACCCACTCTTAAGTATTTCTTATACAAATGTTCTGTTTCACTTTCTTTCACTTCAGCATTTCTAACTTTTCACTTTTCTATTTTCCTGCCCTATATGTTTCCTCTTATTCCAACCTGATCCTAAAATCTGTTTTACATTAAAAGTGCCTACACAAAATATTGAGAATGTACAAGTGCAGTTTTAGTTCCCAGATTTTACTTAAGATACTTCGCCTTAGACAGAACCCTTTTCCTAACCTGTGCTTGGGATCACTGTGGCTCCCTTCTTTCTCACAGCCTCATTGCCTAGGTTGTCCAGTCTTGTTTGCCTATGTTTTATAGACTGCTTTTGGAGCTCACTATAACACAACATAGAAACCAAAATATAATACAGGATTTTTTGAATATTTTTTAAAAACTTTATTTTAAAGAAATTATAGAAACATCAGAAATTGCAGAAATGACACAGAGAGATCCTTTTTTTCCATCAGACAGATTCTTCAAATGTGGTGACATCATACTGTGCATCCTCAAACCCAGGAAACTGATATTGGCACAACACAACTAATTAGAGTACAGACTCTCTTGGATTTCACCAGTTTTTTTTTGCATTCATTTATTTGGAGGAGGAAAGGATGTGGTAGTAGTGGTATAGTCTTTATGAATAATCATATGACATTTGTCACATGTGTAGATTTGTTTAACTACCAGCATGTTTAAGATACAGAACTACTGCATATCCGTAAGAGCTCCTTCATGTTCCAGCCACTCTCCTATAATGTACCAGCCCAGCATACTCCTGTGACCCAACCCCAAATTGTTAGCCATCCCTAATCTTCTTAACCCATCTATTGTAGGTCATTTTCCTTAAGGCTAATAGCTTGTAAGAGATATAGCTATTTTTGTTTGTTTTTATTTGGGGAAGGTGGGCAGTTAACTTTGGTTGTCCTAATCATATGCACAAAATATTTTTTCTGAGTATTTACATAAGAACTGTAAGAAAAGTGTACTTCAAAACATATGATCAAAATCTATGTGATCAAATGAGTTAATACTTGTTGTTTGTGTCCAGTATATGTATTCAATAATTCTAGTTGAGATTATTTTAAGAATACTACGTTGAGATTCATAGGTTTCTTAAAAAACTGACTTAATACCTGAGAAACATTGTTTTTGTAACGGGTACCTGGTACTTGTGAAATGCCTGGGATGGTAAAATATTTTTAGGATTTTAAAAAAATAGCTTTTCAGATGGTATAAATGTTATTTTTATTTTTATTTTTATTTTTTTACTTTTTGAAACACATACATGGTAATAACTCCAAACAGTACCAAAGCCACAAATAGTGAAAATTCTTTCTTACACTTTAAACCCTAGCCTGCCAGTTCCAGTTCATCCATTCATCACTTTATTAGTTTCTTGAGTATCCTTCAAAGATATTTTATGCATATTTAAGCCTAAATGGGTGTAGAAACTTTTATCATACAGTTGTTCTAAGCCTGCATTTTTTCATTTAACACTATGTGTTAGACTTTTCCATTGATAAGGAACATTGAGGTCTGCTTGTTATTTTAAATAGGGAGTATAGGGGCGCCTAGGTGGCTCAGTTGCTTAAGCGTCCAACTTCTGTTCAGGTCATGGTCTCACGGTTTGTGGATTCGAGCCCCGTGTCAGTCTCTGTGCTGACAGCTAGCTCAGAACCGGGAGCTTGCTTCAGATTCTGTATCTCCCTCTCTCTCTGACCCTCCCCTGCTCACGCGCGCTCGCTCTCTCTCTCTCTCAGAAATAAATAAACATTAAAAAAATTGGGAGTATAGTGTGATATTATGATTTATAATAAAAAGTATATATTTGGTCTCTCTTCCTTTCTGGCAGTGAGCTCCAAAAAACCCTTGGAATTTCCTGTGAGAGAGCAATGAAAGATGTCTTTTTTATGTAAAGGAAGTGACTTTTGGAAAGCTTTGAATGGGGTCTCCTTGCCAGTGGAGCCAACCTTGTGATTTGAGGGTGGGGATTATAAGTCCCCTTATCCCCCTGTACCACCGCCTCTGGGGAGTAGATTAAACTTAGATGCCAGCAGATGTTGATTTAATCACCACATCTACGTAAGGAAACCTCCATAAAGGTCCCAAAGGAGGGAGTTTAGAGAACTTCCAGGTTGGTTAACCAGAAACGCTTATACCTGCCACCATGCTGGACCCAAAATACTACCAGGATGAAAGTTCTTTTGTTCAGCATCTCACACTATGTTTCTTTTCCATCTGGCTGTTGATTCGTATCCTCTAATGTCCTTATAATGAACTGGCATTCTAGTGTGAGAAACTGGTTTCCTGAACCCTGTAAGCACTGTAGCAAGGAGAGTGTCAGGGGAACCTCTGATTAATAGCAATTTGGTTAGAAGAAGTACATGTATTCTAATTGAACTTGGTATTGGCGTTTGAAGTGCGGGAGGAGGTCTTGTAAAACTGAACCTTTAGCCTGTGGGATCTGAGGCTATCCCCTTGTCTGAGTTGGAGCATTGCTTAGACATGTGGAGGGGGGAAATCTACACAATGAAATTGGATGTAGAACCCTTACATAGTATTTCATTTTATGGATGTACAGCTAGTTCTCTCATCTGATAGCTTTCATAACTGGTAGTTTATTGTAACAACGTTTATTTGACAGCCATCTTTGTCTAATTGAGCTGTGGCCTTTTTGTTGACAGCGTGGAGTCTGCTGTTCATTGTTACCTTCCTTGCATAGATCCTGCTCCCAGAGCATTATCTGTAACCCATTTTGGGTTTCTTTAAGTGATGTGAGGATTTAGACACTTAAGAATCAAATTTAGGGGGTGCCTGGGTGGCTCAGTCAGTTAAGTGTCCAACTCTGGATTTCAACTCAGGTCATGATCTCACTGTTTCTGGGATTGAGCCCCAGGTCAGGCTCCACAGTGACAGCATGGAGCTTGCTTGGGATTCTCTCTCTCTCCCTCTCTCTCTCTGCTCCTTGCCTCCCCATGCTTTC
Organism: Hyaena hyaena; assembly: GCF_003009895.1. Taxonomy (NCBI): domain Eukaryota; kingdom Metazoa; phylum Chordata; class Mammalia; order Carnivora; family Hyaenidae; genus Hyaena; species Hyaena hyaena. The sequence continues at coordinate 2,414,355 of NW_024080841.1, read as the reverse complement.
TTTCCCTCTCTCAAAATAAATAAACATTAAAAAAAAGAATCAAACTTAGGGCAAAACTGCTCCATTTGTTGACTATTTGCCTTGTGATTCATTTCTCAGCCACACCCAGTTCAGTAGCAGCTTTTTTTATATTCAGTCTAGTGATCATAGAAAGAATTTGCTTTTCCCACTCCTATTTTATCAGTTTAAATAATATTTAAATCACATAGTTGTGATTGCAGTTTGGACAAACATTTGTGATAACAAGCACATCCTTGATTAATAGACCCCCCCCAATAGTGGGAATAAAGGTGCTTACTAGTGGTAGCCTAATAATCAAAATATAAGGTATGCCAAAGTCCTCATCAGTGTTACACTGGAAAACGGAATATCGATTAATCATGTGAGTCAGTTAAATGAAGCTTGGTTAAGAGCTTCTTGTATTTCATTTTAGATAACTGTTCCCCTGTTGGTGGGCATTTAAATTGTTTCAAGCATTTTGCTTACTACAGTAATCAATAAATGTACTTAATCATTTTGTTTGCGTATATATAGGAATATCTTTATCTAAAAATTCCTTGAAGTAGATTTAGTGTGTACAAGGGGATAGTCATTTTTTCATATTAATAAATTTTGCTAAAGGAGGATCTCAAATATTGTGTAATTTTCAATATTTAACCATAATAAAGATAGGTGTAGATTTCTTTCTTTTAAAATTATCCACTGTGTTCCTTTTCTCCTTCAGTTTAATTTGTAGAGAGGAAAACTATGTTCATGAGTCATAAAATACATTGACAGTATTCAAGGCATTGAGTCATAGAATTCCAGACATCTCTCACACATAAATGAATCACTTTGTGTGCTGTGTGTGTGGTTTATCCTTTGTAATAGAAATGTTTCTCAATTTGAGTAAGTCTGATCATATTTAAATACTCTAGGGAAGTTTGCTGTGTTAATGATTAACACTGAAAAACCTTAAACCAAGGATCCTTTTATTAAAATGACTAAATTAGGACTCAGCTTTGAATAAAGTCTGAGATTTTAGTGGTTCTGAGTTAGCTTTATCAACATCTTCAGTGATTTCTGTGCATAGCATTCTGTTTGGTGAGGTATATATTGGAATAAAAAATCATGATCTTGTGGAAGTTAATTGTGGTTAGAGAGACATGAGCTCTTATTACTAAACAATTTTAATAGCCACTGTACCAACCTCCTGTTACTAAAGCACCTGTTAATACCTAAATGACAAAAAACAGTATCACAAATATATTAAAATTATATGAAAAAGCCAATAAAGAACCAGTTATAATTATGTTACATACATCTTTATAATACCTTTTTATATGTTACTGTTAAACCTTTTTTGGGTTGCCTATTAATATTTATTTATCTATTTATTTATTATTTTTTAATCTGTCTTTTAACTGGCAACTTTTTTCCCATTTTATTCTCAATTGTCCAACTATTCTTTCTTAGAGTATTTGGGGTATTGCCAAAGCAGAAAATTATTGCATTGTGAAATGAACTTTTTCATTTTCCTAAATTTTGAAAGCTATAATATTCTAATACGATAAGAGACACCAAAGTTCAATATCTTTTTTTTTTTTTTAATATTTTTATTATTTCTAGGAGAGAGAGAGAGAGACAGCGTGAGCAGGGGAGGGTCAGAGAGAGAGGGAGATACAGACTCCGAAATAGGCTCCAGGCTCTGAGCTGGCAGTCAGCACAGAGCCCGACGCGGGGCCTGAACCCACGAACTGCGAGATCATGACCTAAGCTAAAGTTGGACGCTTAACCGACTAAGCCACCCAGGCGCCCCTCAATATCTCTTTAAGTGAGAAATTTATTGGGGCACCTGGGTGGTTCAGTTGAACTTCCCGATTTGTGATTTTAGCTCAGGTCATGATCCCATGGTTTGTAGGATCAAGCCTTGCATTGAACTCGGTGCTGGGCATGGAGCCTGCTTAAGATTTTATTTGTCTCTCTTCCTCTCTCCCTCACATGCATGTTTTCTCTCAAATAAATTAAATAGGAAATTTTTTTCTCTTAATAGTATAGGAGTTAATGGTCCAGGTTTGTGGGGCAACTCTGTTCTATAAGATCATTCAAGATCTTGTTGCTTAACAGTCTTGTAGGATATTGACCTAACTTCTGTAGAATAAAAGCTGGCTCAGTTTTACATCTGCCTTCCAGCCTATGGGAAATGGGAAAGTATTAGTCCAGCTCTAAAGTGGTTATCTGGTAAGTTAAAGATGATATGAAAGTTGTGTCTTTACTTCTAACTCTCATATCATACTGATCCTAACTAAAGTAACAAAACCTAAAGGCAAAGTAGGAATATATTCTCTTACTGCATGGGTAAATAACCAGCTACAACTTTATTCTTATGGACAAAAGGGAAAATAAATAATGGAAAACAACTAACAATCTATCACAGAGCTCTATCCAAAAATTGGGGTGTAAATTTCAAAATAAGTCTAAATAAATAGCTTTCTCAGATGCAACCAAGTCAACAACACTCTTGTAACTTTAGTTGAGGGGAAACATGAATTAAAAATCCCTGAATGTCACTTTACCCCATAGTCTTGCTTCTCAAACTGGGAATTATTGGTGTTTGAGCAGGGGAGGTACATGATGCCTTACATTAGGTGTACCGTCTCTTCTTGAAGGAAGGTTTGGAAGACTGTATTTTTTTAAATGAAAGTATAATTAAATACATTATTAGTTTCAGCTGTACAATGTAATGATTCAACAGTTTTATACATTTCTCAGTGTTTATCAAGATAAGAGTACTCCGAGCTGTTCTACCCATCCCTCAACCCATCTTCTCTCTGGCAACCACAAGTTTGTTCCTTGTATTTTAGAGTGGTGGGTTTCTTTTGTCTCTTTTTTTCTTTGTTCATTTGTTCTGTTTCATAAATTCATATGGTATTTGTCTTTCTTTGAGGAACTTACTTCAATTAGCGTTATTGCAAATGGCAAGATTGTATCCTTTTTTTAATGGCTGAGTAAATCCATTGTGTGTGTGTGTGTGTGTGTGTGTGTACACAAATAGTCCATTGTGTGTGTGTGCGTGTATGTATGTAGGTGTGTATGTATGTATGTGTGTATATATACATGCACACCACATTTTCTTTATCCATCTTTCTTGTCTTTAAATGGATGGACCCTTGTGTTGCTTCCATGATTGTATGTAATGCTGCAATAAACATAGGGATGCATATGTTGTTTTGAATTAGTGGTTTTTTTCCTTTGGGTAAATATCCAGTAGTGGAATTACTGGATCATATGGTAATTCTATTTTTAATTTTTTGAGGAACTTTCTTACTGTTTTCCACAGTGGCTGCGCTAATTTGCATTCCCACTAATAGTGCACAAGGGTTCCCTTTTCTCCATACTCTTGCCAAAACTTGTTATTTCTTGTCGTTTTGATTTTGGCCATTGTGATAGGTGTAAAATGATACCTCATTATGATTTTAATTTACAGTTCCCTGATTAGTGATGTTGAACATCTTTTCATGTATCTGTTGGCCATCTGTATGTCTTCTTTGGAAAAACATCTATTCAAGTCCTCTGCCCTTTTTTTTATTGGATTGTTTGGGTTTTTTGGTGTTGTCATATAGATTCTTGATATATTTTGGATATTAACCTCTAATGGGATATATCAGTTGCAAGTATCATCTCTCATTTAGTAGATTGGTTTTTTTTGTCAGTGGTTCCCTTTGCTGTGCAAAATAGAAGACTGTATAATTTTGTGTTTACAAAGATGGGAATATATTTTAGAGCCACAAAGAAAATTGGCAGAAATTTTAAGAAAAACCTTAAGACTGTTTTAAGGGATAATTTCAAATCCCCAGAGAAATATTTTGGGGTACTGTGGAAACATTTTGATAAGTAAACTTTTTGGTTTGTTAAGATTTGTTTTATTTAGTTAGATTAACAATTCCAAACTTTGTAATTGTGGAAATATATTGGAAAAATAGGATGAAGTAAAAGAAATTTGCCTATGTATATCTGCAGCATATCAGCATCTTTATTCAAAGAAAGCCTAGGAAGCTATTTCTCTGTCACCTTAGGTTTTATTTTTGGTGCACTTTATAAAACCATTTCTTTAAGGCCAAAATATTATTTCAGGTCTTTCTTACCCTAGGAAGGAAATATTTTGTTAATGGGACTTGCTGACTTAGACTAGGGTTGTGGAACTAGTAAGTTGGTAGTTCATGGTTTTTCTTCATTTAAAGTATACTGAAATCAAGTTTATATTAAATATTAACACTTATGTTCCACCTTTCCTTCTTCTCACAGGACAATGAAAAGAGAACTCCACTGCATGCTGCTGCCTATCTTGGAGATGCAGAAATCATTGAACTGCTTATTTTATCTGGTACGTAAAGCTCTGTACAATAAGAGCACATCATGCCTATTTTTGTCATAATTAATATTTATCAAACCTAGTGACTGTTTCTTTTTATTTGTTTCATAAGCTGAAACTTGCTTGTTCATTCTACAGCTGACCTTCTATCACGGGCCAGGTTCTATTCTAGTGCGTAGAGTATGTCAGAGACCAAAACAAAGATTACTGCCCTTGTGGAGTGTATACTCCAATAAGAAAAACAGGGTAGGGCGCCTGGGTGGCTTAGTCGGTTAGGTGTCTGACTTTGGCTCAAGTCATGGTCTCGTGGTTCATGGGTTCGAGCCCCACGTCAGACTCTGTGCTGACAGCTAGCTCAGAGCCTGGAGACTGCTTCAGATTCTGTGTCTCCATCTCTCTCTGACCCTCCACTGCTTGCTCTCTCTCTCTCTCTCTCTCTCTCTCTCTCTCTTTCTCAGAAATAAAAACATTTAAAAAATTAAAAAAAAAAAAAGAAAGAAAAACAGGCTATACATACAAGTAAATGTTATAGCATGTTAGAAGATAGTAACTGCTATAGAAAAATAAAAAGGTGGGTCAGAATCATGGGGTAAGATGAGCAGTATATAAGCTCAGGCATTATATAGACTATTCATCATAGGCTTGATTGACCATAGAGTAACTAGGAGACAATTGCAGTTCTTCAAGAGGGAGGTGATGTGGCTCAGACCAAGTGTGATAGTGGAGGTATAGGTATTGAGAAATGGTATGATTGTGATGTATTTTGAAAGTGATGGCAGCCAGGTGTAGCTTTTATCTAACTCTTTTTGAGGGCCTTTATTTTTGTACTTTATTTTAAAATTTCTCCTAAACTGTTTAAAACTTGATAGAGCTGTCTCTTATGGAATAGCTCCTCTTGTGATCAGACTGTCTGTAGTCAAACAGAGCTCAGAAATATTTTTGTTGTAGCTAAGTTATATTATATTTGTTAGAAAAGGATGTATGTGCTTGAATTGTGCTTGTGTTGTCAAATTGTGATATACACATAATGCAATTGGAGAAATAGTATCATTCATTTAATATTTTGGAGTAAGACCACTGAGAGAAATTTTGAATGAAGATTCTAATTCAATAGCCTAATAGAATTTTGGTATTTTATAAATTTATTAAAATTTTAAAATCTGGTGCTCGCTTCGGCAGCACATATACTAAAATTTTAAAATCTGGGTTTTATAACATTGTATGGTTGCATAGAATTAAATATAATTAGATATTGACCTAGCTAATATTCTTTTTTTTATTGAAGTGTAATTAGCATACAATGCTATATTAGTTTAATGTGTATGGCATACACATTGCTAAGTGCTTCCCAGCTGATACTCTTACTGGTTTCTTCATGAATAGCTTCATCACAGATCTCCTTCATTGAAGATGTCTGTTCCTCTGTGAATGCTTCCTAGTTCCAGCTTAAATTTACTAGCGATTACAACTGAGGAGGTACAAGAGAAAAATCGTATTTCCTCTTAATTAAGCCTTCTACTATAATAGTGTGAATTGATGGGATATAGGTTTATATATGGAATTTCTTTACATTTTCTAAGAAACAGTTTCTTTTTTCATTAAGAAATAGGTATGCTGCAAACAGTACAATTCCAGTTAATTTAACGTCTAGGACTTTGGATAAGACCTCTACTGCTGTGTTTCTTATTTTAACACAGAATTCTGTTCATTTACTTTTGTTTTAATGCAAAGATGGTATGACGTAACATGGAGGGTTCTTTTCCCCATTTTTAATTTTTAACCTAAGAGAAACTTTTCAAATCCTCAGTTTGACTTAATCCCTGGCTTTTAAAATGAACGCACAAAGGATTTTTAGCTACTTAAAGAAGGTTGACTTACTGGTCTCTGTAAGTATTATAATCAGATGAGCCATATGAATATCAGATATCAGCTTTGAAATAAGCATTTGAGAGGATGCTCAATTTTTTAAAATAATTTAAATAGAAATAATGTATAAAACTAACCGCCATACATGTATATAAACTATTCCAACTTGTCTTTGAAAAATACTTTTAATATTATGTTTAATCAGTTTCATGGGGGCTCATGTAGTTGTATTTACAATTAAAAATAAAGTCATAAATAATTTTATAGTTCTCAAGATAAAAAATTACATTTTTACATTGACCTCAAACTGTATTGTTTCCTGCTCCAAATTTCTTTTGCCTTCAATTTCTACTACTCCCCCTTTTGCCCATTCTGCTCTAGTGCCACTGGTCTTCTATTCTGGGTCTTTGAACTATTCCTTCTTCAACCTCAAACTCTCTTTTCTCAAATAGCCACATGACTTGTTCCCTTACCTTTTTCATGTACTTGCTCAGTGGTACCCCCTCAATGAAGTGTTCCTTGATCACTGTCACCACCGCCCCCATACTTTCCCTCTCCTATGCGTTATCTTTTTGTCCTGGTACTTATTATCTGATACCCTTTTAAAATTTTGGTGCTTGTTTCCTATCATTCTCTCCTTATTAGAATGTAAACTCCAAGGATGGTTTTAGTTGGCTTTGCTTTCTAACATATTTATTCCCAGTATCTACAATAGTTTTGAATACTTGTTGAATGAATGTGTGGTTATAGCAATATAAGTATAGACTTTTCACATTTTGGTCTCAGTTTCCCAGGTCTTTAGTGGAAGTGAGAATGGGAGAGGTGGGAATGAGGTAGGAATGTGGGTGGGACTGCAGGGATTCAGGTAAGTGGAAGAGGAAAGAAGGTAAATGATTTGTTTTCTATGGATGCAACTCAAGCTATTCCTTAGACTTTGTTTCTTTTCAGACAACCACCTGGGCTCTAAGAAAAATAAATAAAACTTACTTGGATCTGGAATGAAATCCAAGGCTAAGTTTCTACTAAACCATAACCTCCGTTTTCTACTTAAAAATGAAAAAATAGAAAATGAACCAGGCTCCATGTTGCCAGGAGAAGCACGGCAGATAGTATAAAGAGTATAGGTTCTGTAGCCAGATAAATTTAGGTGCAAATCTTAGTCCTCTCAGTACTGAGACCTCTCAGTACCTTTGTGAAATTTGGGAGGTTATTTAATCTCTCAGCCTAACTCCCTCTTCTGAAAAGTAGGAATAATTTAAATTTTATACGTTTGAAGCAGATGAGATAATATTGTTAAGATACCTAGAAAAAGCTCCTGGCACATCATAGATACTTACAATTTGGGCTATTATTATTTTTTTAAAGTTTATTTCTTTATTTTGAGAGAGAGAGAGAGATCGAGAAAATCCCAAGCAGGCTCTGCACTGTCAGTATGGATCCCAATGCGGAGCTCTGACTTACAAACTGAGATCATGACCTGAGCTGAAAGCAGTTGGATGCTTAACTGACTGAGCCACATGGCAGCCCCTGGGTTCTTATCTTTTAATCACCCCCTTCTTTCTTTCCTCAACTTTATTTGGTCCTGCAGTATATCAGGAATTACCTTTCTTGTGACTTTTAGATTATAGTCTTCTAAAAATTCTCCTCTGCTCATTGTGAAATCCACTCACATTCTGAAATGATTAACTGGAGGAGTGACTTGTCTATGGGGGGAATATGGACAAGAGTTTATTTCCACAAGTGAGGAAAACAAAGATTGAAGAAAAATAGACTATACAGAGTAGTCTTACTCAACTAATTCTAGAGTTTTAAAAAAGCCTTTAAAACTATACAGAAGGGATACCATGTTACTGAACAACCAATGGGTTAAAAAAAAAGAAATAAAAGAGCAAAAAAAATCTTGAGACGAATGAAAATGGAAATACAACATATCAAAACTTATGAGGTATAGCAAAAGAAATTCTAAAAGGAAAGTTCATAGCAGTAATTGCCTGCATTAAGAAAAAAGAAAGAAATCTGTATTTGTAGATGACATGATATATATAGAAAACTGTAGACTTCACCAAAAACCTGTTAGAACTAATAAATTCAGTAAAGTTTCAGGATTCAAAGTCAGTATACATAAATCTGTTGTTTTTCTTTCTATACATTGATAATGCCTTATCAGAGAAATTAAGAAAACAGTACCATCAAAAAGATAGAAAGTGCATTAAAAGCAGTAAAATAGGTAGGAATAAATTTAATCAAGGAGGTAAAAGATTTGTATACTGAAAACAAATAAGATCTTGATGAAAGAAATTGAAGAAGATAAAAATAAATGGAAAGATATTCCATGCTCATGGATTAGAAGAATTAATATTGTTAAATCTCTATACTACGCAAAGCAGTCTACAGGTTCAATGCAGTCCTTATCAAAATTCCAATGGCATTGTGACAGGAGTAGAAAAACCGGTACTGAAATGGAACCACAGAGACCCAAATAATTCAGACAATCTTGAAAAAGAACAAAGCTAAGGGCATCACATTTTCTGATTTTAAACTATATCACAAAGCTGTAGTAACCAAACCAGTATGGTATTGGCATAAAAATAGACACATAGATCAATGGGACAAAAGGGAGCCCAGCACTGAACCCACATATATATGATAATTTATGACAAAACCATAAAACTCCTAGAAGAAATCATAGGGGGTAAGCTCCTTGATTTCCGTCTTGGTAGTGATTTTTTGGATTTGACACCAAAAGCAGAAATAAGCAGGGACTCCATTGACGAAAAGGCTTCATTCAGTACAGCAAAGGAAACCAACAAAATGAGAAGACAACCTACAGAATGGGACAAAATATTTAAAATTACGTATCTTATAAGGAATTGATATCCAGAATATAGAAAACTCACACAAATCAATAACAAAACAATTTAATTAAATCTTGGCAAAGGAACTGGAAAGACATTTTTCCAAAGGAGAATATGGCAACATATACATATGGCCAACAGATACATGAAAAGATGCTTAACATCACTATTCATCAGGGAAATGCAAAGCAAAACCACAGTGACCTATCATCTCACACTTGTTCAAATGGTTTTTATGAAAAAGATGAGATAAAAAGTTTTGGCAAGAATGTAAAGAAAAGGGAACTTTTGTGTACTCTTGGTAAGTGTGTAAATTGGGATAACTACCATGGAAAACAGTATGAAGTTTCCTTAAAACATTAAAAATGGAACTACCATAGGATCCAGCAATTCTACTTCTGACTGTATATCCAAAGGAAGTGAAATCACTATCTAGAAGAGATATCTGCACTCACATGTTAATGGCAGCATTATTCGCAGTAACCGAGACATGGAAACAACCTAAGTGTCTGTCAGTGGATGGATAAAGAAGTCGTGTATATGTGTACCTGGAATATTCTTCAGCCATAAAAACGATATCTTGGCAGTGTTCCAGCAACATGGATGGACCTTGAGAACATTATACTAAATGAAATAAGTTAGAGAAAGATAAGTAATACCTGTTCTAACTTATATGTAGAATCTGAAAAAAACTGGACTCACAGAAACAGAAGAGCTTGGTGGTCGCTAGGGTTGGGGGAAATGAGTATAGGCAGTCATAAGGTAGAAACTACTAGTTATAAGGTAAGTAAGTTCTGAGGATGTAATATGTCGCATTTGACCATAGTAAACACTAATATATATTAGAAAGTTACTGGGAGACTAGATTGTCAAAGTTCTCGTCACAAAAATTTTTTTTTAACTATTTGAGGTGATGGATGTTAACTTAATGTAATTTTTTCACAATATACATGTTAAATCCTTATGTTGTATATTTTAAACTAATATGTTGTTACCTCAATTATATCTCAATAAAACTGAGGAAAAGAGTAAATATTACTGAGAACAGTAGTCTTCAGATAGTATACTTTAAGTCTACAAAAGTAGACTTTAAGTTTGTGTAGTGGTGTATTAAGGGTTCTACTTAAATTTGGTGTGAAAGCTGTGGTTGTTGAGGCCCAGGTTAGACACTGATTTCCATACTCTTGATTTCAAATTCTGTGTCCATCAAACAACCTTAGGATCATACTGAATGAATTTTTAATAAGTTTACTTAGAAATTAGAGTTGAAACTAGGTGTTTGACCTGATTGAGTCCCTATAAACGAAGAGGAGAATGAAATACGTGGAGAGGAGAAAGTAGGCAACAAAAGTAGGCTAATTTGTTCATGTTAGCAATGAAAACTGTTGGTGTAGAATGTTTAGGGCAAATTGCTCCTGCCTTTCATGAGTGACATTTTACAGTTGTAATGGTGGGGGGATGGGCATTAAGGGGAGCACTTTTTGGGATAAGCCCTAGGTATAATATGTACGAGATGAATCACTGGATTCTACTCCTGAAGCCAAGACTGCAGTGTATATTAATTAAATTGAATTTAAATTTAAAAAATTATAATCTTAAGAAAATTAATATGAAATAATCTCCATTTAGCTCTTGCATTATACCAAAGTCATGGTATGCTTCAATAAAAATACCATAAATACATTAATTTTATATTATAAAAACTACTTTAGTATTGATGGCAAGGTTATTTTTTGCTACAGTATTTCTCTGAAATGAAAAATGAAGAAGGTAAAAAGGTTGACATCAACCTACAGTCCTGTCCTTCCATGTTCATGTTTGGGTTTTGATTGTTTTCCAACTTCTTATGGTGGGAAGTAGAAAACTGTTCTCTAATTTGTTTCACTCTTGTGTTTTCATTGTCAAGAATTATGACTTTACATTCTGTCTTGTAATCAAAATTCCCACGGTTTTCACACAAACACCCAGTCCTTATCCATTGCTTCTCTAGCCACAGCTTTTTTATTTTTATGTATCTGTTGGTTGTATAGACATCATCATCAAGTTGTTAGGTGGTGGAGTTTGTTTTGTTTTGTTTTGTTTTTAAATTTTCAGTAAGAGCTCATTCTTATTTCGGACTGTTGCCTTTTTTATTTAACTGAAAAGTAGATTGGCTAGTCATAAAATTCTTGATTCATGCTTTCTCCTCTTAACTTTATAGATGTTACTCCAATGTCTTCTAGCATTAAATGGAAGTCTTGGATCAGGTTCTTCTCTGCTGACCATTTCCATCCCCCCATACCACCCTCCACCATCATGGTCACTTCTCTTTTGCCTGGATGCCTGTAGGATTCAGTGCTTTATCCCTAAAATTCAGTACTAGCTTACCTAGGGTAAATCTGTTCATTATTTTTGCTGGGAAGAAATGTCAGTATGCACTTCTAGTTCTGAAACTTAGATTTTTTTAAGTTTATTTTTGTTTATTTTGAGAGAGTGCTAGAGATAGAGCAGGGGAAAGGCAGAGAGGGAAACAGAATCCCAAGCAAGCTCTGCGATGTCAGTGCAGGGCTCAAACTCACGAACTGCGAGATCATGACCCGAACCAAAATCAAGAGTTGGACCTCTAACCGACCTGAGCCCCCCACATGCCCCTGAAATTTAGATTTTTATTTCATGTTTATCATCCATTGAGTCTTTGAATATTTTATTTCTGTTCTTCCTCTCAGTAAATTTTTCTAACATATATTTTTCTATGAGTTTTTTTCTGATTGTAATTTTGTCTTTTCCTTTTAGGTTATTGCCTTATTTAGGTCATTGTCCTTCATTCTTGCATCACATATTTAATGAGCATGTCTGTGTATCAGCCACTATTCTAGGTGTTGTGAGTAGAGCTGTAAATAAAACAGATGGAAGTCCCAGCCTTCATGGAGTTTATGTTTTAATGGAGGAGATAGTAACAAGTTAATACCTATAGCTTGTCTAGTAGTGATAATTGCTATGAAAAGATTAAAGCAATAGTATGTTGGGTGGGGACCAGTTGCTGTTTTATATTAGGTTATTAGGAAAGGATTCAGTATTATATGACATTTGAGCAGATAAATAAAGGAGATAAGGAGGCAAACCTTGTACACCATGCAGATATTTAGAGGAAACAGAGAGACCAAGACCAAATACAACGAGGGGTGGCATGTTGGAGACGAGGTAGAGGAGGTAGCAAGGTTCCAGATCATGTGTGGCCTTGTAGGCTTTGGCAAAGACTTGGTTTGGCCCTTAAAGTAAGGTGGAAAACCAAAGGAGAGTTTCGAGGGAAGTGACCTAGTCTGACTTAGGTTTTTTGGCTGTGGTTCAGATTCCTGGCTGTGTTTTAAATCATGTTTATTTTCCCTTTTGTTATTTCTAGGCTTTTATCTGTGATTGTTTTATTTTCCTTTTTTCTTTCCTGATCTTTGCCATCTCTCATCTCTTTGCATTGTTTTTCCTCTATCTTGGAACTCTTTAAGGTCTCTCTTCAGAGCTTACTTTCTCTGAAGTCGTGTATAGAGAGTAGTTTGTAGAGTCATCCTCTCCTTTCCTGGGATGATTTCTTTCATATACACCTATTGACTGTTCCCTCAGTTTATTCTGCTCCCATATATTTTCTGTCATGTCCTGTGCTGCATCTTTACATATCTTTGAAGAATACTCTTCTCTCCAGAACATCTGTTTGCTAATGAATAGAGTAGGGAGGGGCAAAAGTGAGCACCAGTTAGGTTTGTCTGTTCCAGTAGCTCTCACACTGAACGGGTTTTCTCTCAGTCTAGCAGAGGAGCTTCCTTCAGTTGTGTACTTCATGTCGTTAGCTCCTTAGATCACAGGTTCTTAGGTAGTCATGTGTGGGTGTTTGGCTCTTACCCTTCATCTTCATTTGGATCAAAATAGTAAAGATACCTGGTTGATCCCTCTTTTAGAACTGCCCCACTTTATTCTTCTGTATTGTGAAGTTAGAGTTCTGTGAATTACCCATATAGCTTGTAGATCACCTAAAAGATTGTTAGAAAGGGATTCCGGGACACAGCAGAAAAAAAAGTATAGATGGACGTGCACACAAACACATTCTTTTAGAAGACCCCATGGTCTTCCTAAAATCTGAAGAAGTTTCACTTGATTTGGTATCCTTCCTCATTTTGGTATAGGTTTCACTGTATTTGGTGGAAATTTTCAGTCTGGTTTGCAGATGCAGCTGTTTTCTCGTACTGAGGATGGTATTTCTTCACATTCTCTTTTATGTTTTGGTGAGGTTTTTTGTTTTTAAGAGCAAAACTACGGACTCTCTTTAACTTGCAGTCCAGAACTAAATTTGTTGGAAACCATATATTTATATATGAGGTACCTCCAAGATTTTTGGATGAGGAGTATCATTCTTGACATGTTATATATAAACAAGCAAGTAAATCCTTCTGTAGAATCTATAGTAACACTGGAGTCTGGTGGAATTAATTTCACAGTTGGTATTGATTGGAATAAAATAATCAGAGGTAACTGTGCAGGTTTACTACCTCAAATACTATTCTCAATTTACTTTTTCACACTTAACTCTGTGAAGGTATTATTATTATAGAAAGGGAAACTAAGGTATTTAGATTTAATAACTGGCCAAAAGTTACTCTGCTATATAGTTTTGCTCCTCTCTTCACTCTACTTTCTGCCCCCTGTCCACTTACTTAGCAAAATTTGTGTAGATAATTACTTTTAGTGAAGAACCTGTTTTAAGGACTAAATTTTCTGGCTACAAAGTATATATACTTTTATGACAGCTATTCATTTAATGCTTGTATTTAAAACCATAGGTTTGGCAGTACCTCAGACTGTTTCCAGTGTGTGATTAACTGGTCAGATGACTGTTTTGTGTAAGTCAAAAATTTATTTGATTAGTCTGTTATAGAAAATATAGCCCTTAATAAGGAAATATGGATATTATGTTTCTGGTATTAGGAATTAGACCTAAAGTATGTAATCCTTGAAAACCTTCATTGCTGGTGTATTAGTTTGCTAAGGCTGCTATTAAAAAGTACCACAAGTTGAATGACTTGAACAGCAGAAATTTATTTTTTCATAATTCTGGAGGTTAGAAGTCTGAGATCAAGGTGTTGGTGGCATCCTTCATGATAAGGCTGTGAGGTAAGGATCTGTTCTGGGCCTTTCTCTGGCTTGTAGATGACCACTTCTCTTTGTGTCTTCTGTCTGTACATGTCTGAGCCCACATTTCTCCTGCTTGTAAGGAAACTAGTCATATTGGATTAGGGCCCACCCTAATAACCTCATTTTAACTTACCTCTATAGAGACCCTGTTTTCAAATAAGTTCTCATTCTGAGGTGCTGGGTTTAGGACTTCACCATATGAATTTGGGAACAGTGGAGGGAGCACAGTTCGAGCCATAGTATCCAGTGTCCACAGTACCATCTTAAATGATATAGTGCAGCAGCTGTTGGTTTTTTGTGTTGATTTTTGTTTCTTTATTTTTTAGCATTACAGGTGGAAAAGTGGAAATGTAATTGTTTTTTGCTTATTCCACTCCCAATCTGAAAACAGAATCTGAAGCTTTTGCCACTGCTTATCGTAGGCAGCCAAAGGGGAAAGCATTATTTCCAGTTTCAAAAGAGTAATGAAAGTGTTTGGCTCCTGGCCTAGCGCACCGGATTTGGACTGTCTCCTCTGAGGCTTAGGAGCAGAAAAGAGAATTATTCTCTGCAAGGAGAAATTTGAGAAAATTATTAGTGGGACTACTTACAATGATTATAAATACCTTGAAAATAAAAATAAGGTTAATAATATCTCCTATCAAGTACTTAGCCTAGCTCAGAGGTCAATAGACTTTTTATGTAAAGGGCCAGACGGACATCTGGCAACTACTTAATTCTACTCATATAGTGTGAAAGCCACATTGTTAACATTTTAATTGCTGTAGCTGTATTGCAGTAAAACTGTTTACAAAATAGGTGGCTGGCAATCTGGGCTATAATTTGAAGACACTCTGGTATAGATTATGAAGATGCTACCTCATTTACCTACTTTTAAGGTAAGGCAAGGTACTTAATAAGTATGAGATAATTTATCCTGCGTACATATTTCAAAATAGGACAGAATGTTGTAACTGGAAATGGATCATACAGATCACTTGGCACAACCCTTGTTTTACTGATAACTGAGTTTCAAAACTCAGAGAATTGGTAGATCTTGTTGATTGATTAGATTAGGGAGAAAACAGATGAGTTGAGACCTAGAGTCAAGTGGGATGCTCCTGATTTGAGTTCCTGACTCGTGGAACCCACTTTGTAGAAACAGGAATTCCCTATGTTGTTTCATCCTTGGTCCCATCCTCCCTCACCCTCTACCCCACCCTCCATATACACAGCAAGGCATAGGAGACAGGGATTATGATTAACACATGAAGGTCTAGGCTATGGGGAACAGCCCCAGGTCACACAGCCTGCTGGTTACAGAGCCATTCTTAGATCACAGGTTCTGCTCCCAGGCTTCTTCCAGTAACCCCTGACTGTCTCTTGACAAGTCCAGACCTCTCTTCAGCTGCATTGTTGTCTAGAGCCCAGAATAGACTGATGTAAATAAATCAGATTTTTAAATTTATTTTTAATTATTTTCTTGTTTATCTTCAAGTGAGCTAGACATTTGCTTACTCCTGGAATTCTTACCTTAAATTTTTTTCTTTTATAAACTGTCAGAGTACATTTTTATATGTATGAATTATTAAATGAAAAGACTACGTGAAAGGAAGCTGGTTATCTGAACTTTTCTATATAATCATTTACTGTGGTATTAAATTAAATGGATATAACCTGTTTTGATTACCTTGCAGTTGTTTTTTGCTTTTAACATTTCAAAAATCTAATTACATTTCTGCTCTGGAAAGATGGATCCAAATTCAGATATTTGATATGGCATATGTGCTGCCTGCTTATTTATCATCTTAAGGGAAAGCTCATAAATTTCCCTTATATATGGTTCGTGGGGAGGGGGACCTAGTAAAGAGAGTATTTGATATACAATTGGACATAGCTGTCTAGGATTTAATGAAATGTGCAGTAGTCAGTCAGTGATAGCGTTCTTAAATTCCTATCTTGATTTTCTTCAATTCCTCAGTAGTGCTTCCTCTTACTTGAGGGTTTCCCAGTAACCTAACTTCAACAATTGGGATGGGGCTGCTGTTTTGTATTCTCTTCTGTTTTGATGATTAAGAAATAGTAAAGAAATTAATCCTTTCTTACTGATTTAGAAACCAGAGATATTATACTCTGCCATGTGTAGAGTATGTGATGTCACCAGAGCTGTTACATTTTGAGTTTCTCTCTTTGAAAGCTATTTTATGTTTTAAGTTGATAGGATTTTTTTTTCTTTGTCTCCATCTTCATTGTTAGCCATTGTGACTGGTTTTCAGCTGTTAGACTAGTAAACTTTACTCTAGAAATATCTTTTCCATTAGTGGAATGACTTTGTAGTTTGTGTCTGTGAATATATAATTTTGGAGCCGTCTGTGTAGAGCAGAAATCTCGTTACCTTCACAGTTCACATATGGTGATCTCTGGGACCGTGGCCATCTGAAGTGTACTGCATCATGTTTGTTTCTCTTACTGCATTTTCATTTTAGAGCCAACTGTTGCTCTTATAACGTGCATGGCTGTGCCTTATTTGCCTGTTAATATGCAAAGCGCATACTAACTAATGGATGTGGGCAGGAGAGATATTTGTTCTGTTGGTGTCCTTAAAAATAGTTCAGCCATTTCTCATATACCCACTTGACCTTTAATTTCCAAGGAATTAAAATATTTGATTAATGTTAGGAGAAACACATGATTTAAACAAAAGATAAGTGTCTTCTGAAAAAGATTGTGATCAGATGTCTAGAATCCTATGGTGCTGATCTTCCTTCAGATAAGTATCTTGAGAATCTACAAACAACAAACCAAAATTTTAAATCAAATGGTCTGTTATATTAATAGCAAGTAGTAGTATTTTGTATCCTCAGTAAACCATTAGTGGATTCTTAGTTACAGTCACTTATGTTTTTTGGTAAGCTAACCTTAACTTTGTTATTAAAATTTGTTATTATGGGGCTGTCTGGATAGCTCAGTCAGGTAAGGGTCTGAATTCCCCTCAGGTCATGATCTCATGGTCTGTGGTTTCAGGCCCCATGTCGGGCCCTGTGGTGACAGCTCAGAGCCTGGAGCCCGCTTCAGATTCTGTGTCTCCCTCTCTCTCTCTGCTCTTCCCCCACTCACATATTTTGTGTGTGTGTCTCTCTCAAAAGTAAATAAACATTTAAAAAAATAAAAAAAGAATAAAATTTGTTACTGTAAGTGAAGACCTGGGTGGCTCAGGTCATGATCTCCCAGTTCTTTGGTTCAAGCTCCACATCAGGCTCTGTGCTGACAACTTGGAGCCTGGAGCCTGGAGCCTGCTTCAGATTCTGTGTCTCCCTCTCTCTCTGCCCCACCCCCACACCTGCTCACTCGCTTGCTCATGCTCTCTCTCTCAAAAATAAACATTAAAAAATATTTTTTAAAAAGTCAAGAGAAAGACTGTTAATTATCATAACTTAAAGTGGAAGAATGGAACCAGCAGGGTCTTTTACTTTGGGCTGCCAAATGGCCATAAAAATTAGATTTTCTTCCTTCAACTGTGTATCTGATAACTGTTCAAAAGAAAGACAGAACTGTCTTTACTTTCTTCCTAGTTACTTTCCAATTTGTTTCTTTGCACTTGAAGCCAAATTCCTGGAATTTTTATGGCCATTCCTTTTATTCCTTCTTCAGTATGTTTCTTTTTTTAAAAATAAGTGGCATTTCAATTTTTTTTAATGTTTATCATCGAGAGACAGAGACAGCATGATCATGGGAAGGGCAGAGAGAGGGGAGACAGAATCCAAAGCAGGCTCCAGTCCGAGCTGTCAGCACAGAGCCCGATGCAGGGCTCAAACCCACGAACCGTGAGATCATGACCTGAGCCAAAGTTGGACACTCAACTGACTGGGCCACCCAGGCGCCCCTCAATTTTATTTAAAAAGTTTTAAACATATATTTAAAGGCATGTGGTACAGTGAAACTGCCTTTCTACCTCAGTCCTTTATCACACAGTTTTCATCATACCACACCACCTACAGAAATGCATATGCAACCACTATTATTAATATCTCAGTGTTCCTCCAGAGTTTCCTTCTGCATATAAATATGAAGATAGATACTTATCTTTTCCATAGATACTTATCTCTTTCTTTTCTACATAAAATTAAAGAATACTATTCATACAGTTCTCACTGCTTTTTTCACTTTTTATTTCTCAGATCTTTATCAGCACATAAAGAGTCTTCTGGTTTTTTGTGACAGCCACATTCTATTTCCTTGTTAAGTAATATCTGGAACCTTATAACAGCCGCATTCTGTTTCCTTATTAATTAATATCTGGAACCAAACTTATAACCCTTCCCATTTGCTGAAGACCCATAATCAGTCCTCATTCTTTTCTACCTTTGTCTATCCAGAGTACTTGTCTTTTCTGAGTCTGTCACTACCTTTCAGGCCTTAAGGCTAGTTCTTGCCCTTCAACTATGCATATAAATAGAAATTGTAGAAAGAGGTACAAGGATTATGGAGAACCATTGAAGTTCCAAGCAGATAACTGGGAGAATGAAGAAGCCTAGCTTCTATATTGCTCCTTCATTGTCTCTGAGGACTCTAACCTTCTCTCTCACCTGTAAACATTTTAAGTGTTAGCACTATCTACATTCTACCTCTTACCCAACATAAATGTGTTCAGGTAGGCTGTGTTTTAACCACTTTGGTGTCCCAAGAGCCTAGCAGATGGTTGTTCAGATGTTTATTACATGAATATAATTACCACTCTCTCTAGCTGTTCTTCATTTTGTTGAGTCCCTGTCTTTCACCCAAAGCCTACTTGAACAGTCATGAAAGCTCTCATGTTGGTTCTTGATTCTTTCAGTGTCCTCACTGTCACTGCTCAGAGGTCAGCTACTCTCAGAATTTCAACTGCTACATTTGTTGATGGTTTTATACACTTACATTTCATTTCATTTTTCTCTCACATTCAAGACTTTTAAATCTGCTTGTAATGTCACTGTACTGTGTGTGTTTATTCTGTTAATCTTTGTAACAAGCTATTAGGAGATCTGCTTTATAGATGAAGAAACAGTTTCACATGGATCACACAATTAGTTCGGAACCCATAGCTAGTAGTTATTAGAGCCATAACTTTGAGTCACTGCACTTGATTATTCCTTGGAACCTCGCACTCAAAACATACAGTGTAAACATTGGACATCTGAATTCTAACCTTGGTTCTACTCTACTTTGATGTTAAGCTATCCACTGTACCTGTGTTTCATCATCTAGAAAATAAGGAGGTTGGACTAGATATCTAAAGCCCTTTCTTACTAGCAAGTCATGATCTTGGATAGAAATCTAGAATTGTTTATAAATAGGCAATTGACCTATTGCCAGTCCCTCTTCACTGTTAAGAGCCAGGGCTCTGTCTTTCTACTTAGAGATATACTGATGCTACAGTTTGATTGTTGCTTCTATTTGGTTGGGATTTAGGTACAAAATCAGTGGATTTTATGTAGCCAATAGATTTTTCCCTCCTCTTTTTTTTGTCTCCCAAATGTATTTATATTCTATTAAAGATAATTTTTGTCCATCGCCAGTGACTTTTTAATAAGTTTTTTTTCTTTACTGTTTATTTATATTTGAGGGAGGAGGGGGAATGACAGAGTATAAGCAGGGCAGGGGCAAGAGGAGGAGACAGAATCTGAAGCAGGCTCCAGACTCTGAGGTGTCAGCACAGAACCTGAAGCGGAGCTTGAACTCACAAGCCGTGAGATCATGACCTAGGCCCACGTCTGATGCTTAACTGACTGAGTCACCCAGGTGCCCCAGCAATGATTTTTAAATAACTGTATGCAGTTGATATTTTTTTAATAATTTAAACTTTTAGGTATAACCCAGAAAGACATGTGGGTTCATTCATTTCT
The DNA here is from genome assembly GCF_003009895.1 of Hyaena hyaena. Lineage (NCBI taxonomy): Eukaryota > Metazoa > Chordata > Mammalia > Carnivora > Hyaenidae > Hyaena > Hyaena hyaena. Next base: position 2,394,265 of record NW_024080841.1, on the reverse strand, counting down.
TTCTCAGTTTTTTCCCCCTAAGTCTATAGCCATTGTATCCATTTTACACAGGAACTTTATAATACCTATTGCAGTTTTTATCCTCATTGGAGAACTATTTTGATATTATGTTGCTTTATAACATGATAGATTTGTTAGTAAAGAAATGTAATGATGACTTTGTAATGCTCTGCGTTTTACATAGGAGTATTCTTATTTATTTAAGTATTTGACTTTTTTTAAGGCACATTTTAAAATGGGATCTTATTTTTACTTTAATATGCTCTGTATAAAGGTGCTTTTCTAGTCTATATATAAAAGAATGTTTCTTTATTTTTAATAAAAAGAACGAATACCTTATTGGATAGTTTTGGTTTGTGATTTAATGGTAATTTATTAGTAGAAAGTATAAAAAATGAAGTATTATTTCAATTGTTAATTATCCAATTTGGACTATATATAACTAATATTTCAGGAGATTTATTTAAAATATTTTATGCAAAACATTTCAATTTATTTTTTTCTTCTTGTTGCAGGAGCTAGAGTTAATGCCAAAGACAGCAAATGGTTGACACCTTTACACAGAGCAGTTGCATCTTGTAGTGAGGTATGAAATTTCTCTTAGTAAATACATTGTATATAAAAACATTAAGTAGGCCTGCCTGTGAGCCCATATTAAATTCTGTGTTTTCAAAAGAAGGAAAAAGCAACTGAAAATGCCTAGATTGGTTATTTTACTTTAGAATTTGTATAGACCAAGTTAAGTGTTCCCATTTCTCTTTTGTAACTAAGGTCTCTTGGAGAGTTTGAAGTAGCAAAGATTATAAAACCCTCCTTGTCTTTGTCCTACAAGAGAAATTATTTGCTATCTTATAAAATCTTCCTCAGTCTTCTCTCTATTGGACAGGCTGCAGAGGTTCTACTGAGTGTAATCAAGAAACAATATCAACACTATGTAGCAATTCACTGAAGTATTGTTTAGTTAAACACTGAAATTAGCTTCAAAAACATTACATCATCTCACATTTTACCAGTTCTAAATATATCACCTAAAAATGCTAGGTGTCTTATGGGGAAGAAGAGTTTCTTCTTATTTATGACCCTATATACTTTTTTACTCTTCAAGATAACTGACATTTTTGGAGAATTTTTTTATGTTTTCATACTTCTAGTCCTCATGACATCCTTGTAGGATAGATATTTTGAGGGAATTGTAGTTAATGATTTGTCAGAAACCACTCAACTTTTGAGTAGCAGAAATGGGATGAAAACCTAGACCCTCTTTTTTCTGTCATCTTACTCTTTCTCAAATGTATTCGGTGCATTTTAAAAATGCAATGTGCCCAAAGAACTCTTAGCTCTGTTTTTCTTTATATTCCTCATTATGAACTACATCTTGAACCCAGAACAAGATTCAAACAAGTGAAGAGTAGAGGGGGAGTGGCTGGGAGGGATTTCAAACCCTGCAGTGTGACCGAGGCAGTCTGTTAGCTGTGGCCTCCTGGTTGGGAGGAAGGGGGAGGGAGAGAACCGTGGGCGGTACACTGGAGCACATCTTCCCCCGGATCCGGGTCCGTGATGTGCCTGTAGCTGAGGGAATGTGCAGCCTGGATCTGGAGAAACTGGTTACATGTATCACTTGCCACCTTCTAGCTGTGTGACTTTAGGCAAATCTGGGGATTATCATGAAAACTAAGACATTAACCAAAACACTTTGAATTCTGAAATTCCTTGGTAATGTTAATTAAGTTTGTGGTTAGCCCTCTTGTAAAGAGTTTCTGTAAACAAAGCAGTTAAGAAAGATAAACATCACTGTCATTGGGACCTATTAATAAGTTAGTCATACCTCTCCAGTTTTTAGTATGACTCTTGGGAATATGAATATTAAAATTAATGGAGTTTTGCCAAATTAAAGAATACTTTGTATATTTGTAGAGATTGTAAAACAGACCAAAAATTCTTAAATTAATATTAGAGGAAGATTGCAGGTTCCGCCCAAGACTCAACAGCTGATTTTTAAAAATTGTACTTAGCCTGAACTTATAGGCAAGCAGCTATAGGTTAGAAAGCAGTGATCTTGAAAAGTTTAAGTCTGCTTTCAGCCTAAAAATTACTAGGCTGTGTAGTATTATTCTTTTGTAGGAAACGTAGTCAAGATATCAGTTGCATCCATGTTCTTTTCATTTGTTCTGTTATATCCTGAGAGTAAAAGAGCGCTGTACTTAATTTCATTGAATAGGAAAATATAGCCGCAGAAGGATATGGAAAAGACCAAATTTTAGGCAGCTTTGGTTTATGTTTTTGAGGTGCCATGAGAAAAGAAAGCCCTACAGAGGGTGATCACAGCAACTGTTTTCTCAATCCTCCAAGGCCTTTGGAACCTAACACCATCATAGAGCATAGTGGAGCAGTTAATTCATCACAAAGAGGATGCGTTAGGGCTTAATTCCCTCACTGAGTTGAGAAAGGCTGCTTCAAGTAACAAATCCTCAGCTCCTCCAGTCTCCCTCAGTGACATGGCTTCCAGACACCTCATGGAATTGGCTGGCCGACTCATCTCGTCTCCACCAGTGATTTGTGACTGCCGTTCTTCAAGTGGAGCGTACAGTTCAGCTCTCTGTAACTTTAGGAATTACATTTTAGTTCTATCAAGACACCAAGTTTATATTATCATGTGAGGTGTTAGCAGTCCCTCCAACTATTACATTTATTTGCGAGTGTGTTAGCTCTTCTTTTTCCCATGCCTGACCTCAAATCAATGGTGAGAATTGCTAAAAAGGCAGAGCCATAGACAGCTAGAGTTGTAGAGACTCTTCTAGACTGACCCCAAGCTATGAACACTCTGGATAAAACTATTTAACCTTTTGTCATCATCCCGTATTTCATAATTTTATTAAAATCAGTGTCTTAGGATACTTAGGATACTTACTCTTTTTTATTTCTTTAAAAAAATTTTTTTAATGTTTATTTTTGAGAGAGAGAGACAGAGTGTGAGCAAGAGAGGGACAAAGAGAGAGGGAGACAGAATCTGAAGCAGACTCTGAGCAGTCAGCACAGAGCCTAATGCAGGGCTTGAACGCATGGACCATGAGATCATGACCTGAGCTGAAATTGGTCGCTCAACTGACTAAAGCACCCAAGTGCCCTACTTACCTGATTTTTTTTTTTATTTTTTTTTTATGTTTTATTTATTTCTAGGAGAGAGAGAGAGACAGTGTGAGCAGGGGAGGGTCAGAGAGAGAGGGAGTCACAGACTGAAACAGGCTCCAGGCTCTGAGCTGGCAGTCAGCACAGAGCCCGACGCGGGGCTCGTACCCACGAACCGCGAGATCATGACCTAAGCGAAAGTCGGACGCTTAACCGACTAAGCCACCCAGGCGCCCCTGATTTTTTAAAGTCAAGGCACACCTGGAGTATCTCTTACACATACTCTAATAATGGAAGAATTGGGATTGAGGTTATTATGGTAATATTTATCATTAGTGGAACCGTGTATGCCCTTTATTATTCCTAAATTATTTTCTAAATGCTTATAATGTGCTGTTAATATAATCTAGAATTTTTTTCCGGGTTCTGACATCAGGCTAATTGATTTGTAATTTTTAGAAATCTGCCTGCTTGGTTTGGTTTAATGTCTCCCTCTAGTCTGTAGAGATTTGGGTGTTTTGGGTTTTGTGTTTGTTTGTTTGTTTGTTTTTTGAATTTTTAAAGATTACTGCTATTGTGTTCTGACCTATTTTGATTAGTAAATGGTGGCTACATTAGTCAGCTTGGGTTGCCATAACAAAATATTATTGACTGCGTGGCTTAAACAACAGAAATTTGTTGGGCGCCTGGGTGGCTCAGTCGGTTAAGCAACCAGCTTCAGCTCAGTTGATGATCTCACAGTCTGGGTTTGAGCCCTGCATCAGGCTCTGTGCTGACAGCTCAGAGCCTGGAGTCTGCTTCAGATTCTTGGTCTCCCTCTCTCTCTGCCCCTCCCCCGCTTGCTCTCTGTCTCTGTCTCTCAAAGTAAAATAAAGAAATTAAAAAAAAAAAAAATCCAACAACAACAGAAACTTATTTTCTCATAGTCTGGAGGCTGGAAGTCCCAGATCAAGGTCCAGCAGAGTCAGTTTCTGATGAGGGCTATCTTCTGGACTTACAAACTGCTATTTCTCACTGTATCTTCACATGATAAAGGGGGGTGGGGGAGGAATCTTTCTCTCTTCCTCTTCTTCTAAAGCTACCAGTCTTAACAGATTAAGTTGCCTCTCTTATGATCTCATTTAACTTTAATTACCTCCTAAAGACACTATCTCCAAATATAGTCACACTGGGAGGTTGGGGCTTCAACATACGAATTGTGGAGGAACACAGTTCGGTCCATAGCATTGAACCCCTGGTCAAACTTTGGTCTGTCTTGATTCTAGGATCTTGGTAACTGTGTTTATAGCCTTTGTTAGGTGCCATCTTAACCCCCCCTCACCTACCATTAACTGGATTCATTCTTGCTTTTCAGCAAAACAATAGTTTTGATTTTCTATTTCTTGCTAATAGAACATATTCTCCAGACTTTCTAGAAGTATATACTGTGAATTCCAGACTGGGAATGAATAAGGCAAGCCTGGCACTTAACAATATGTTGTGTTTGCCTAACTTACCCAATTATAAATTCTTCATATTGTTTTTTAATTAGTTTTCTACTACACCCATCAAGATACCTAGTACCATTTCCCAGGATAATGTTAGTTTTATCCGCCAAATCACAATATACCCTTCTTGAGTTGGAGAATCCTGGTGGTATGTTTGTACCACTTCTTCTCTGCATTCTATTTTTTTTATATATACTCCTTTGTTTTTCATTGAAGTATAATTTACAGTAAATGCACATGTGTATGTAGCCTTGGGTTTTGATTCCTATATCCACCCATGTAACCTTTTTCCCAATCAAGATATGGAAGATACCCATCACTCCAGCAAGTTACCTCGTATCCCTTTCTAGTCAGACTTCCCTGTCCCCAGAGGCAACCACTGTTCTGATTTTTTCCACCATAGAATAATTTTGCTTATTGTAGAACTTTATAAAAATGGAATCATACAGTATGTACTCTTGTATCTTGACTTCTTTTATTCAACTTAATACTTTTTATTTTTTATTCTATTTTTTTTTTTTAATTTTTTATTTATTTCTAAGAGAGAGAGAGACAGCGTGAGCAGGGGAGGGTCAGAGAGAGAGGCAGTCACAGACTCTGAAACAGGCTCCAGGCTCTGAGCTGGCAGTCAGCACAGAGCCCGATGCAGGGCTCGAACCCACGAACCGCGAGATCATGACCTAAGCGGAAGTTGGACGCTTAACCGACTAAGCCACCCAGGCGCCCCTCAACTTAATACTTTTTAAAAGTTTGTTGTTGTTTGAGAGTGGGGAGAAGAGAGAGAGGGAAAGAGAGAGATCTGAAGCAGGCTCCATGCTGTCATCGTGGAGCCCCCACTCAGGGCTTGATCTCACCAACTGTTGAGATCATGACCTGAGCCAAAACCAGGGGTCAGACACTTAACTGACTGAGTCATCCAAGCACCCCAACTTAATATTTTTGAGAGTCTTCCATATTATATGAATTAAATGTTCATTCCTTTTATTGCTGAAGAGTGTTTCATTATATGGATGTACAGCAGTTTATTTTCCTGTTGATGGCTGTTTGCATTTCTGGTTTGTGGCTCTTATGAATAAAACCACTGTGGACTTTCTTAAATGGGTCTTTTAAAATTTCAGATAACTAGATGACTAGAGAGGAATTGTGGGGTCTAAAGTAGGCTTATATGTCTTTGGCTGACTTCTTTAACAGATTGATGGATTACTGGACCTCTTTCCAGTCTTTGAAAGTCCTGTTAAATACTTGCACTGTTTCCCGTATTTCAAACAGTTGTATTTACTCTTTATTCGAAAGGCTTCAAAAGCTATGTGTGAATCAGAGATGATCGTATTGTGTTTAGTCTTCTTTGTTACTTACGGTTATTTGACACTTTCGAACACTTCTCATGTACTTTTTTTTTTTTTTTTTTTTAAAGAAAACCAAGGGTCATTATTACTAGACTTAAATAGTTATACCTGGCAAATGAAGAACTGAGATGATTTCTGTTATGGGCCTTTTCATTTCATACATAGTTCATCATTCTGCCAAAGAGAGGATTATTATCATAAGGAAAAATTTCTTGCTAAGTTTAGTTCTGACTATATTGCTTAATGTAAATGGCATACTAGATTCCTAGCCATGAGGCCAATTTATAGATGTTGTGAAGTTTTCCTTGTGTTTCTGGAAGACAAATCCCTTTGGATACTAAGCTCTTAAATTGCCTTAACACCAGCTTTCTCACCAGTTAGCATTGTAGCATCTGTTTCTCTGTTTACTGAATGTATATCTCTCTTCAGGTCCTAGTGATTTCTCCTTTTATAAAATATAACATGTATACTAATTTGGGAGATAGTATGTTTTAAATATTTATATATTTATTGGCGAAACAGTAAATCTTCTTAAAACTGTTGAGAGTATAAGTTAATTGTATATTGCCATCTAGACAAACAAGAAAAGTAATGAATGTTTTTAAAAGTATTTCTTGCACATCTTAATGTTGTTATGCTTTTAATTGGAGGACAGAAAAGGAGAATGTTTTATCTCCATGCATCTTATAATGGCTCTGAGTAGTACTGCCTTTAGTTCAAAATATCTTATTTTCTTGAATAAATCCTACTTGTTTATGGCAAGTTCTGCCAGCCTTTTTATTTCTTCAGGAAATTTTAATTCCTTTACATATATATATACATATATACATGTATATATATACACACACATATACACACAAATACATATATATACACATACATATTTGTGTATATATATAATTTTTAAAACTTAACTCATTTGTCTTTTTGTAACTTTTATCTTCATATGTTTTAGGAAGCAGTGCAGGTACTTTTGAAGCATTCTGCAGATGTTAATGCTCGAGACAAAAATTGGCAAACCCCTTTACACATCGCTGCTGCTAATAAAGCTGTAAAGTGTGCTGAAGCTTTGGTACCTCTTCTGAGTAATGTAAACGTGTCTGATCGAGCAGGGAGGACCGCATTACATCATGCAGCTTTTAGTGGACATGGTGAGGTAGGTGGTGTTCAGTTAGACAGTGATTCTCTCTCCTATCATCCTCCCACTCACCACTCTAATTATTAATGAGTTTGCTCTTTTTAGCCACTCAAGCCATGGTAGTAGCAAACAGAAATACCCATCTTGCTCATTTTTGTCTGATTTTGCTTTAGCAAACCCTCAGACTTGTTTTCATGATAAAATTTGTGATAACAATATTCTCAAATTTTGACATTTACCTGTCAGATACAGCCCATATACTTGAATTTCATGGTCAAAGGAGAACACTGCCAGCCGTACAGGATGTGAAAAGTATGTCCTGGCGTTGTGGGGAAAAAAATCCAGAAAGATAGAGCAGTTTCATTTTGCTCCCAGAAAGATAGTAACAAAGGAATGCAGAGATTAGAAAATATTTTCTTATTTATTATCAATGTTTAGTCAAGAATTCTTTGATAACAGACCATGAAAGGAAAAAATTTTAAGAAAATTAATATTTAATTATCTTTAATTAATTAATTAATTAAGAGAGCACAAATAGAGGGGCAGAGAGAGAGAGGGAGATACAGAATTTGAAGCAGGCTTCAGGCTCTGAGCTGTCAGCACAGAATCCAATGCAGGGCTTGAACTCATGAACCATGAGATCATGACCTGAGCCGAAGTTGGATACTTAGCTGAATGAACCACCCAGGCGCCCCAGTATTTAGTTATCTCATACAACAATCGTTGCCTAATGTTAGCTGTTGTCACAGTTGAACAGGGTTTATGTGTACATAGAAGACTTAGTACAGAAGGAAATACAGAGTAACAAGAACCTTTGACGCCAGCTTATCCATCCTTCATTTTTGTTGCAGACACAGAAACTCAAAGAGATAAAGTGACATTCCCAAGATTCCATGGCTGAGAGCTAGTGGCTGCAGTGTTGTTTTCACTGTTTCTCTGTTTTCGCAAAATAAAGAATCATTGCTTCACTGCAGTTAAGATCACAAGATATGTTCCTTTTTTGAAACATGGAATGCCCTTTCCTGTTAGGAAACCTATCATAAATATGGTTATAATAGAAATACTGTTCTTGGTACATCAGGAGGTATGTAGACTATGTAGTGACCTTCAGATCTAACCATATTATAGATACTGCATTTGTCACTGAATTATATTTAAGACATTTGTGGGATATGAATGCATTTTTGCATCTTAACAGCACTTTGGGCTATTTAAAGAAATAAAACCTGTTAAATATTCTACCTTTAGACTTTCCGTATTTGTACTTCATTGTTCATAAAATACCAGGACAGAACACAGAGTGACATCTTTAAGCTACTGATGCCTGACTTCAGTAACATGCATTGTGAATCCTTTTTTCATATTTTGTCCTATTATTTGTTAAATTACGTTAAAGGATCGTCACTGTTTAGTCTAGTTCCTTCCTTTCTACAACACAGAAATTCAGTGCCACAGAGATTGAGATGAGTAGCCATCATAAGGGATATTCATGAACAGTTCTTCAGAATTTTTATGAAACTATTTATTTTTATTACAGATGGTCAAACTACTCTTGTCTAGAGGTGCCAATATTAATGCTTTTGACAAGAAAGATAGACGGGCAATTCATTGGGCGGCATATATGGGTATGTATGTTTTAAGTTTCATTTTTTTGACATGTATTCAGGAAAATTTGTACATTTTAGTTCTTGCATTTGGTATAGTTTTAAAGGATAGTGGGAAGTTACACCATATCTTAATTTGCTGCGCAAGTGGACCCAGCCTTGTAGTGGGGGACATTGGCTAGAACAGGAGTGTGTTAGGTCCATTTCTCCTAAATGTTTGAAAATAATTTGAAATAATTTGAAAATAATTCTGTTTACCTTTAAAGGGAGAGACATCCTACCCACAGTCTGGGAATCGTAATTTTAATTGGTGTTTCCTGGAAGCCCATTCTTATAGCCATCCTTATTTTTATGGGAATATTAAGATAGAAGTTATGAAGATGCTTTAAGAAGTCTATTATTTTGGGCTACTGGGTTGAATAGGCAACATCGTGTTTGATTTCTACAACAGTAATTTCACATAAAGAAACTAAGACTTAGAGTTTAGACTTCCCTGCTGTGACATGATATATATGTTCTTGAAAACTCTTGGGATTTGCAGAGTTTCACTCTAAGACTGACAGAGCTCATGGGAAAACAGTCTTAGGGTAGACCACCCAAAATCATGCAACCAGAACACTAACAGAAACATTAATTGGTTCTTAAGGTGACTTGGACAGCCAGAGCACAGGCAGATCTTGAGCCTACCTCAAGATATTTTTAAGTGCACAAAAAGAGCGGACATGTGGATACTAAAACCATGCAGGTGGAAGTAAACTTCTAAGTATGGAGGAAGTACAACCTGTCACTAACCTTGCAAGTCCTGCAAGGCTAGAGTTGTACCTCTGGGAGGAAGAGATGGATATACACATTGCATTTTTCAAGTTTCTCAAAATAAAGTGAAAGATCTCTTCCTCCCTCTGTAGCCTTGGAGCCTCAGAATTTTTTCTCTTCTCTGCCAAAGGTTACAATTTTCCTTTTGTATTCTGGCTCCTCTGGCTTAAGAAAAATCACATATGGATTGACACCTTCTGTGTAATACTGGAGTCATTCCCTAATTTACCATTCATATTACCTAATTACAAAGACATTTAGCTAGCCACCCTTCCTTTAAGCATAGCTTATCCTCAGGACTCCCTGCTCTTGGTTTTGACTTTTCCTGTCTCTCACATAAAAATAAGATTAAAACTATAAAATTGTAAAATATGACAATGGAAGAAAATAAATGAGCCCAAACCAGTTATATAGATAATCTCAAGGTCCAACATTTTTTGTAAGTCATAGAAAAAACCAAAACCAGCAGAATCCATAGTGGATTGCAAGTCTGACCTTTAGTGTGAGTATAAGGAAAGATCAAAATTGAAGGTTCTTGAAGGTTAACATCCTTGTCAGATGTCCCTGTTCTGAAAGCCAAATGCTGAACATTTTGGGCTTCTGGTGTTTCTCTCACACTAGAGATTCATGCCATTAGTTACATCATGGGCAATTTTCTTCTGTTACTTGCAAGTAGAACATCCAGAAGCATGTCTCCCATAGCATCCTGAAGTCCCTTCCTCACAGCCTGTAGATTTTTCATATTTTAAGTCTTGGGGACTTTTCTGAATATTCTTCTGTAGCTTATCCTTCCAGACAGTTTTGGAGCAGCTTATTCTTCTGTAGCTTATCCTTCCAGACAGTTTTGGAGCAGCTATCCTGAATGATTTAGTACACCTTTTAAACATGAAGCAGAATGCATCAGGCCTTTTACCTCCAAAGAATTAGGACTTAACTAAGCAGTTGTTTTCATGAAATTGAAGGCTTGAGGATTTTGTGGGTTGCCTCTAATTGAGCTCCTGGAATAGCTGGGTGTGTATATCTCAAGAGCCGTCCTTCAGTGGCTTTGTTTTCCTTGGTGCAGTAAGTGTCACTTTTCAGGCCAGTTGCAGATTAAAAGAGATAGTCTGTGTTTCTTGGGCCTAATTTAATTTTTGAGCATAAACATTCGGGGACTTATAATTTTCCTTTCCCTGTCTCTTTCAGCATGGAAGAAGAGGAGTGTTGACACATAGCTTCTAAAACTGTTCAGCTATTCTAAGCATTCAGGATTAAAAGAGAGCTAAACATGTAAAAGTAGGGAGCTATTGACTGGTCTAATAGACAAGCCTGAAGTCCAGATCTTTGGCCCCACTAGGTTATATTCAGAGAATCCGTATTTGTGAGAGAGACATTAAAATTACATATAGTCTTCTTATAATTTCTTTCTCACAAACTTCTTTAATTGCCCTGGCCTTGTATCCCCTGGTTGAGGCTCCTCTTACTCTTCTGTTAGGCTCTACCATTTATCCATATGCTATTACTGAATTACGTGTCAGTGTTTGGCAGCGATATCTCTGTCCCCAAAGAGTTGATCATTTCCCCCTCCCTACCCAGTGTTCACTCTGGGTGAACACTCCACTAAGATCCCTTCTACACACTCATCTTTTCTGTTGTTTTCAGTACTTTTAGCGATATTCAGCCAAATTCTACCTCAAATCACCTTACCATAATGACTTTGACATAGATGGCACTGAATAAATATTAATTACTGTGACTAACAACTCATTTCTTTATTTCTTCTTAAAACAGTGCATGATTTGAATGAATATGAAATAGTGTTTTTTTCTCCTTCCTTTCCTTTTCATAAAGATTTACAAATTCTGATCACCATTCATTTTCTCCTTTTTTACAAATTCATGAACAAAAGAAAAATGTAGGGAATTTTCCAAGTAAAATTATATATACTATGCATGTCCAAAGAATATCATTTTCTAAAACTACACCTAGATGAATTACATGAAATCTAGTCTTCCTGGTAGCGGCAGTCTATAAATTAACAGGGAAGACACATAACTTGTTCTGGCCAGGGCTATGTAGGTAGAACAATATCATTTATTTCATTCTAGAACTTTATTCCCTTCTTTCATGTTTTCAGTGGTCCAATAAAGTAATTTATCCATATATCTGAAATGTGCTTAAATAAGTACTTGTTTTAAATTTATAAATTTGCCTTTGCATAGTCCTTTTTCAAAATAAAGTTTTATTGATGTTGAGAAAAATAAGTATTTCCTAGAATCTACTAGTTTATATGCACAATTAATATAATCTTTGTCATTTACTTAGAATGGTGTATTGGTTTTGAACTGTTTTTCTAATATGTTTGTATTATGAGCCTTCCAGTCTTCAACATCGAGAACTTTGTTTCTTTTTGACATATTAGTGAATAGTATGTATTTGCCCAGTTGAAAAGCTATGTTTATATGTGAGCCTTCTAGGTACTGATTTTCATGCATTACTGTAAATGCAACTGGCTGTCTTTCTAGAGCCATAGATCAGAAGGCAATGTGTAGTGATTGATCTTTGGACCAGGTGATACTCATACGTGATAATTACGTTTGATTTGGCACTTAATGATTTGATAGGTACTACTTTGATTTTTTTTTCCCCCTAAAAATATAGTAGATATTTCTTATTGTGGTGGGGTAAAAAAATAGCTGAAAGCATCCACTTTAATTGGTAATTTACATGTAAACAATTAAATCTAATTGATTCTTTGTGAATCTTGTAACCTGGCCTAAATTTGTCAAGGGAAAGGGACCTGTGTTTGAGAGCCTCATTTTTATAGTTATTAACTTTATATACTCATTCCCTATGAAGGAATATAAAAATTTTTTGAGTGCCTATTTTGTATATAACACTGTTCTCAGCCATGTGGAATATACCTTTGCCTTTGAAAATATATATTTGGGAAGTTAATACACAAATGTAATTAGGGGCAGTTAAATAAATAGTGATTCAAGTTTAAGAACCATCAGAAGGTATTATATACTTATTAGTAGTATTTACAGGTATGTGGTGCTTTTGGCTTATAAGGCTTCTAGGGAAGAGAGATAACTGGGTTGATTCGAGAAGGTGGGAACTGATGTGGGCCTTGAAGGATTAGTAGCAGTGCTTGGAAAGAGACATCCAAGCAGAACATTCCATCTAATGAAGGAATCCCATGAACAAAGGCTCAAGGGTGGGAAGTATAATGGGAAGAGGAGAAGGCACTGTATAATCTAATGTGACAAAAACCAAGGAGATATAAAAGGAGAGTAGTGGTTCTCCCACTTTCTGGATACATGTCCCCCTTCCTGGCCTCCTTGTATGATATGGTGGGGCCTGGGACTAGTTCTGACTAGTGAATGATAGCATCATCACCTCTGGACCAGAGTAGTTAATTGCTGATTTGAGATGATTCTGTAATCTGTTCCTCCTTTTAGTGCTGACTGGCCACATTCAAGGTGGTGTCAGCTATATGAACCTGGGTCCTTGAGTGACTGAACAGAGCCCTCTTGCCAAACAGTCATGGTGATGATGAAAAATAAAATACCACTGAGATTTGGGAATTGACTTAACCATAGCACATATAACCTAGCCTATCCTGATTGATACAAAGGTGAATAACAAACTAAGTTGGTTAAGAATATAATAGGGGAGAAGAAGTCTTTACACATGTTCTAAAGATCTAACATTTTAAAGAAACAAGCCCAAGTCACACCCAGATTTTCAAGTGGAAGATTCCACTAAGGCAGAGAAACATAAACTTACATGTTACATTAGACATAAAAAGCTAACTTCAGAACATGAGAATGTGTTGGGACACTTGGATGGCTTAGTTGGTTAAGCATCTGACATCGGTTCGGGTCATGATCTCACAGTTCGTTGGTTTTAGCCCCACATTGGACTCTGTGCTGACAGCTTGGATCCTGGAGCCTGGTTTGGATTCTGTGTCCCCCTCTCTCTGTCCTTTGCCCACCTACCTTCTCTCTCACAAAAGTAAATAACATTAAAAAAAAAAAAAAAAGAACTTGAATGTATTAAAACAACCTTGAAAACAAGCTCTAGACAAAAGGAGGGTTATAGATTAATTGTAAGGTTGTCACTGTATAAAATAATAAAAAAGTACAATAGTTTTCAGTTAGTTACCTCTGTCAACATTTATCAAAATTACCTAAATACTTACCTTTTTCTTCCATCCTTTCTCTGATTATAACTTGATTTATTAGTGACTTATGCATTATTTATTAATTTGCATTTTAACTTTTTTAAAAAGATATCCAAGATTGTATTTCATATTTTCCATATTCTCCTCTGCTTTTTTTTTTTACTCTCATAAACACATTTTCAGGTCACATTGAAGTAGTGAAATTACTTGTGGCGCATGGAGCTGAAGTGACGTGCAAGGATAAAAAGTCTTACACACCTCTTCATGCAGCAGCCTCTAGTGGAATGATCAGCGTAGTCAAGTATCTTCTGGATCTTGGAGTTGATGTAGGTATATAGATTGAGCAGTATAAATGAAGGAAGAATTTTATATGTTTGTGATTTCCTTGTTGGCAGAATTTATTTCAAATGAAAAAGATAATTTTACACAATAATATCTCTATCTTTTAATTAAATATTTATAGTTCTTTACATAGTATATAGTGCACTAATATCTGATCATGAATCAAAGTATATTAAAAGTATATTACGAGGTAAAGTACATTCCAAAAGAGAATGAATGATGCAGGTTTTTCTGCTTCATCACATTGCAAGCCCTGTAGCTCCATTTTAGCTGTGGAAACCAACAGATGAGACATTGTTTTTCCTAAATGGCTAGGTTACTGCTGTTAGTCTTACTTGCTCAGTTAGTCTAGTACTCGCTTTAAACTACTGTAGCACTTCGCATTACAGGATATTTTCAAGAGCTAGGCAGGAAAACTCAAGGCTTCTTGCCTATCAACTGTAAGTGTTCCTTACTGTATAAATTTGTTTGGTTAGGAGGGCTGCTGATTTATTGGAATATATTTGATTTCCTGAATTGAGATAGCCAAGAATGCCTGTCACTTTCACAGGCCATCCTTTAAGTACTTGTGCTTTTATGCCCTTCTTAGTATATTACTTTCTCTTATTTTATGTACAGTTCTGACAAACTCATCTGGTTCTTCAAAACAGATTAAAAAGAGCAGATTAGAAGGGAGCATCTGAGTGGCTCAGTCGGTTGAGCATCCAACTTTGGCTCAGGTCATAATCTCTCACTGCTTGTGAGTTCAAGCCCTGCATTGGGCTTGTTGCTGTCAGTGTGGAGCACGCCTCAGATCCTCTGTCCTCCCCTCTCTCTGTCCCTCCCCTGCTGATGTTCTTCCTCTCTCTCAAAAAAAAAAAAAAGAAAAATATATATATATATTTTAAAGGGACAAATTAGAAGGAGAGAGAGGGTTAGGCTCTGATAGAGGGAGGTGCTTTAGATCAGCTATAAAAACAAACAGGAAAATGGTAGATGGTTGTCTGGTTGGATAAAGGGTGCAAGGCATAATTGTGGAGCTGAGTGTACAAGAGGCCCCCTTTAGACCTAAAGACACCTTCAGTTTGAAAGTAAGGGGATGGAGAGCCATCTATCATGCTAATGGTCAGCAAAAGAAAGCCAGGGTAGACATACTTATATCAGACAATCTAGACTTTAAAATAAAGACTGTAACAAGAGATGTAGAAGGGCATTATATCATAATTAAGGGGTCTATCCACCAAGGAGACCTAACAGTTGTAAACATTTATGCTCCATATGTTTCCATATGGACTTAATAGATACACTCAGAACATTTTATCCTAAAGCAACGGAATATACATTCTTCTCCAGTGCACATAGAACGTTCTCAAGAGTAGATCACATACTGGGACACAAATCAGCCCTCAACAAGTACAAAAAGATTGAGATCATACTGTGCATATATTCAGACCACAATGCTATGTAACCCGAAATCAACCACAAGAAGAATTTGGAAAGACCGCAAACACTTGGAGATTAAAGAACATCCCATTAATGAATGAATGGGTTAGCCAAGAAATTAAAAAGGAAATTAAAAAGTACATAGAAGCCAATGAAAATGATAACATCACAGCCCAAAATCTCTGGGATGCAGCAAAGGTGGTGATAAGAAGGAAGTATATAGCAATCCAGGCCTTCCTAAAGAAGGAAGAAAGGTCTCAGATACACAACTTAATCTTAACCTCAAAGGGCTGGAAAAAGAACAGCAAATAAAACCCCAAGCCAGCAAAAGACAGTAAATAATAAAAGTAGAGCAGAAATCAATGCTATTAAAAAAAAAAAAACAAAAACCAATAGAACAGATGAATGAAACCAGAAGCTGGTTCTTTGAAAGAATTAACAAAATTGATAAACCACTAGCCAGTTTGATCAAAAAGGAAAGGACCCAAGTAAATAAAATCAAGAATGAAAGAAGAGATGTCACAGCCACACAGTAGAAATGAAACAGTAATAAGAGAATATTATGAGCAATTATATGCCAATAAAATGGGCAATCTGGAAGAACTGGAAAAATTCCTAGAAACGTATAAACTACCAAAACTGATATAGGAAGAAATAGAAAATTTGAACAGACCCATAACCAGTAAGGAAATCAAGTTGGTAATCAAAAATCTCCCAAAAAACAAGAGTCCAGGGCCAGATGGCATTCTAAGGGAATTCTACCAAACATTTAAGGAAGAGTTAACACCTATTCTCTTGAATTTGTTTCAAAAAGCAGAAATGGAAGGAAAACTTCCAAACTCTTTCTGTGAAACCAGCATTACCTTGATTCCCAAACCAGACAAAGGCCCCAGTAAAAAGGAGAACTATAGACCAATTTCTCTGATGAACATGGATGCAAAAGTCTTCCAAGATATTTGGAGCCAATAGGATCCAACAATGCATTAAAAAAATTATTCACTACGACCAAGTGGGATTTATACCTGGGATGTAGGACTGGTTCAATATCTGCAAAACAGTTCAGTGTGATTCATCACATCAATAAAAGAAAGGACAAGAACCACATGATCCTCTCAGTAGATGCAGAGAAAGCATTTGACAGAATGCAGTATTCTTTCTTAATAAACCCTCAAGAGAGTATGGATAGAAGGATCATACCTTAAGATCATAAAAGCCACATATGAAAGACCCAGTGCTAATATCATCCTCAATGAGGAAACACTGAGAGCTTCCCCCTAAGGTCAGGAACAATACAGGGATGTCTCCTCTCGCCACTGTTATTCAACATAGTATTGGAAGTCTTAGCCTCAGCACTCAGACGACACAAAGAAATAAAAGGCATCCAGATCAGCTTGGAGGAGGTGAAACTTTAACTCTTTGCAGATGACATGATACTCTATATGGAAAACCCAAAAGATTTCACCAAAAAACTAGACCTGATCCATGAATTCAGCAAAGTCGCAGGATATAAAATAAATACACAGAAATCAGTTTTATTTCTGTACATCAATAATGCAGCCACAGAGAGAGAAATCAAGGAATCGATTTACAGTTTACAATTTAAATTGTACCATTTACAGTTGCACCAAAAATCATAAAATACCCAGAAATAAACCTAACCAAAGAGGTGAAAAATGTATACACTGAAAACTATAGAAAGCTTATGAAAGAAGGGCGCCTGGGTACCTCAGTTGGTTAAGCGTCCGACTTCGGCTCAGGACATGATCTCATGGTTCATGGGTTCAAGCCCCGCATTGGGCTCTGTGCTGACAGCTAGCTCGGAGCCTGGAGCCTGTTTCGGATTCTGTATTTCCTTCTCTCTCTGAATCTTCCCTGCTCATGCTGTCTCTATCTCTCTCTCATAAATAAATAAAACATTAAAAAAAAAAAAAAGCTTATGAAAGAAATAGAAGATACAAAAAAATGGAAAAACATTCCATACTCCTGGATAGGAAGAACAAATATCGTTAAAACATCAATAGTGTCCAAAGCAATCTACATATGCAATACAATCCCTATGAAAATAACACCAGGATTCTTCACAGCTAGAACAATCCTAAAATTTGTATGGAAACAGAAGAGACCCCGAATAGCCAAAGCAATCTTGAAAAACAAAGCAGGAGTCATCAAAATCCCGGACTTCAAGCTGTACTACAAAGTTGTAATCATCAAGACAGTATGTTACTGGCACAAAAACAAACCCTCAGGTCAAGGGAACAGAATAGAGAACCTAGAAATGGACCCACAAACATATGGCCAGTTAATCTTTGACAAAGCAGGAAAGAATATCCAGTGGAATAAAGACAGTTTCTTTATCTTTAGCAAGTGGTGCTAGGAAAACTGGACAGCAACATGCAGAAAAATGAACCTGGACCACTTTCTTACACCATACACAAAAGTAAATTTAAAATGGATGAAAGATCTAAATGTAAGACAGGAAGCCATCAAAATCCTCAAGGAGAAGGCAGGCAAAAATCTCTTTGACCTTGGCTGCAGCAACTTGAACACATCTCCAGAGGCAAGGGAAACAAAAGCATAAATTAACTATTGGGACCTCATCAAGATTAAAAGCTTCTGCATGGCAAAGGGAACAGTCAGTAAAACTAAAAGGCAACCGACAGAATGAGAGAAGATATTTGCAAACGACATACCTAATAAAGGGTTAGTATCCAAAATCTATAAAGAACTTAATCAAACTCAACACCCAAAAAACAACCCAGTGAAGAAATGGGTAAAAGGCATGAATATAGACACTTTTCCAAGAAAGACATCCAAATAGCCAACTGACACATGGAAAAATGCTCAACATCACTCATCATCAGGGAAATATGAATCAAAACCACAATGAGATAACCACCTTACACCTGTCAGAATGGCTGACATTAACAACTCAGGTAACAAGAGATGTTGGCAAGGATCTGGGGAAGAGGACCTCTTTTGCACTGCTGGTGGGAATACAAACTGGTGCAGCCACTCTGGAAAACAGTGTTTCTCAAAAAATTGAAAATAGAACTACCCTACGATCCAGCAATTGCACTTCTAGGTATTTATCCATGGGATACAGATTTGCTGTTTCAAAGAGACACATACACCCCATTATTTATAACAGCACTATCAACAATAGCCAAAGTATGGAAAGAGCCCAAATGTCCACTTATGAATGAATGGGTAAAGTAGATGTGGTGTACACACACACACACACACACACACACACACACACACACACACACACTGGAGTATTACTTGGCAATCAAAAAGAATGAAATCTTGTCATTTTCGCCAATGTGGATGGAACTAGAGGGTATTATGCTAAGTGAAATTAGTCAGTTGGAGAAAGACAAATCTCATATGACTTCACTCAGATAAGGACCTTAATATACAAAACAGATTAGCACGGGACACTTGGGTGGCTCAGTCAGTTAAGCATCTGACTTCGGCTCAGGTCATGATCTCACGGTTTGTGGGTTGGAGCCCCAGGTCAGGCTCAGTGCTGACAGCTAGCTCAGAGCCTGGAGCCTGTGTCAGATTCTGTGTCTCCCTCTCTCTCTGACTCTCCCCTGCTCATGCTGTCTCTCTCTCTCTCTCTCTCTCTCAGAAATAAATAAAAAACATTAAAAATTTTAAAAAAAAAACAGTAACATAAGGGAAGGGAAGCAAAAATAATATAAAAACAGGGAGGGGGACGAAACATAAGAGATTCTTTCTTCTTTTTTTTTTTTTTTAAATATTTTTATTTATTTCTAGGGGAGAGAGAGAGAGAGAGCGTGAGCAGGGGAGGGTCAGAGAGAGAGGGAGTCACAGACTGAAACAGGCTCCAGGCTCTGAGCTGGCAGTCAGCACAGAGCCCGACGCGGGGCTCGAACCCACGAACCGCGAGATCATGACCTAAGCGAAAGTCAGACGCTTAACCGACTAAGCCACCCAGGCGCCCCAAGAGATTCTTAAATATGGAGAACAAACAGGGTTACTGGAGGGGTTGTGGTGGGGGGGTGGGCTAAATGGGCAAGAAGCATTAAGGGATCTACTCCTGAAATCATTGTTGCACTGTATGCTAACTAACTTGGATGTAAATTAAAAAATAAAAAGAATTATGGAGCTGAATAGACTCAATTTAAGAGTGGTAAGAAACACTTTGCCTGAAGCAAGCAAGTAAATTACCTGTCAGAATTGTGAGAAGTTGCAAAAATCCAAACATGTTATTAAGTCGGGTCCTGTAGACTACAAATAGATAGAAGTTTTATTTCAGCTCCACAGTTCCTATAGTTCTGTTTCACTGGAGTCGCTTAATGCCTTACAGTACCCCAACCTAGATAAATGATTTCTGTTTCACATCCATTCTAGTGTAGGTTTTTAAGTTTCTTTTATTGACAGTAAAATAACACTTGTGAACGATGCTGACATAGCATTCTTTGAAATAAGTGACCATTCTTAGAGCTGTTTAGTGACATGTGGCCTCCAATTGCATAATTTATTAATTTCTCAAGGCTGCTATAACGAATTACCATACTTAATACAACAAATTCAATCTCTCAAAGTCCTGGAAACTCTGAGGAGGAATCTATTCCATGTGTCTTAGCTTTTGGTGATGAAATCTAGGTACTGTGACCAAAGTTAAGTGTTACTTTTTTGCTTCCTCCAAATTTCTGTTCCCAGAGATTTCAGAAAAGAAAATGTTAAATAGAGTTGTGATAAGTTGGGGTCAACTTCAAAGTTAGAGGGCACAGTCTCCACACAAGACCACCCTTACTTCTAACCAACTACAAGTTTGGAATGTTTCCCAGAACCACCTTCAGGTTTGATAATTCACTAGAAAGATTTAAAAAACTCACTGAAAACTATTATACTCATGGTTTATTGCACAAAAAGATTCAAATTAAGATCATCCAAAGGTCAGACACATAGGGCAGAGTCCAGGAGTATTTAACCACAAAGCTTCCATTGTTCTCTCCCAATGGAGTTAGGACTCCTTACTCTCCTAGCATCAGTGTATGAGAATATGCTCATGGTATTTGCCAACTGGGAAAGTTCACCTTAGCTTTGTTTTCAGAGATTTTATTGGGGCTGCATTACATAGGTGTGATTGATTGGTCACTTACCTACATGGCTGATTTTAGTTTCCAAGTCCATTGGTAACTGAGAGCGCCAGAGTTCCCCCTTTTCCCCAAATGACACAGTTGGTTTATGTGGCATGGTCAGATCCTACCCTCAGACTATTGACCATGGCCTGCCTGCTGCCTGCCTGCCTCTTTCTCTCTCTTTCTCTCTCCCTCTCCCTCTCTCTCCACCCCTCACCCCTCTCTCCCACTTATGTGCTTTTCTCTCTCTCTCAAAAAAAAAAAAAAAAATCCTGGGGCGCCTGGGTGGCTTAGTCGGTTAAGCGTCCGACTTTCGCTTGGGTCATGATCTCGCGGTTCGTGGGTTCGAGCCCCGCGTCGGGCTCTGTGCTGACTGCCAGCTCAGAGCCTGGAGCCTGTTTCAGAGTCTGTGATTCTCTCTCTCTCTGACCCTCCCCTGCTCATGCTGTCTCTGTCTCTCTCCTAGAAATAAATAAAACATTTAAAAAAAAAAATTAAAAAAAATCCTATAAAGTATTCACCTATTTTATTAGAAACAAAATGAAAAAGAAACTTGAGCTTCAAGAATTATGTCTCAATATCGAGCGTATTTATTTGAGCATCTTCATTATATTATACCAATAACATCAACATGTAAGGCTGGAAAGTATCTAGACTCCAACTTAGTTGCAAAAACGAAATTGAAAAAGATGCCACTCATTTTTAAAAATCCTAATCTTCACTGCATTACCAACTTTAATCTTTTGTCACTACAAGTGAAAAGATTGAAAATATGCATGTTATTCACTATATCTCAGAATTTTCAGTTTGTGTTCATTTGTCTTGATTCTTATAACTGTACCTTACTTTGAAAGCTTTTAGAAATATGTTTAGTTTTCATTTTCCTAAAATATCCTTCTCAAAATCATTGTATTTTGTCATGAAGTAGACATTGTATATATAAATTATATTCCCCGAATGTACAAAATCTGACACCAAAATGCTGTTGTGAATATTCATTATTTTAAATGAACTTTAGAATGATAAGCTTTATCTGTGCACTTATCCCTGTTTTTCGCTTTAATAAGTTGATTGCAACCACAACAGTGCTAAAATAACCTCCATTCTTATAGCAAGTTGCGAGACTACTTAACATTGAGATTTTTTTTCTTCCAATAGATGAATGAACCAAATGCCTATGGAAATACACCTCTTCATGTAGCCTGCTATAATGGACAAGATGTTGTAGTAAATGAACTTATAGACTGTGGTGCTAATGTAAATCAAAAGAATGAAAAAGGGTTTACTCCTTTGCACTTTGCTGCTGCATCAACACATGGAGCGCTGTGTTTAGAGCTTCTAGTAGGCAATGGAGCTGATGTCAATATGAAGGTATGAAATAAAATCCAGAATCTATACTGTAGTATTTAGAAGTTAGCTGTTTAAAACAGTATCAATAACAAATACCATTCAGCAATAAAAAGGAACAAAATACTGATAGACACAAGAAAACAGTTGAATCTTAAAAATATTTTGTCTAGTGAAAGCCTTACACAAGAATATACGTACTATTCCCATTTATATAAGGTTCTAGAACAGGTGAAATTCCACCTATATTGCGTTCCAGATTTTGTAGTTGAAATAAAACAGTTGCCTCAGTGAGGAGGGATTGCTGAAAAGGGGACATAGAAGAACTTTCTGGGGTGATGGTAGTATTCTGTATTTTTACAGGCTTTGTATTATATAAATAAGTAATTGTCAAAACTCATGAAATAATACATTTTAGATTTGTATGCTTCATTGCTTACAAATTTTCGCTTAGGAGGTAACACACCAAATTGATGTTGAACCCTAATTATTGATATGCATACCAGTGTGTTTAGAGATCATATGTAGTCCTATCTGCAAGTTTTGAAAAACATGAAATAATTGGGTGGATGGCAGGGTGAACACACTGGTATATGATGATACATTTATGGTAAAATATTAGTGATGGAATCTAGGTGTATGTATACAGGTATTCACAGTAATCTTTCAATGATTCTCTGTATCAATTTTTTTCAATTTTATAAAAATTGAAAGACCTATCAATGTGTTACATGTAAGGAATGGACATAATTCTTTGAAAAGCTACATGCAGCCACTATTTTGAACATCACTACTTTATATGTAATGTGTATTCATCATTTTGACTTTTCCAAGATACTTTCATTGATTGCTTCTATATTAATTCATCAATTCATT
This sequence comes from Hyaena hyaena, assembly GCF_003009895.1. Classification (NCBI taxonomy): domain Eukaryota; kingdom Metazoa; phylum Chordata; class Mammalia; order Carnivora; family Hyaenidae; genus Hyaena; species Hyaena hyaena. The sequence continues at coordinate 2,371,482 of NW_024080841.1, read as the reverse complement.
ATGAGTATTTGCCAGTCCATATCTTGTGCTATGAAGAAAAGAAAACCACAAACAAAATTGAACTGTTCAGGATTAGTAAAAACATTTAACCTTAAAATGTGTTTTTCAGAGCTTTAATTTCTTAAGATTTCATCTTTTGTGGGTGTGATGACCCAGTGTCCTTCAGATTGGTAGAGAAAGGACTTTAGGTGACTTTAGTGATGGTCACTGACCCCGTCTGACAGCTGCAGTAGCAGCAAGTCCATATATAATTAGGTCTTTGCTCTATAAATTACCTTTCTCAGCTATAGGACAAAATTTATGCTTATTATACCCGAGAAAGGAAAGGATATGATATGAGGTATCATAAACAACTCTTGTTATATATATGCTTAAGTTTGAAATACCTAAGAATATATGTTTCAAGTTTCCAGTTTTCAGTCATATTACCTACTGAGGTTTTTTTTAATAGTTTAAAAAATTACTAAAATTTTTTGATAATAAATTTGAACTCCTCATTTTGGTTTGAAGAATTCCTGCTGTTTGGATAATTGGGGACCAGAACAATATCCAAACACTCGTGAGGGAAAGAAATTTGTTACTTGTTTCTTCTAAAGCTTAGCAATATTTTTTAATGCAGATTGGATCTTAACATTCCTCAAGAGATCACAACCAAATTTTTAAAAAATGCTTTAATGTTTATTTTTGAGAGAGAGAGAGAGAGTGCGCGCGCACACACAAGTGGGGGAATGACAAAGAGAGAAAGAGACAGAATCCAAAACAAGCTCCAGGCTCTGAGCTGTCAGCACAGCCTGACACAGGATTCAAACTCACAAACTGAAATCATGACCTGAGCCAAAGTCAGATGCTTAACTGACTGAACCACCCATGCTCTCCACAGCCAAATTTTTTAAAATATGTAGGAGATCTGTTTATGATCAAGTGACTGTAATTAAATTAATCTTTTGTGTGTGAAATATAAAGGATCATGACTGATCTATATCATTAGCTATGACACATGCTATAGTTTGTATTGTGCTATCTTTAAGGGGTGAAAATTAGGCTTTTTATTTATACAGTGCCATTTAGACATGAATATTGAATATAATTTGATGATAGATCATTCATATGTCAGTGCCTACATAGTTGATTATTGTACCTGTGATTTTTATAACTATTTTCTTTTGAAATACAGAAATGAGAATTAGTCTTACACGAGGCTCATTTACAGTGTAATACTTAGACCCGTGGTCCTATTTGAAGTTATCTCCTTATTGATTTAGAAAAAATCAATGATAGATTTTATACATGACAAGGGAATTTTTTAGCCAAGCAATTGAGATATGGTGGTTAAGTAGATTTTAAGGCAACAGTTTATGATGTTGGTTTAGAAATAGATTTCATAGTGGCTCCTGGGTGGCTCTGTTGGTTCAGTATCCAACTCTTGGTTTTGGCTTAGGTCATGATCTCACAGTTTATGAGGTTGAACCTTCCTTGGGTTTCACCCTGACAGCACATTGCCTGCTTGGGATTCCCTCTCTCCCTCTCTCTGCCCCTCGAAAATAAATAAATATAACTTAAAAAAAAAGAAATAGATTTCATAAAAGTTTCCTTAATCTTGCCTAGGGATGTACGACATCCTATTTAAATGCAAGTGTGCAGTTATCTTCTAGCTAAGTTCCATTGGAACACAGGCTCCCATTTTGTTAATGACTTCTAAGGTACCTCACAGCTCTGAAGTTATATACAAATTATTGATAAGTATGTGTTTTCAACCAGTAAGAATGTATATTCATTCAAGGATATATCTTCATACCAGACACCTGTGTTTCCTATATTTGTCAAATATAGTGCCTATCAAATTGTTGCTTGAATAAGGAGCTAATAAGGGTTTGACACTTGCCTTATATTATAAAAAATTATATTTGGTAACCTGCATGATCTCCTTTTCAAGTCATCTTTTTTTTCTTGCTACCTCTTTCCTCCTGTCTCATTCTCCATTTTGGTGTTTCTGTCCCTGATCAAGTTGTGGATGACGAGAAACTGGAATGTGAATTTAGGCTTGAAATTAATTCAGCTGTGTACTTATAAGTTTTTACATTGGCTGTCTTACACAGTACTACATAAAGATAAAATGATTGGGTTTTAAAAAGCAATATAGGTCTGGTTTTTATAACATTGCTTTACCTGTGCCTTACTGCATTGATTGTATCACTTAAATGTGTGTCTTCTCCGACTTCACTTCATTCTTCTTAAGAATAAATTTTGGTCAGATAAAATACCCCAAATATTTTATTTAAAATTTAAACCTGGGAGGTACTGTGTGTGGCTTACTTGTTGTTGTTGCTGTTTATGGTCATCTGTGAAACCAGTTCTTAGAATGTTGGTGGATCTTTATTTTTTGTTTGAAACTCCTAAGTTGATTAAAAAAATCTACCCATTGTCTCCCCAATTCAGAGGAAAATAAATGTGCCTTCCCCCCTTTTAACATGTCTTATGCTGGACTTTTCAGTTTGTAATTTAAATTTTTTTAAGTATATTTGGAATACTTTCTATGATCAGTAAGTATGTAGAAAGTAAAAATATTAATCCAGTGCCACATATAGCCATATAGTAAAGGACTCCACATACCAGCTGTGAGGCCTTGTTACATTTCTTAACCCCATGGCCTATAAAAAAGGGTCAGTAGTCTGTAAAAGTTAATCATTTTATGGACTCAAATATACATTACAGTTTAAGTTTGTGTGGTTTCGGTTTTGTTTTTGTCTGTTAAAACATGTCTATAGGTAAAAGATTAGCATTTAAAAATGAAGATATGTTGGGGTACTTAGGTGGCTCAGTTAAGCATCCAACTCTTGATTTGGGCTCAGGTCGTGATCCTCATGGCTGTGAGATCAAGCCCCTCATCAAGCTTGTGCTGACATTGGAGCCTGCTTGGGATTCACTCTCTCCTTCTCTCTCTGCTCCCTTGCTTGCAATCTTGTGCGCGCTCTCTCTCTCTCTCTCTCTCTCTCTCTCTCTCTCTCTGTTTCTCTATCTCCCCCCCCACACACAAAATAAATAAACTTTAAAAAATCAAGTTATGTTATATAGGGAACATACTGAAAAGGCAATACAAACTGGAATCCCGTTATTAAAATGCTTTTGTACTTTCCGTTTTGTTCTTTTCTAGTGAAAGAATAACAACTGATACATAGATAAAAACACCAAACATAACAGACACTGGTATATTATATGGGTGTTTTACAAAGGTTATTCTCTATATTCTGTACCACAGACCTGTGAAGTACAGGTAATTTATGTCCACTTTCAGTTGAGAAGTGAAGCCTCAAGATGGTAGGCAGTTTCTCCTGAGTCTTGCTGTGGTAATTGGAGCACACGTCATTGTGACTCCAGAGCTTACCTTGTTTACTTGCTTGGGTTGCTTTGTTTTGTTTTCCTGCCTGTGCACACAAAGTGTGCAAAAGTTTGAAAATTCTTTGAGATAAATTGCCAATTGGATGGCTTGTTTGCTTGAAAAAATTAACATAAAATTATGGAATCAAATATGTATAGGTAATTATGAAGTTCATCAAACACTCCATTATTATGACAGGATAATTTCTTGAGATCTGTGTTATACAATTTTAGTGTAAACATAGGACACTTGTCACATTTCATTTTTGATTATATATCTTCAAAAGGTATGCTGAGTATTGCTGAAGGGTTAGGAATTGCAAAATAGTTTTCTTTTTTCATTTTTTAATGTTAATTTATTTTTGGGAGACAGAGATAGAGCATGAGCGGGCAAGGGGTACAGAGAGAGGGAGACAGAGAATCTGAAGCAGTCTCCAGGCTCTAAGCTGTCAGCACAGAGCTTTAACAGTCACGTTGCATGTTTTGATGAAGTCCTTTAGAATTTCAGAACTTGTATATTAAATGCATACATGCACAGCCAGTCTGATTATTTTGAGAAAAAAAGCTAACAATATTTATTATAAATAATTATAAACAAATTAATAAAGGTTTTAAAATGAATTATAGTGGTGAAGTTAATTCAGATATTCCTTTTCCTTTCGTTCAGGAAATTCTTAGAATGAAAGAATTGTAGCAATGTGAAACTTTGACATGTGGAAAACACATCCTAGCTGTACCACTGCTGATGATGTGACCTTGGTTGAATCATTTAACATCCTTATGCTTCAGTTTTCCCAACTATGAGATAGGAATGATATTAAGATTATACCATATCTACCATACAAGGCTTTTTATAAACTGTAGGCATTGAGGTTTTTTTTGTATATTTATGCTTTATAATGTCTATACTTAAAAAAAAAAGTTCCTGGGGCACCTGCGTGGCTTGGTTCGTTGAGCATCCAACTTCAGCTCAGGTTGTGATTTCACAGTTCGTGAGCTCAAGCCCCACATCGGGCTGTCTGCCCTCAGTGCAGAGCCCACTTCAGATCCTCTGTCCGCCTCTCATACTGCCCCTCCCTCATATTGCATGTGCTTACTCATGTGCATGAGCTCTCTCTCTCTCAAAAATAAACGTTTAAAAATAAATTAATTAGTTAATTAAAAGTTCCTAATTTTGAACAACTTGAACTGTTCTGCCTCCATAGGCTTGAACTAAACTCAATGCTTGAGTAATAGTTTTACAAAATAAAGATGTGAGAGAACATTCAGAATAAAACTAAGGATCACATATGACAGATCTAACAATAATTTTCAATCTCTTTAATTTGATTATTTCAGAGCAAGGATGGGAAAACCCCACTGCACATGACTGCCCTCCACGGTAGATTCTCCAGATCACAAACCATTATCCAGAGTGGTAAAAAGTATTTCTGTTTGTTTTTTTTCTTAAATGTAGTAAAAACATCCACAAAATGAATGGTATTGTGGAATTGTTATAGCAGTCTATATATTTTTAATATTTGATTTCAGATCTTATGAAAATCAAACAATAAAGAGTACAAAATACCATGTATTTGTATATTTCACAATTTGTTTTCATTCATTTTTGTTTTGTTTCCCCTGAATTATAATTTCCCCAGCAGTTAGTGTGGACTTTCTTGAAGCATTGCTGAATAGAAAACTTTGCCTTTCCACCACAGTTTGTATTACATGTTAACAAAACTCTGTTGCATGTATCTTTTCCCCCCTTTGAATGTTCTGAACTATTTTTAGGACTTTCATTTACTTTCTGAATTTATATTGTTTTGTTGGGTTTGAAGTAGCACTAGGCAAGCTAAAGCTTTAAATAAAAACTCTTAGCTACATTACTTTAGTGTTTCCCAAGCCATGTTCCAAGCAACTGTTAGTAGCCCTCAAGATAAATAGCTGTTATGGTTCTACAAGGAAAAAGTAGTAGTTTCATGATCAAATAATTCCTGAAGCATTGCTTGCAATCTTAATGACACATGGAGTGTGCGCATTAATGCTCTGACATCTTGCTCTAAAGAAATATGTTTAATTTTGTTTTAATACAGTGCTCTCCAGATTTACTGGTCCCTAGAACCCTTTTGTCATTTTAAAATGTTAAAAGTTCATGCATAGTTTGCAAAATTGTTTTTAAGTGTAAAATCTGTTAACTACAGTGCCTGGCCCAATAAATGTCCTACAAATGAACTTCAGTTAAATTGCTGTATTCACCAGTTTATGCTTCAATAGTGTTTTATGTTACTTTCCGTGTAATAGATTTGACTTAATATAGTCCAGTGTCTGATAGTACGCTGTTTTTTGCAGGAGCTGTAATCGACTGTGAGGATAAGAATGGAAATACCCCTTTGCACATAGCAGCAAGGTACGGCCATGAGCTGCTGATCAACACTCTTATTACAAGTGGTGCTGACACTGCAAAGTAAGTACTTAGTGTGGTGTTGAGAGCTGTGATGACTTGGAAACACAGATGGCAGCGAACTGTAGTTTTCTAGATATTTCAAGTAGAAGTGTGGATTGCGTGCCCAATATGGTATTAATTGCTTGAGCTTTTTCCTTTATGTGTTGGTGATGTGCTAGAATAGATGTTTTATATGATTTCATTTGGTAAGCCAGCATAGTGTATTTTTATGTATTTTTTTACCCCAGTTCATTCTAGATTATGAATAATAGGCAGTTTGGATCAGAGCTCTTCATTGGTATGATCAAATTATTTGTAATCTAAAAGTAAATAAAAGACCTAAAAGTGTTTATATATTGAATGCTTTTCCTCTTCATCCAAATGAGACTGTCTGTAGGTCTTTTGCCCTCTAATCTGGTGGGAACAGCTTTGTCTGTTTTATATATTAAAATTTCTATAAGAGACTTTGTTAGAAAGATGGATTCTCTTGCATGCTCTGCAGAAGTAAATACCCTACTGAAAATGATATTTATCATTCTTTTGTGTGCCTTTGTATTTTTATTATACCTTATTACATTTATATATGTTCATTAATATGTTTTAAACCTTCTTGTAAACTTTCTGTAACTAACACTACTGTACACTTTTTTACAACTTTTGATTTAGCCACATAGATAAAATTTAGGCTGTTTTTTACATCTCTACAAATACCTCTAGTTCATTCATTTTATAAAATGTAATTATTATATAAAGAATTCACAGTTTATTCATTCCACTTATTTACAAACACAAGTTGCTTCCAATTTTTTATTGTTACAAAAATTACTGTAGGGAACATTCTTGAACATTTTGTGTGTGATAATGATTCTCAATAGTGAGGCAGGAGGAATGGATTTCACACCCTAGGCCAATGTTCAGAGATTTTTTGGTTGTCATAATTTGGAAGGGTGTTACTAGCATCTGGTGTGGGTAGAGCCCAGGGGCACTGCTGAACACTCTGCACGCACAGGATAGCCCCTCCCCCTCCCCCAGCATGTACATACAACAAAGTCCATCATGACAATAATGCCCAGGTTGAAAAATCCTACTCCTGGAGGAAAATTACCGGATAATAAATAAGCTGTACTTACCTTTAGCCTTTTGCCACATTGCTCTTCAAAGTGTAAAAGGTTTTGACTCATCTGATTATTTTTTCACTTTAGCTAGTTTCTTTGTAATTTATTTAAATGATTATATTATTCTTGTATTGAAGTTACTGTCCTACTTACTTTAGGCGTGGCATACATGGAATGTTCCCTCTCCATTTGGCAGCCTTAAGTGGTTTTTCAGATTGTTGCAGGAAACTTCTTTCTTCTGGTAAGTGGAACCATTGCAGACTGATTCTCCTTTTTTGTTTTTGTTTCCACAGAATCCCCCAAACTAATATCTCTTTATCCTGCTTTCCCAAAATTACTTGTAGTTACGTCCAAATGTGAATCATTTATTAAATCCTCTTAGAAGATGTTGGGTCCTTTAATTTTAACATTTAATTTTCTCTTCAGATCTGGGAAAGGTCTTCTCTTTTAGGGATTTCCTTCTTTCTGTTATTGGGGGAATGGGATGTAGAATATTTCTAGAGCAGTTTCTGTTCATTGAATGGTAGTTTTCTTGTATTGTCCCTTTATGTCTAGAAACAGAGTATCTTCATTTGCATGCTTCCTTTTTAGAAACTCATAGCCATTCTATAATATCTTTGAGGTTTGTGAAATTATTTATACCAAATCTAATTACTGTGTTAAAATACCATAATCATAGTCCATTTGAAACAAAACAGGATCTATAGCTTTCTATATTTATTACAAAACTGTGATCCTTATTAAATGCATAGAATTACTGAATATATATGATTTAATTGATTTTAAATGATAGTCTGTTTCTCACAGTGTTAATGTTGAACATACTTTGTATGTTAATACTCATGATTCCTGAAAGAATTACAGGAAAGTTTCAGTGAAAGTTAACATATTGTGTGAGACAACACTTCTTTTTTCTTAGTAATTTTTTTAGTTAATTCCGCTTTAAGTTTTTAAAGGTGTGTGTATGTCCACAAATATTCACAAACCCATTTATCTATAAAAGAGAAGTCTAAAATTTGTCCTCAGTGTTAGAAATAATCCACAGATAGCAAAGCACCTATGGCTTCTTTTAAAAACAACTTTACTAAGAGGTAATTCACATAACATACATTTCACCCATTTAAAGTATATAGTTCAGTGTTTATTGGTATAGTCCCAGAGATGTGTGACCATTACTATAATCGGTTTTAGAACATTCTCATCCTCCTGTTAGCAGTCAGTCCCCATTTCCTCTTGCCTCTCCATAAGCATTCATTACTCTACTTTCTGTCTCTGTAAATTTGCCTGTTCTGGATAGTTCCTAGAAATGGAGTCACCCAAGATGTGGTCTTTTCTTTCACTTAGACAAATGTTCTCAAGGATCATCCATGTTATAACATGTATCAGTACTTTGTTGTTGTTTTTTAATTGTTGAGTGATATTCTATTGTATCCAATGGCAGTTTTTAAAAATGTTTATTTATTTTGAGAGAGAGAGAGAATCTCAAACAGGCCCCGCACTGTTAACACAGAGCCTAACACAGGGCTCAATATCATGAGCCGTGAGATCATGACCTGAGCCTAAATCAAGTATTGGATGCTCAACCAACTAAGTTACCCAGGTGCCCCCATCGTATCCTATGGCTTTTTTAAAAAAGTACTCTAGTACTCCTAAAACTCCCAGTCCTTTAGAGACTTTTTTTGTAGTATTAAACATTATTAATCTATTTCCAATAATTTTGTGCTTATTTGTAATTCATTTTTGTTTGAGATTGGGGTGTATGTGAAACTTGACATTTCTTGACTTAGAACATTCATATGAAGTAACATATCTACGATACTATATAAGATGCATTCATTCTTCTAGGATTTGACATAGATACCCCAGATGATTTTGGCAGGACCTGTCTACATGCAGCTGCAGCTGGAGGGTATGTTAACAGAATTTTTACTTTTAAAGAAGAAGGTAGCTGGTCGTGTCCGGTTTTTGTTTTTGTTTTTGTTTTTTTTCCCCCTCTTCTCTTTGTTTCTCTTTATTAGTTCTGGGCTGCCTCAAAATAGAAAACAAACCATAATAGTGGTTTAGGAGAAGAAAGTAACAAGAGTACTAGAAAATGTTTGTTTTAAATCTTCCACTTAAGTCATAAATTGTGATTGGGAGACATAGAGCCAAACTGTGAAAGGAAGTATTGCTTTCTATAAGAGAAATTATTTCTGGATAAATGAAAAGAATATATATGTCTTCAAATGAGAGCCAACTAAACATTAGAGATGTTTTGAGTATAATACTAGTGTTCTTTGAGAAAATATTTGGGGTTTTTCAGCCATAATTTTAGGGAAAATAGTGTTGATGGTTTTTTTATGTCTTGCCTCTACTGAGGACTAATATATAAGAAGAAGAAAATTTGAGATTGAAAGATTTTGGGCAAAGTTTTAAATACTACTCCTAGGTGAAACTAGGCTGTTGGTTTGAATAAACAAGCTGCAGTTAAAATTCTTGGTCTCTGAAGCATGCTGCTAATCTAATGTTTCTGATCATTTAAGTCCTAAGTCTGTAATAAGTCATTTAATTCATGATGGCTTAATCAAAAATGTCATTTGCAAGAATTTTATTCCTGATAATAATTCCGTAAAAGTTCCTAGTGGTTTCAGATGTCAAGTGTGCAGAACCAAGACTACCAACCACTAGGCCAGTCTCAGTTCCAGAGATGGGATGTGACTGAGTCCTCTTGTTCTAACAAGGTCACCAAAGAACCTTGTAGTCAAAACCTAACTTCCATGTTACTTGCCTCCAGAGAGAGGGACAAAAGACGACATGAGTAACTGAACACTTGGCAGTCACAGTTTTTATAGTAATGTACTAAGTTGACGCTCAGGTTTTTGAAAGTGAAATTATAGAAATAGCCACTCATGTACTCTTCCATAATTTTAACTAAGGAAACATCTAAGCGATTATAGTATAGGAGAAGATAAGGGAAAGCATCTTGGAACATTATCTGTGTTTTCAGGTTTTGATGTTTTTTTGCCCTTTTTCATTTATTTTAGGATTAAAACCCACTTAAATTTAAACCATCCTATTAAAAGCATGTTGTTTGAAGTTTGTTTTAAAGGTTCTTAAAAATTCTCAGGAACTCACATGGCCAACAGACACATGAAACGATGCTCAGCATCCGTCCTCATCAGGGAAATACAAATCAAAACCACACTGAGATACCACTTCACGCCAGTCAGAGTGGCTAAAATGAGCAAGTCAGAGGAGTCTAGATGCTGGCGAGGATGTGGAGAAACGGGCACCTTCCTACACTGTTGCTGGGAATGTAAACTGGTGCAGCCCCTCTGGAAAACAGTGTGGAGGTTCCTCAAAAAATTAGCAGTAGAACTCCCCTATGACCCAGCAATAGCACTGCTAGGAATTTACCCAAAGGATATAGGAGTGCTGGTACATAGGGGCACATGTACCCCAGTGTTCATAGCAGCACTCTCAACAATAGCCAAAACATGGAAAGAGCCTAAGTGTCCATCAATGGACGAATGGATCAAGAAGATGTGGTTTATCTATACCATGGAATACTATATGGCAATGAGAAAGAATGAAATCTGGCCTTGTGTAGCAACATGGATGGACCTTGAGGGTATTATGCTGAGCGAAATAAGTCAGGCAGAGAAGGACAGATACCATATGTTTGCACGTATAGGAGGATTAGGAGGAACTTAACGGAGGACTGTGGGGGAGAAGAAGGGGGGAAATAGTGGGGGAGGGGGAGAGAGGCAAACCATGAGAGACTCTTGAATGCTGAGAACAAACTGAGGACTGATGGGTGGGGGGGGAGATGGGCATGGAGGAGGGCACTTGTGGGGATGAGCACTGGGTGTTATATGAAAACCAACTTGACAATAAGCTATTTGTAAAAAAAAAATTCTCAGGAACTCTTACAAATGTGAACTTTCTTTTAAATAGTGATTAAACATGATTCATTTGTTATTTCCTATCAGTGTGCCAGTCAATGTGTGTATACCTAACTTTTAAAATTTCTCGATAAGGTGAATTTTAATGTTTTATTTTTTATAAAATATAAATCATGCTGTTTTATCCCCTTTACCTTTACTTGAAAACATGCTTTGATACTTAAGTTAAACTTACAAATTTCATTATGAAATTATTAACAATTAAGTCTTTTAACTGTATTTTCCCAACTAGGAATTTGGAGTGCCTAAACCTTCTGCTGAATACTGGTGCAGACTTCAACAAAAAGGACAAATTTGGGAGGTACGGTGTGATAGAACTTAATGTTACTTTATGATTTGCATGACCTTCTAACTAGCTTCCGAGAATTAACTGAATAGTTCAGCATCATTTGCATTGTGATCATAATTGAGAAGCCCAAATAAGTAACTTCTAAATATTCATTTTTACCCACAGTCTTCTTCCACTTGGGCCCCTGCCACAGCCCCAGGCTACCAGTCACAGCTCTTAGGAGCACCTCTGTATATCTTGATATCATTCTTCCTCCTTCCATATTTATACCATGAAAATGTAAGCCCCCATGGTGCCTGAGTTCCTGCAAGAAACTCATAAAACCCAGAACTCAGTAATATATTTCTCCTTTCCCCCAAGTCATTTCATTGTAATATTTGGTTACAGAGCACTAGAAATAAGAAGGAAATAGGTTATAAATACATATGAAATTTTTTTTCTCCCCCTCTATAATTTCACGTATACATACACACGTAACAAAACATCCACACATACTCCTTCATATGACTGGTAGGAAAGCACCTGTGAAGTGACAGAGTCCCCTTGTAGTCTTTTTAGCTAATCTTTATTCTCAATCCTTATGTCTCAACGTAGCCCCAGGCGTCGTTGTGACAAGCATTTATGGTAGCAGTACTTATATCCACCACTACCTACTAAGTTATTTTGAGTAGGAGTTGACACAGCATGTGCTAAAACCATATGGGAAAGGATTGAAGGCACTTTGAATTGGTTTAAAAAACAGAAGTGGTGGGGTGCCTGGATTGCTCAGTTAAGCATCCGACTCTTGATCTCAGCTCAGGTCTTGATCTCAGGGTCATGAGTTCAAGCTCCATGTTGGACTCTGTGCTGGGCATGAAGCCTACTTAAAAAAAAAAAAAAAAAAAAAAAGAAGTGGCAATGCAAAAAAGAATTATGTGTCTGGAGTTTGAGAATTAGTCAAAGTGCATGACAAGAAAGAGTGTGTGTCAGAAGGAAATGTGTAGATGTATGTTAGTGCATGAGATGGGCCAGTGCAGAAGTAAACAGAATTACGTATGTAGGGAATGAGAAATGCACATAAGAAAAGAAAAAAAAACAACTATTTGACTCCATAATTACTTTGAGGAATAGACACTAATAGAAGGAACCAATGACCTACAAAATCAAAAATCACTTTGCCTTTGCAATGCAATATTTTTACAGCTAATTTGCTTTTATAATTGTACTGTAATCCATCTTATATTAGTTAATTTGTAGCACTTGAAGAATTTTTTACCACAGATGCAGAGAGGGCTTTGGAAGCATGTTTTGAGTTCAGAAGCTTGAAAGTAATTAGGGTTAATTGTATTTCATAAAATGCTATTACTATAGTATACTGTTACCCAATAAAGTGAAACAATGTTTTACTGCCATCTCACTTGGTAAATGTTTTAGAAAAAATTACACCATGAAGACTCTGGACTGTATTTATCTTTATTTTTTTCTCCTTCTCCTCCTCTTTTTTTTTTCTTTTAAGTGAAAAGTCATGGGATTATCATAGAGTTGTAGTCCAAAGACCAGGGACTCCTAATTTTAGTAACATTCTGTTGCATTTCAGTAACTGAGAAGAAAACAGGTACAAATATTCAGTCTTTAAAAATTAAAAACAGTACTCCAACTCTTCTGAATAATGAACAATATGCATTTTTTGCTTAAGAATCCTGTTATTACTGTGCTGCTTTACTGTATAGTTTACAACTGGGCATTCTTTTAAACGCTTCTATATTTCTCTTATCCTTTATTCCTCTACTGAGACAGGGGTAGAAGTTTCTTCTATCTCCATACTGTGAAACCTTTTTATTAGTATAAGGAAAGCCTTGTTAAAATGAAAGTTTTCAGGTTTCTGACCAGAACATGAAGGTGTCTGTAATACACTCAAAAGACTAGAATCGTTAATGTAGAGATCATGAAATAATTTAACTGTGTTTCTGTCTTATTTGCTATTCTTAGAGGTTCTCTGCCACCTTACTTTCTCCTACTAGCTTTCTGTCCAGCCCTCTAAAAGATTTAGTTATGGCAGAAATCAGTCTCAGGCTCACTATAAATACATTATTTGTAACTGGATCGAGTAAGAGTAAGCTCTTGTTTACTGGCATGTGTTCTCTGGCTTTTATTTTTCTGATATTAACTTGGGCACAAAAGATCTCCACTTCACTATGCTGCTGCCAACTGCAATTACCAGTGCCTGTTTGCTCTTGTGGGATCAGGAGCAAGTGTGAATGACCTTGATGAAAGAGGATGCACACCCCTGCACTATGCAGCTACGTCAGACACAGATGGCAAGTAAGTATCATGTGGTGAGAATGAAGGATTGTTTCTGTAAACCAGCATCTTTCAGGTGAATGGCTGTTGGTTTCTTATTGCAAATTTGTATTTTCTTTTTGTACTTTTTGTTGTCTTTTTTTTTTTTTAAGTCTCTGGTGTGGGAAATAAATTGGTTTAATAATTATTCCTAAATCATAGTTTACTACCTATGTCTACTCAGCAACCTGCCTTACTGACCTTTCTGGTAGAAGAAAGATAAAGGTCTCTTCTCGTCCTCTCTGCCAAAAGCACATCTTAATATCACCTCCGTGTTTTTTCCCTCTGACTTCTCAGAGGCAGCAGCCTTGAGTTAATATAGGGAAAGGGAAAAAGAAGAGATACGGACAATGCCGGCAGAAGATGGGGCAGAGATTGGAATACCAGTATCTGTCAGAGGTAGAGAGTTTATATTTGTAAGAGATCCTTATAAATTGGTATCCAAAAAGGGAGTAACCAAGCTGGCAGAATCTGGCACATAGTTGGTATTAAATATTGCTTAACTAAGTAAATGAGATAATTGACTAAATATTGGCCAAGAATGACTGAGTAAGAATAAAAAAATAAACTCCTTAGAGACTGAGATCTTCAGTCTTTGGTATTCTCCATGTGTCTGTCAGTTAAGAGCAAAAATACCCCTAAGAAAAAACATAGTGATTCCTAGGGAAGGATTTTATAAAGTATACGTCAAGGAAGTTTTACTTAGCATAGACTATTTCTTTGGTTTTTAATATGTGTTTTTTTACCCTCAAAAAGCATATTTTGATGGTATTACTCATAAATGTTAATTTATTATAAATTTTGAAACATACCAAAGCCATTTCTATCAGTAGCACTTTGTTATGTTGGTTTTATAGCTAAAACTCTAATCTTGAAAGCACTAGTAAAATGTACTTTTTGTTAACAACAATATATCACTTTATCTAATTTCATATATACCCAGAATAGGTACAGATAAATTTTGGGAGAAGTGAAGTTCTTTGAAGTATGTTTTTAGCTAGTGGCTCTTCAAAGAAAGAAAATGTATGGTAAAGACTTTGTAAATAAAATATTTTGGTAAACTTGGATAAAATAGATCATCCTCTGATATATAAATTTTGTAATTTCAGGGTTTGATTTATAGATTTCCTTAAAATAGGTTATACCTAAAATGACTGTATCCCCACCAGTAATCCTTTACCACTGTTCCTATAGACTGTTTATTGGGTGTCGCTCAGCAGAATCTACATAAATTCCACTGAGAGGTCACACACATAAACACACACACATGCACATTGAGACTACCCAAGGTTCTCCTGCCCTTAGAAAATTATATTAAACCTAAATTCTTGCACAAAAACTAAAAGAACAATAGTGTTCACCCCATACTGTTTAGGATTTGTGGTTTTATTTTAAACCAACTTGTTTTTTCTTTAGAAGTGTATTAGTACTAAAGCGAATTAAATCATTAGTGTTCTCATATCCTATCACCTGTTTAGAGCCAAAGCTAATAATATTTATTGCTTAAACACTTAATTCTCAATATCTACACCAAGCAGCCTAATGTATAGAAAGAACATGAGCTTTGGGGTCCAAAAGACCCAGTTTAAATCTTAGAGTTTCTATATTATACATCTCTGAGCCTGAGCAACTAATTGCCAAGCAAAATTTTCTTTATCTGTAAAGTTAGAAAGAAACCTACTTCTTACAATTGTGGGGAAAACTGAGATCATGGGTAATAAAAGAATCTAGCACTGTTTCTTAGAGCCTCTGTTTCTTTAAAGAATCAGAATCCCAGAGATCATGTCTAATGCCATCATTTATTGACGCAGTGATTTGTTCCCTGAGAATTTTCTGGAAGCTATAAGCCACCGTAACCATTTTAGGATACCAGAGGCATCCTTTCAATTAGTGATTGTCTTGGAGGCTTAAATAGTAGCATTAAAGATTTCTTTTTCTTTTTTTTAATTTTTTTTAATCTTTACTTATTTTTGAGGGTGAGACAGAGTGTGAGCAGGGGAGATGCAGACACAGAATCTGAAACAGGCTCCAGGCTCCAAGCTGTCAGCACCGAGCCTGATGTGGGGCTCAAACCCATGAACCGTGAGATCATGACCTGAGCTGAAGTCAGACACTTAACCGACTGAGCCACCCAGGCACCCCTAAAGATTTTTTCTATCTTCCACTGACTTAATTCCTAAATATAGGTTGAATAACAAGAGAATCTGGCATGATTAATATATAGTTCTGGCAAAGCAAGTATGAAATATTTTCTAAAAGAAGACATAAAATCCCCATAGCTTCAGATTACTATTATTCAGTAATATGTGTCTATTGGTTTGTTTTTTTGATGATCACTTACTAATTTCCTATCAGTATCCCCAAGGAAGGTTATTTATATTTTGGAATTTTTGATACCCTGACATTGGTTTTCTGCCATTCAGGAGTGACATAAGTAATTATAACTCTCCTCTGCTTTAATGTCCCTCTGTCTTCACTTTCAGTAAATATTAGAAAAATACATGAAATCTTTCTTGACTCATTCTACTCGTTCTTCTAGTCACCCCTATTGTTATAGTGTCTGCATTCTTTATAGACACTCATGACTCAGATACATAGTTGCTATCACAAAAAAGCATGTAATGTACTAAATATTAATAAACAAAATTTCCTTTGCCTGTTGAAGAGAAATAGGGCTGCCTTTGAGCAAGATGTTTAAGGATCTCCCCTATACCTATAGGGTATGTATAAGAGAAGGAAAAGACTGGGGTGGTTTTTTCTGATTACACATAAAGAAGAAATCCTCTCCATGCCGCTTCTCCTGAGATAACCACTATTAACCTGAATATTTCTGTATGTGTATGTAGATTACTTCATGTCCGTCATAGTCTAATCAAAGTTAAAGACTTGGTATGTGCCTTTCCATAGTCTTTTCTGTGTTCATATAATTGTATATAAATGTTTTAGGAGTATATATATTTCACTGAAATCCACTTTTAAGGTGATAGTTGGCATTTTTCACAAAAATTGAATCATTTTGACTTCTGATATCATTGTTTTGAACTTTATATATATGGAATCATATAGTTCTCTGTTTAGAAGCTTTATAATCTTTAGTTTATTCCCAAGTAGTTAGGTTTATTTTGGCAATAAAAATATTATCTTCAAATTTCCTTTTGTTGTGGTAGAGAAAATACATTTAACTTTTGTACATGACTTTATATTTGGAAGGCTTATGTGATTCATTTTGAAAATGTGTGTAAGACAACATTGGGTTTGATAGTGTCTCTGCCACCTGTCCTGAGACTTGGGGCAAGTTACTTTACATCTCTCTACGCATTTTGTCTGTGAGATGGGGAAAGTGGTCTGACCTAACTCAGATGGCCAAATAAGGTTTAGGATATCTGAATGCCTAGAACAGTATCTCTAATCTTCCCGTAAAGATTAGCTGTATTTTTTTAAACTATGCTTTATTCTTTTTTTCTTTTTTGGTTTTTGATAAGAACAGACCCTATTATAATATACCCGTAATGGGAGAGAGCAGAGGAAGGATGGCCTCTGGTAACAGTGCCACATTCCCTGCCCTTGGCTGAGTGGTCCTTAACCAAGAGCTCTGACGAGCCCTGGGACTCATGGGTGGTAGGGGAGAATAGGTGAAATTTAAACAGTTTGAAATGTACTCTTATTTAAATTATGTGCTTAACTGGAATGTTACTTAATTTGCCTAGCACATTAAACGAAGGAAACAAAATATGTAACAGTAAGTATAGTTTATTACTTAGCTATTTAGCCATGAATATTCCTCCAGATTTTGCATATTTTAGGGGCAAGGTGAGAAAGTAAAGAGAATATGCATATCTTAATTTTTTTGACTTTTGTACAATTAGTGTGTGCTAACTTACAATTTCAGAAAAAGAAAAATTAGACTTTCTCCCTTCTATCTTATGTGCAAATTAAATGTGAGGCCCAGATATTCAAGATCATGTAATTTTGTGGTTCAGTATTTTGTAAGCCACCCAGGTTAAAGTATCACTCTCAATTTATTAACCCCTGTGCTAAAGCATTTGATAGTATTAAAGGAACACTGGATAAAAAGAAGACCTAAGGTCTAGTCCTTGCTTTGCTCTATGCTAGCCAAAAGATTTAGAACAAATGATTTGGTTTTCCTGAGCCACAATAATTTTTCCTCTTGTTAAAGGTAATGCTTATCTCACAAAGTAGGTAAGAAATTTTATATTGCTTAGCAAAATATAAAAGGCATGCTAATAGAAGGAATTTTATCATTTCAAATCAACCCTTAGTCCTTGTTTTGTTGTGAGAAACCAGTTATCTGAATAATGTGAATGTAAAAAAGTAAAGAAATAATATGATAAGAATTACCTATAGCGTCTGTAACACTTAAATTATTTGAAACCATTCACTGCTTGGAAGGCAGCTGTGCTCACCGCTATACCACCAACACTGCACTAAAGCTGTGTACTTGGTCTAGTCACTGTGAATAATGCCGGGAGATGTGCTCTCCTACTTTAGAAAGTAAACATGAACTTACCTACTTGTTTTGCTTTCCTTAAATAAATCTTTTTTTCAGTACTCATATTTCAGCAAGTTATCTTAAAATAGTTCCACTGATAGAATCTGCCTGGCACTCAGGTCTCAGGAGAACTATTTCTGCTTTCTCTCTCTCACTCACCTAGAGAACTTGATTAAAGATAAAAAGATATGCCCTTGGGTGAAATGTTTGTGCCTGCAAAGCAAGGAAACTGTATGCATTCCAGTGAGCACTGACCTCTGACTTGGATACCTAGGAAAACTAGATAACAGTGTATATACCCTGCCTGGAACAATTTGTGCTGGCTCCTCAGAGCTAATTTATGAACGCCAAAAAACACCAGCCTTCTTACCTTAGAGTCAGATTGGGGGGTTTTTTTTGTTTGTTTTTTGTTTTTTTTTTATCATAATGATACTCAGTTCACCCTGTTTGACTAATAATTTTAGCTGTACATAAATATAAAAATCCCACTTCTAAGGGTAGACATTTGCTAACGTTGAAGATAGTATTATTATTAAATATAGATTCTGCAAGTAATTCCTAGGGGATCGAAAGGATTTTAAGCAATTCAGCATTAAAGAAATAAGGGTTGGCATTGAAAAGAATGGCCTAAGTAGATAAATAATAGGTAATATAGATAAGATATAGATGATAGTTATGTGTATGTATAATATATTACATATGTACATGATACAGTTACTGAAAGATCAGCTACATTGCTTTAGAGTTTTGTTTTTATGTGACTTCAGTATGCTTTTGGAAACTTGATTTTTTTTAGTTTTTTGAAAATTTCAGTTTAGTTAACATACAGTGTTAAATTAGTTTTAGCTGTACAATTTAGTGATTCAACTAACCCATACATTACCCATTGTTCATCATGACAAGTGCACTCCTTAAGAAAACTTGAATTTTTAACAAGGAGTATTTGATTATAAGTTTCCTCCTAGTAGTTGAATTAATATTTAGTTAGACATACTGCATTATTAGACAAATTATCAATGAATAATTATGAACTTGGAATTGGAGCCTGAATAGAGTTTAGCGGATTTCTGCCTTCCTCCCCCCCACCCCCACCATCTATTAAATGAATAAACAGGCCATTTCACCATAAAGTTGAAATGATTTGATTTGCTCAAGATCACTGGTATCAAGTTCTACAGACAAATCTTTTAATTTCTAATTCAGTGCACTTTTTTTGCTGCAGTAACAATAAAATGTAATAAAATTTTAACAAATCATGAACCATACGACAACTTTAAAAATTACTTTTCTTATGTTAATAGCACAGAAAGGAAGTAAATCTATCCTGGGAAGATCTTTCTACCTCCTTACCACTTTATACTGAGAACACCCTTCTTAGTCCTCTGATTCGAGATCATTGAATTCTGACCTTGTTTTCCTGAGATTTTTAAAATATCCTTTTTTCAGCTTCCTAATGAGATATTACACTCACTGTGTGTTCCAGATACGTCAGCAATAATATTGCCAACATTGGATGTGCACCACCACTAAGTTTAAGCCTGTCAGGTATTGTTTGTGTGGAATAGGTAGGTGGTGCCATACCTAATGACTGTAAAAGACAGCTTTCAGGTACCTGAGTTTATGGATGGACTCTGGACATACTCTCTTTGAGTGAAGAAAATTCTCTTATGAACATTTCACTTGTAGTCTTAACGATAGTTACAGTTAATGTCATTTAAATGACAAATTTATATAGTGCAGATATATTTATGACTTTTACATTACTCAAGAAAAGAATTGTAAGAAACTGTAAATGTAAAAAAATTGTCAGACTTTAGTTGCAGGCTGTTTTTATCATTGGTTAAAATGCAAGATTTAGAACTTTGAATATGTTATTACTATATTTATAGGTGCCTGGAATACTTATTAAGAAATGATGCAAATCCAGGGATCCGTGACAAGCAAGGATACAATGCAGTTCATTATTCAGCTGCTTATGGTCACCGTCTGTGTCTTCAGCTGGTAAGATTTCTGAATTATTGCGGAAGGACTAATGTGATTTTATATTCTAATAACATAATGAAAATGAATAAACGAATCAAGAAACAATCAGTTTTTAATATTTTTAGAACCTATATATACCTCTTAAATTCTACTTGCCTCAGTATATCTCGTTCCCTTTTTCTTTCAAAAAGAAAGGAAAGGAGAAAATTAGATCTCTGGAGAGGGCTACTTATGTCCTTCCCTTATATTACCCCATCACGTTGATGTAACATTCTTTTCCTTTTAATAAATGTTTTCCAGAAATTTCTGTTTGAGAAATGTCCTTGTGAGAGGAGGCTTTTTCCCATATATTTAGAGAGTCCTGAAAGGCTTTTCTTTTTTTTTTTAACAGCCCCTCCTGGTAGGGGAGACAATACTTCCGCAAAGAAACTTTTTATTTCAGCTACAGTCTCATCCTTGAATATACACACCATTCACACCATTTTGCCAAATCAAAGACAAGTGTGTAACAAATGCTTCAAGATAAAGGTTCCTTTATTTAGACCTACCTTATAAATTATATTAAGCTTTGTTTCCCCTCAAAGAGACTGGTTATTAAAGATAGGAAAAGCAGGTTGATATTCAGTATAGCACTTAAAACCTACTTTCAAAAATAACAAATATTTCCTTAGGTTATTATGGTATCTTGTAGACTAAAATCTTAGACCCATGAATATGGATATGTGGTCTCTTATACTATACACTTGTTTAATTAAAAGATTTAATCTTGGGAGGCAAAGGAAGCACAAGTTCAGAATAGAATTTAACAAAAGCCTTGTATAAATAGACTTGTAGTTAACATTTATCTCTAATATATATGAATACTTCCTAAGCTAAATATTCTTATTTTAAATTTTATTTCAGATTGCAAGTGAAACTCCTTTAGATGTTGTAAGTAATAATTAATATCCCCCTTACTATTTCAGAGTATTATTTATTTGCTGTCACTAGAACCGAAGCCTGTTTTACACATTCCTAAGAATAAACATAGTGACAGAAATCATGTATGCAGGGGCTGGGAAGGGGGTTCTCACTTGGTGGTGAGTAAATAGCATTTCCCTCGAGCTAGTTTATAGCCCTCCCTTAGAGTTCTTATTCTGTGGTACTTACCACACATGCATGATCATCTGTTGTATAAGGTTGCTGGGTGGAATTTTCATAATATAATGGTCTGAGATTTTAAAATTCATGTTCAAGTATCAGTTTTTACTCTAAAATGGATTTAAACTTGGGGGAGAGGGAGTAGGAATAACTGCTATAATATATCTAAAACTGCCGTTTCTGACATTTCATATGTTTTTCCTTCCCAGTTAATGGAAACCTCGGGGACAGACATGCTGAGTGATTCAGACAATAGAGCGACAATAAGCCCTTTACATTTGGCGGTGAGTACTACCTTCACAGCCAGCTTGATGGCTGGTTTACTGAAAATATCTCATATATGTTTGTTTGACTCAAACTAGTACCCGGAACTTTTGGTCCATGTATGATGATCATGAAATTAAAACCTTAACAATTTTTTTAAGTTCAGAAATTCTTGAGTGAACTTTGTTATGTTTTGTTTTCTTTAAAATAAAAAATGTGGTCTTTGGATTTCCACTGAAGGCATACTCTAAGGGAAAGAATATACCTGTGGTGTGAATAAAAAAACACTGCCCTAATGGAATGGCTTCTAACTTGCTAAGCAAACTGTATTTCCTGTGGTATTTCTCCAACTTTTTGCTTACTTTTTGATCTTGGAGCACTAAGTGTGCGCTTGCTGGCCCTGCAGTTACTCATACCATAGAATTTGGGACACCTGGGTGGTTCAGTCAGTTAAGCGTCTGACTCTTCATTTCGGCTCAGGTCATGGTCTCACAGTTCATGAAATCGAGAGCCGTGTCTGGCTCTACGATGACAGTGCAAAGCCTGCTTGTGACTCTGTCTCCCTCTCTCTGCCTCTTTCTCTCTCTCTCAAAAATAAATAAACTTAAAAAAAAGATGCCTCTGACATTTCCCTCTTTTTTTTTTTTTTTTTTACAAATAGTTTATTGTCAAATTAGTTTCCACATAACACTCAGTGCTCATCCCCACAAGTGTCCTCCTCCATGCCCATCCCCCCTCCCCCCCACATCCATCAGTCCTCAGTTTTTGTCAGCATTCAAGAGTCTCTCATGGTTTGCCTCTCTCCCTTTCCCCCACCATTTCCGCCCTTCTTCTCCCCCTTGTTCCTCCGTCAAGTTCCTCCTAATCCTCCTATACGTGCAAACATATGATATTTGTCCTTCTCTGCCTGACTTATTTCGCTCAGCATAACACCCTCAAGGTCCATCCATGTTGCTACACATGGCCAGATTTCATTGTTTCTCATTGCCATGTAGTATTCCATGGTATAGATAAACCACATCTTCTTGATCCATTCATCTGTTGATGGACACTTAGGCTCTTTCCATGTTTTAGCTATTGTGGAGAGTGCTGCTATGAACATTGGGGTACATGTGCTCCTATGCCTCAGCATTTCTGTATCCCTTGGGTAAATTCCTAGCAGTGCTATTGCTGGGTCATAAGGGAGTTCTATTGTTAGTTTCCTGAGGAACCTCCACACTGTTTTCCAGAGGGGCTGTACCAGTTTACATTCCCACCAACAGTGTAGGAGGGTGCCCGTTTCTCCACATCCTCGCCAGCATCTAGAGTTCTCTGATTTGCTCATTTTAGCCACTCTGACTGGCGTGAGGTGGTATCTCAGTGTGGTTTTGATTTGTATTTCCCTGATGAGGAGGGATGCTGAGCATCGTTTCATGTGTCTGTTGGCCATCTGGATGTCCTCTTTGGAGAAGTGTCTGTTCATGTCTTCTGCCCATTTCTTCACTGGGTTGTTTGTTTTTCGGGCGTGTAGTTTGGTGAGTTCCTTATAGATTCTGGATATTAACCCTTTATCTGATATGTCATTTGCAACTATCTTTTCCCATTCCGTTGGTTGCCTATTAATTTTCTGGGTTGTTTCCTTGGCTGTGCAGAAGCTTTTAATCTTGATGAGGTCCCAACAGTTTATTTTTGCTCTTGATTCCCTTGCTTTTGGGGATGTGTCAAGTAAGAAGTTGCTGCGGTGGAGGTCAAGGAGGTTGTTTCCTGCTTTCTCCTCTAGGGTGTTGATAGTTTCCTGTCTCACGTTCAGGTCCTTTATCCATTTTGAGTTGATTTTTGTGCATGGTGTGAGAAAATGATCTAGTTTCATTCTTCTGCATGTTGCTGTCCAGTTCTCCCAACACCATCTGTTAAAAAGGCTGTCTTTTTTCCATTGGATATTCTTTCCTGCTTTGTCAAAGATCAGTTGGCTGTATACTTTTGGGTCCACTTCTGAGTTCTCAATTCTGTTCCATTGGTCTATGTGTCTGTTTTTGTGCCAATACCATACTGTCTTGAGGATGACAGCTTTGTAGTAGAGGCTGAAGTCTGGGATGGTGATACCTCCCGTTTTGGTTTTATTTTTCAGTATTACTTTGGCTATTCGGGGTCTTTTGTGGTTCCATACAAATTTTTGGATAGTTTGTTCTAGTTTTGAGAAGTATGCTGGTGCAATTTTGATTGGAATTGCATTGAATGTGTAGAGTGCTTTAGGTAGTAATGACATCTTAACTATATTTATTCTTCCTATCCATGAGCATGGAATGTTTTTCCATTTCTTTGTGTCTTCTTCAATTTCCTTCATAAGTTTTCTATAGTTTTCATCATACAGATCTCTTGTATCCTTGGTTAGGTTTATTCCGAGGTATTTTATGGTTTTTTGTGCAATTGTGAATGGGATCAGTTTCTTGATTTCTCTTTCTGTTGCTTCATCATTGGTGTATAAAAATGCAACCGATTTCTGTACGTTGATTTTGTACCCTGCAACTTGGCTGAATTCTTGGATCAGTTCTAGTAGGCTTCTGGTGGAGTCTGTCGGGTTTTCTATGTAGAGTATCATGTCATCTGCGAAGAGTGAAAGTTTGACTTCCTCTTTGCCAATTCTGATGCCTTTGATTTCCTTTTGTTGTCTGATGGCTGATGCTAGGACTTCCAGCACTATGTTAAACAACAGTGGTGAGAGTGGACATCCCTGTCGTGTTCCTGATCTCAGGGGGAAAGCTCTCAGTTTTTCCCCGTTGAGGATGATGTTAGCTGAAGGCTTCTCATAGATGGCTTTGATGATGTTTAAGTAGGTTCCTTCTATCCCAACTTTCTCGAGAGTCTTTATTAAGAAGGGATGCTGTATTTTGTCAAATGCTTTTTCTGCATCTATTGACAGGATCATATGGTTTTTATCTTTTCTTTTATTGATATGATGGATCACATTGATTGATTTGCGAATGTTGAACCAGCCCTGTAACCCAGGAATGAATCCCACTTGATCTTGGTGGATGATTCTTTTGATATGCTGCTGGATTCGATTTGCAAGGATCTTGTTGAGAATTTTTGCATCCGTATTCATCAAGGATATTGGCCTATAGTTCTCTTTTTTTGTTGGATCTCTGTCTGGCTTGGGAATCAGAGTGATGCTGGCTTCATAAAATGAGTCCGGGAGTTTTCCTTCGACTTCTATTTTTTGGAATAGCTTGAGAAGAATTGGGATTAATTCTGTTTTAAATGTCTGGTAGAATTCCCCAGGGAAACCATCAGGTCCAGGGCTCTTATTTGTTGGGAGATTTTTGATCACTGATTCGATTTCTTCACTCGTTATGGGTCTGTTCAGGTTTTCTATTTCTTCCCGTGTGAATTTTGGTAGTGAGTGTGTGTTTAGGAATTTGTCCATTTCTTCTAAGTTGTCCAGTTTGTTGGCATATAATTTTTCATAGTATTCCCTGATAATTGCTTTTATTTCTGAGGGGTTGGTTGTAATAAGTCCATTTTCATTCATAATTTTGTCTATTTGGGTGCTCTCTCTTTTCTTTTTGATAAGCCTGGCTAGAGGTTTGTCAATTTTGTTTACTTTTTCAAAAAACCAACTCTTGGTTTCATTGATCTGTTCAATGGTTTCTTTGGTCTCTATGTTGTTTATTTCTGCTCTAATTTTTACTATTTCTCTTCTTCTACTGGGTTTAGGGCATTCTTGTTGTTCTGCCTCTAGTTCCTTTAGGTGAGCTGTTAGATTTTGGACTTGCGCTTTTTCTAATCTCTTGAAATAGGCCTGGAGAGCATGACATTTCCCTCTTAACGTCAGTCACTAAGAGGAGAAGGTTAGTAAAGTATAACAATTCTTTAATCAAAACTGGGAATGAATTACTTTAGGAAATTTCAAGCAGGGCCCAATCTAGTTCTTTTTGTGCTGCAAGAAGAGTCAATTTTTGGAACAGTGCATGTTAACAGTTGTTTGGGGTGAGAGAGAGAGAGACTAAGAATCGGGAGACTCCAGTGCATTCACTAGCGTTTTGGGAGACTTCTGGTTTTAAATATAGCAGAATGCTTATAAGGCTATATACTTGAGTTAATGTACCACTACAAGTTCAGTGATCCATTTAATTGTTTTTTCTTACATATGCTGTTATTTTTTTAATAATACTCCCCTTGCGTATTTTCTAACACCAATACACCTTTATTTAATTTTCTTGCCCTTTTTCCCCACTGGTACTTCCTGGCATTTCCTAAATAACTAAGGAGGCATGCTGCAGCCTCTTGCTTCTCTGCCCTTTGGGTCTGTGGAAATATGATATACTCGTCCACACTTGCACAGTAAATGAGTACTGTGAAGGGGCAAAGCCAGCGTGGAGAAAACGGCCATTTTACTATTGGTGGAGAGAAATGCAGTCTGACCAGACCGCAGGGCAGTTCTCCCTGCACCGTCACCACCATTCTTAGACTAGCACTGTCCCTTCCTGAACACCTAGTAGGTGCCACACTAAGCATTTGGCCAAGTTTATGAGTACATTATCTCAAAAACTACAGGGTTTTTTTCTAGTTTTTTACTCCATGGCTGTTATGATTAGTGGTGCAAAATATGAACATGGTTGTGCTAAATAGTGTTTTTAAGTTGAAATGGAACCAGTTTTGTTAAAATTTAGTAATTAGACTCTGTGAACTGTGGTTATGTCACAACTTTCACATTATATATCTTTTCCTAGGAGGTTTTCAGAAATGAAGTGATTTTTTTCCCTTCCAAACTCACCCTATCCAGGACACTAATGCTGTGAAAACACACTAGCTTGAGGCTTAAGGAAACTGGTCTTGTTTTGTCTTTGTTCATGCTACATGTACAAGTTCCTTGTCTCAGTCCTATACAAGGACATCATGAGGGGAGGCTCTCTGGCAACTTGTCATGGCTTCATGTCATCCTTACTGTGTCTCTTCTTGTTACACACCCATAGCGTCTAACGCACGTATACTGTGTTTCTCACATTTCTTTCTGTTGGTAGCATCATTTCATTGACCAGGTATTAAGGAACAAGGTTAGTTGTGATCCTAGGACAGTAGAGTTCCTTAATCTCCAGTTACTTTAATCTTTGGGGTGGTCAAAAACTCTGTAGGTAGTCAGAAACATCAAAGAGATCAGTAAGGCCCAGAGCAACTTTACCTCTTCCTGGTACTTTCTGACATTTTATAAGAAATGACTTTACAGTCCTTTGCTGCAGTGTGGGGCCCATTTCTAGGTTAAGTAGATTTTTTTCGGATTTAGCTCCAGTATGGTAGAATTTTACATTTTTCAGTTCCCAGTGAAAAGTTCACCTGTGGTAACAAACTGCTAAGCTGTTGATCTGAATAGTGTCAGAAATGACTTATAAGAGTCCTTTAGCTACAAAATGGTAATATGAGTGAACTAGAGAGAGCATTCTTTTTGTGCCATAACCGGGTCTTGTTAATTGCTTTATGCCTTGCTGAACATCTGGTCCAATGAGAGTAATAGATGTTTACTTGATACACTCGTTTTTGAAGTGAGTTACCTGGAAAGCTTCTTCCTCAGACTGTGATAAAGAAGAGGACTTCATTCTGATAAATCTTTAAACATTTTTGTGTTCTGTTGTACAGCTCGGACAGTACCTGACACATGACAGTTATTCAAGCCAGACTTAGTCTAACTGTTTTTGTGCTAAAATGAATGTTTATTTTTTAGATATAGCATGTTATGAGGTAAGGATAGTCATTTTAATTTGAGAAATCAGAAGACTTAAGTATTAACTTCACTTGCTGGCCACCTCTATAATTTAAGTGTAGTAAAATTTTATCAGGGAGTTAAGTGAAGCACTGAACTGTGATTAAGAACACAGGCTTTGAGGGGCACCTGGGTGGCGCAGTTGGTTAAAGGTCCTACTTGGGCTCAGGTCATGATCTCACAGTACGTAAGGTCAAGCCCCTGTCAGCTGTGCTGACTGACAGCTCAGAGTCTGGAGCCTGCTTTGGACTCTGTGTCTCCCTCTTTCTGCCCCTGCCCCACTCATGCTCTGTCTCTCTCTTCCTCAAAAATAAATAAACATTAAAAAAAATGTTTTTAAGAAGAAAATAAAAAAGAACACTGGCTTTGGAATTATAGATTAGAATGAAAGTTTTAATTGGATCTATGTTACACTTTCATCAAATGCTATGAACCAGACAATTGTATACTAGTGATAAAATCACTTGTCATTTGAACGTTTAGTCCCTTCAGAATACCTGTTCTCTAACACACTGTAACACTGTACTGTTTGGTTATTAGAAATATTTGTAGTTAAGTTTTCTGAATCCTCAATAATGCAAGTTTGGGATTATCTCAGATACAATAATAATGTGAAGACAAGTTTGCATACTTCCTTTGTTTTCGAAGATATCTGAGAAGTCCGTCTAAATATGTATTTTTTTAATTTATATTTTTATTTATTCCTAGGCCTATCATGGTCACCATCAAGCACTGGAGGTGTTGGTACAGTCTTTGTTAGATCTTGATGTGAGAAATAGTAGTGGAAGAACGCCCTTGGATCTTGCAGCATTTAAGGGCCATGTTGAATGTGTGGATGTACTCATTAATCAGGGAGCCTCAATTTTAGTAAAAGATTACATTTTGAAGAGAACACCTATACATGCAGCAGGTACGTCAAATATTATGTGTGATTTCATTCACCACTTTCCATCTAATACTTTTTTCTTTTTCAATTTTTTGTATGTTATACTTGTGGTAATTATTTTAATAATTTTGACTTTAAAAGGCCGAATGAGTTTTCTTTGAGGGAAAAGCCAACAGCACGATTATAATTGCTTTAAAAAACTATTGTCTACCTTAGAAATTGGATTTATGTAGTAGTCTCACTTCTGAAGTACTTTATCAACAAAACAGTGCAATAGTTTTTACTTCTTTTTGATGGAAGTTATTTTGGATTGGTGTGTGCTTTCATTTAACAGTTAACAATTTTGGCTTATTGTACCAGAGTACAGCATTTAACATGTATCCAGACAGGTGTTATAGAGTACCTAGTATATGCAAGATTTACTCAATGGTGTGATTTTGTGATGTTGCAACTGTGTCAGAATGTAAAATTGTATACCCATGTCATTGTGAGGACTTGGTAGCTGTGTGTTGCTAGCAGATACAGATTCACGACTCTCCACAGGAATTACTACGAGTCAGTATTCATTTTAAATAACTAAGACTACAGGTGCCTGGGTGGCTCAGTCAGTTAAGCATCCGAGTTGGGCTCAGGTCTTGATCTCAGGGTTCGTAAGTTCAAGCCCCACGTTGGGCTCTCTACTGACAGTGCAGAGCCTGTCCTCTGTTCCCCTCTTCCTACCCTTATCCCCCTCAAAAGTAAATAAAAACATTTAAAAAATTAAAAAATAAATACATAAATATATAAATAAATAAGACCAACTTAAAAAAGAGTAGGGGGTGCCTTGGTGGTTCAGTCAGTTAAGTATCTGACTCTTCTTTCTCAGCTCAGGTCACGATCTCAAAGTCGTAAGATCAAGCCCTGTGTCAGGCTCTGCACTCACAGCACAGAACCTGCTTGAGGTTTCTCTCTCTCTCTCTCTCTCTCTCTCTCTCTAAATAAACTTTAAAAATAAATAACTAAGACTAGCACACTGGAAGAAGTCCTAGCCAAGTATTCCCCCTCCCCCGCCACTACTGAACTTTGCAGAGGATTTAATTTACCTTAAAATCTTACTTTTTTCTGCTTTATAGGATTAGATTCATTTCACTTAGTCTGTTTTTTATGGAGTGATTTTCAAGGACATTTTAATATGGGTCTTGAACTTTACTTCTGTTCCTTTAGGAAACTTGCATTTTTTAAAGACAATAGGTAGGTAACACCCTCTCTTGCTCCAGAGCAAGCCTTTCAGAAACTGTTAGATATTCAAGCAGGACTCAAAAACAAAAATGTTTTAAGTGGATTAAAACCCCTAATAAATGTGTGTAGA
The DNA here is from genome assembly GCF_003009895.1 of Hyaena hyaena. NCBI lineage: Eukaryota > Metazoa > Chordata > Mammalia > Carnivora > Hyaenidae > Hyaena > Hyaena hyaena. Next base: position 2,342,150 of record NW_024080841.1, on the reverse strand, counting down.
CTGTTACATGGTAAGAATTAAGTCAAAGGCTGTCATTTTCTGTTATCTTATTTTGAAAAAGAATGAAGTTCTGTATCATTCTGTAACTTGAAAAATTATGCTGTAAGCACAGATTATTTACAGAGCTGATTTAAAGCTTTTATGAAGTGGTTTGCATTCTGTATAGATAAATATTGAACCAAGACACTAGCCAGCCAGTCCCTCAGAAGTGGCTGACCAATGTTAGATAGTCTAGAAATCCTATCCAGTGAAAATCCTGCAGTTTATTGGTGGTACCTACCTATTCAGTAAACACAGCTTTGCTTCCATACATGCCTCTCAAATTAGGAGAGTGCTAGGGAGTACTGCACTCGTAAGTCATGAAGAGAACACTGTGATTTTTTTTTTTCTGAAAGTGAACCAGTTTTCTCCTACAGTGATACTTATTATGCTTAATATTTTAGACACTGAACTTAGAAAACACAAAAACTTCTCAGTACCTTCTGTGCACTGAGTGCAAGTGAGTCGATTAAAGAAATGGTGGGCTGGGGCACCTGGGCTGCTCAGTCAGTTGAGCATCTAACTCTTGATTTCAGCTCAGGTGATGATCCCAGGGTTGTGGATTGAGCTCCGTATTGGGCTCCCAGCTGAGCATGGAGCTTGCTTAAGATTTTTTCTCTCTCTCTCCCTCCCTCTCTCCCTTTCTGTCTCTCTCTCTCTCCCCCTCCCCCTTTGCCCCTCTCCCTAGCTCATGCATGTGTGCTGACACATGTGCACATACGCTTGTGGGCTCTCTCGCTCTCTCTTGCTCTCTCTCTCTCTCTCTCTCTCAAAATAAATAAATAAATAAATAGCAGGTAAAAAAATAAAGAAATGGTGGGTCAACCAATTTCCTCGACACATCCCCAGGTAGGCTGCATTAGTGACAGCTGTTACTGATTACTGTGAGAATTGCTGGCAGAGTGTAGCATAAAGATGTGGAGTGATGTTGTACCACAAGTCTTAATCACTATTAGAATTTAACATAGCTTTTAAAACGTACTGTAGAATATTAGGCACCTAATGCTCTCATTAATTTGCCATCTTTTGAGGCGCTTGGGTGGCTCAGCTGTTTAAGCATCCGACTTTGGCTCAGGTTGTGATTTTATGGTCTGTGAAGCCCCACGTCAGCCTGAAGCCTGCTTCGGATTCTGTGTCTCCCTTTCTCTCTGCCCTCCCATGCTCACACACACACTCTCTCTCTCTCAAAAATAATCATTAAAAAAATTTTGTCATCTTAATTAGGAAGAATAGTGGTAGATATTCCTTTTTGTATCATTATGTGACTTACATATTTCTTTCAGCTTTGGATTTTATTATATTATGGGAAGAACCTGAATTTTGCAGATAATTTACCTTAAAAGCTTACTGTTCTCTTTTGGTTACTTCTGCTTTATGCCATTGCCCATTTTATGTATTTGGACATATAAATACATTCTTTAGAGAGATCTTTTTTCTTTTATTATGTATGTATCAGTTGGAATTCTCATAGTACCCAGTTAAAAGGTGGTGTAAGTGATCAGTGTTTTAACGTCTTACATAAAATGTTCAGAGGTAGAGTTAGTCCAGGGATTGATTGATTGAGCAGTGGTATCAGAACTCTCTATTCTCTTGCCTTTGCAGTCATGGCACAGAATGGCTACTGCCTCTTTAGACTATCACCTCTAAACTCAGGAAAAGGAGGAGGACTTGTCATTATCAGGATAAAAATATTTCCCAGAAGCCCTCAGACTTAGTATCTCAGTGATCAGAACTGGATCAGCACTTACCTTGAAAGCTGTCATTGGCAAAGAACGGAGTTGTGATGGACTTGATCTAATCATGATTTCATCCCTTGGCTGAAGGCATTTCCTTGACCACACTGCCACCACCAAAACCAAATAAAATGAGCATTATGTTAGCAGGGCAGATGATGAGGGATGGCTATGGCCATAACTAACCATGAGGAATTGATATCTGTATTCAGTTTCACCAAAGAAGGCAGTAGAAAACGTTGTATTTATATTTTTTCTCTTTGACTATTAAATTCAATGAAACTATCCCACAATTCTATCCAGAAAATGTGCTTTATGAAGGAAATTTCTATTTTATCATTATAATTACTGAAATTTTAAAATACCACCTTGCAGCAACAAATGGTCATTCAGAGTGCTTGCGGCTACTAATAGGAAATGCAGAACCACAGAATGCAGTAGACATTCAAGATGGAAATGGACAGTAAGTTTTAATAATTTTTAAATTATTTTTAAGATGTGTTAATCTTCATACTTTTACCCCCTAAAAAGTCTGTCATACTGTATAACTGAGTAACAACAAATACAGTTTTCTCACATTAAGCATACTTTAAAAGTTGCATCGCAAAAAGGCATGTTTAGAAAACAGGCCCGTACACGGTTTGCTTTTTATGGAGTAGAATCTTAAGCGGTAACACTGAACCTCTTCCTGTTGTTGCTCAGGACCCCTCTGATGCTGTCTGTTCTCAACGGGCACACAGACTGTGTTTACTCACTGCTGAACAAAGGAGCGAATGTAGATGCCAAAGATAAATGGGGAAGGACAGCACTGCATAGAGGGGTAAGCAAATATTTCCACTGCCTTTCAGGCCTCATTTTGCCGAAAACTGAACTAGGCTATGTTCACTTTTCTTCATTACATTTTTACCAGATAATCTTTACTCTTTCTTTTAGCATTATAGAGTTTGAATACTAATTTTAAACAGCTATAAAACACAACTTAATCCAGGAAACAGTAATGTTGGAACAAAATTTTAAAACCCTGAGACTTGAGTAGAATGAATGTCAATTTTACTTTTTCTCATCACAACTATTTTGACTTTTTTTTTGTCTTTTTTTTTTACCTTTGAAACCTTTCACCTTTTTCACCTTATTTTCACTAATTTATAGGTCCCTTCATTCCTGTGTTTTCTAATAGATGTACTTCGACAAAGTTACAGCTTTAAATGAATTTTTAGGTCAGTTTCAATAAAAATATTTAATGACTCAAAAAATGATAAATGCTTTGATGGAAGAATATGGAGAATATGGATTTCAAAAATTTTTAATTAGCAAAAATTGGCATGTGGCACCCAAGATAACATACTTAACTATCTGCAAATAATTTTTCTTTTCAGGCAGTTACAGGCCATGAAGAATGTGTAGATGCATTACTTCAACATGGTGCTAAGTGCTTATTTCGAGATAGCAGGGGCAGGACACCTATACACTTATCAGCTGCCTGTGGACACATTGGTGTTCTTGGAGCCCTTTTGCAGTCAGCAGCATCTGTGGATGCAAATCCAGCCATAACAGACAATCATGGATATACAGCACTTCACTGGGCTTGCTACAACGGTTAAGTATACAGATGCAAATCCATATTAAGTGCCATTAATGTACCGATCAGAGACAACAAATCTAGTCTCTAACATTCTGATATTCATGAATATTTATAAGGCGAAGTATAAGATCAATAGGAAGCATAAAACTCATTTACTACATGGTTCTTGCTTACTCCTCCTATCCCTTGTCATGCTAAAGCCAAGACACTGGTTTGTCAGAGATCTTTTGAGATAAGCTGTCATTAAGTTTGACTTTTTTCTAAATCTTTGCTTCAATAGGTACTTTGTATTTTAACATACTTATAATATTTACAATGTCTTTTGTATAGTATGCTTGTAGTTTAATCATGTTCTTTTACTTTGTAAGTGCACTGTATTAGGCCAAAAAAGGTAGAGGAAAATGAAAATGTTAACACATTCTGAACTAAAATCTGTGTGTGTTTCCAGAGCATATTGCAAGATAAGACCCTTATGTCAACAGTAACATGTATGCTCAACATTTTAAGGGAATAAAATCCTAGCAGATTACAGAAGTAGAAACTTTAGAAACTTTTATGGTTAACTTTGGGGCATGGCTATAGCATACATATTTTTAGCTTCCTAGAGGCTCACAGCCGTCACTCCTTTTATAGGTAAGCTTACTTCACTCAGAGAAGTATAAAGCTATGTTTAAGGTACAAATATTCAAAATGGAGTTTGGCTTATGAAATGTCACTAATTAAAATAATTTAAGTAATGAGACTTGTTGAAAGATAATAATTGTTTTCCTTGTGTAGGGCCACAGATTTGATCATGTTAGAAAATGCTAAGATACATGATGTACATTGTGAACATCAATTCTGTCAAATTTTGGGCTTTGGGCTTAGCAGGGATATGAGAGATTTTTATTTGTTTTGAATTTCATTGTAGCATTCAGATTACTATTAGTTAGTTGTGAGGAGCATACCTGGAAAACTAGTTCATAATTCTAACAACTTTCCCTCAAAATGTTAAGAAAATATAAATTGCCTCTTGATATAAATGTTGACTTGCTTAAAACGTTAAGTATAGTATTTATTCTAAAATTCAGCTGCCTGCCTTATGAGAGTTTAGGTTTCTGTCTTTCTGTAACATGCTGCTTCATGGTTCTTTATTGGAGCCATTTTGAGGTGTTTTTATTCATTTTGGGTTTTTTTTATTCTAAATGTTTACTTATTTTTGAGAGACATAGCATGAGTGGGGGAGGGACAGAGAGAGAGGGAGACACAGACTCAGAATCAGGCTTCAGGCTCTGAGCTGTCAGCACAAAGCCTGATGCGGGGCTCCAACCCATGAATCTTGAGATCATGACCTGAGCCAGAGTCAGACGCCTAACCGACTGAGCCACCCATGCACCCCAGGTTTTGTTTTTGTTTTTGTTTTTTAATTTATTTTGAGAGAGATAGAGTACAGACAGGAGAAGGGCTGAGAGAGAGAGACAGAATCCTCTGTGCTGTCAGCACAGAGCCTGATCTGGGGCTCAAACTCAAAAACTGTGAGATTATGACCTGAGCCAAAACCAGTACTCAGATATTTAATCTACTGAGCCATCCAGGCACCCCGTTTTGACAGTGTTATTGAGTTATGGTGAAAGAGGAGAAATCTGAATCTTAACAAAATTATAGTTTAATTGAATGTTTTCATAACTATTTTATAGATGCAGTATTTCAATTTTCATATTAATCCTTGTGCCAGAATTGAGAGTTCTAATCTTTTGTTGTGAGAAAATTTTGATTTCTTACAGATTGTTCTGTGATGACTGTTGGGCATCCATCATATCTGAGTACTGATGGTACCATCAAAACTTGAATAGTTCAGTGTATTACTAATTCACAAAGTTAGTTTAGTCAGTTTCATTTTTACTACCTCAGATCACTAGCCAGAACAGTTTTGAAGGTTAAAATCTTTGGATTTCAACTTCTTTTTCTCTTTTAACTCAGGAAAGTTGATATTTAATGAGTATAGTGAAGTGGCCAAATATTCAGGCTGGAGTCCTGAATCAAAAAAGATACTATATTTTGCCATTGGAATTTGATTTGTTTTTATAAGGTAACTTGACATCTGTAAGTATGAGGAAAACCAAAACCATCTAATATAGTAGGGAAACACCTTACAGATGTGAATGTTATTTAAGAAATGAAACTGTTTTGGGGACTCCTGGGTGGATCAGTCGGTTAAGCGTCCGACTTCAGCTCAGGTCATGGTCTCACGGTTTATGGGTTCAGACCCCATGTCGGGCTCTGTGCTGACAGCTAGCTCCGAGCCTGGAACCTGCTTTGGATTCTGTATCTCCCACTCTCTCTGACTCTCCCCTGCTCATGCTGTGTGTGTGTCTCTCTCTCAGAAATAAATAAAAGCATTAAAAAAAAAAAGAAATGAAACTGTTTTGAAGCAGTCTTTTATTTTATTTTATTTTATTTTTAATATATCAGAATTAACCATTGGAAAAAATCACACAGTAAAGCTATCTTTCTTCATGCAGAGCATTTAGTTGTAAATACACTACTGTGACTATCCTTTGGTGAGTTGCTGTCTAGTGCACCATTTCTTATCAGGTCTTTATGGAGAATATGGTTTCCCTAAAGTGACCTCCTGCTGTATTACTGCTGAATTTAGACTGTCTAAGTGTGTTGTGTACAAGAGACAAAATAGACAAAATTTTGCAGGAGCTACATGCCTGATTGCCTTTTAAGGAGCATAATAGATGTGTCTAATTTACAGACTGTGGCAAAATTGTGATGATTCTGAATTAAGCAGGAATGAGTTAGATGTGCATTGGCTATATGCAATAAGAGACTATACAGGCAGTCTAAAATTAATACCATATTTATAGCCAAAAGCCTAGTTTGGCATTCTGAAAGTAGTATATATAAAATGGTTTTATTTCCACTAGTAATTATTGTATAGCTAAAAACAAAACTGGATGCACTCCAACAGACCAGAAAACAATCTTTGTCTCAAAATTAAAATGGAGTGATGATAAAATTTTAGAAAAGAATTGGTTATGCATGCTAAATTTTAGAGTCCCAAATTTCCAGTTTATGTAGTCATTCAATCACAAGACACTCTTAAGGGTATTTATATTTCCCCTTTGTTTCTTTTAAAAATTGATAAATTTTTGTGAAGCTCTTGCATCCTCAGAGTATCCCTCTGAAGCATGAAGAGACCAGTTGTCTTGTCCTTTCATAAACAAGGACACAGAGTGATGAGTTTTCAGCTTGAGGCAATCCATAGCCCAGAACTCTCTCTTTGCAGTATGCAGTCTACTCAGATAATGATCCTCACAGCTTTCAGTCTCATGGCCTGGGAGTTAGAGCTATTAATATTTACTATATTGGAAATGAGAACTGAGAAATTTAATATACTTTAAGAGAATCCATTAAATGTTAATATAACATTTTTATAAAAAATAACCTCTTTTCAAATAAAATTTAAGTGAGAAGAGTGACATATTTCTTTACTGGCTAGTTCAAGAGAACACTAGTTTGCAGTGGCATCCCAAGATTCCCCAGACCCACTCCTTGAGAACTGTTATCCTAAGAAAATAGGAAACTCTGAAATCTATAATGGACACTTTCCATGGCTGCTTCTTGGTAATGAGTTGACATTTGGAGAGAGAGAATTAAAGCAAGGCTTCTCTGGGTGCCTGGGAGGCTCAGTCAGTTAAGCATCTGACTTTTGATTTCGGCTCACGTCATAATCTTACGGTTCGTAATATTGAGGCTCCACCGCCCCCCCCCCCCCCCCCCCCCCCCCCCCCCCCCCCCAGTGGCAGGCACTGCCGCTTAGGATCCTCTCTCCTTCACTCTCTGCCCCTCCCCCACTCATGCTCCATCTTTCTCTCTCCTTTCTCTCAAAAATAAACATGGGGATACCTATGGGTGGTTCAGTGGGTTAAGTGTCCCACTCTTTATTTTGGCTCAGGTCATGATCTCATGGTTCATAAGTTTGAGCCCTGCGTTGGGCTCTGGGCTGATGGTGGAGAGCCTGCTTGGGATTCTCGGTCTCTCTCTGCCCCTCCCATGCTCGCTTACTCCCTCTCTCTCTCTCTCTCTCTCTCAAAATAAATAAACATTATACAAATAAAACAAAATAAAATAAAGACTTCTCAACCTCAGCACTGTTGGCATTTTGGGCCATTCTTTGTTGTGAGGGACTACCATGTGAATTGAAGGTGTTTAGCAGCATCCTTAGCCTCTACCACACTATATGCTCTCCCTTACTCCATCACCAGTTGTGATGAGCAAAAAAAAAAAAGTCTCCAGACATGGCTACATGTATCCTGAAAGGCAGAATTGCTCCAGTCGGGAAACCCTGGATTAGAGAAAAGAACTGACATAAGATGGAACAATTATAGGTTTCCTAAAGCATAGTTTTCCTGGTGAAAACAATTGTAGGATAAAGATTTAGGGTGCCTGGCTGGCTCAGTCAGTAGAGCATGCAACTCTTGATCTTGGAGGTTGTGAGTTTGAGCCCCACATTGGATGTAGAGATTACTTAAAAATTAAAAACATAGTTTTAAAAATCTAAAATAAATGATACAACCTTTCATTTGCAGCCAGTACTATAGCAATTGGAGTATTTTAACTAAAACCCCAGCTTTGAAAATTGGGTAAAGAAAATCTGAGATTTGGGTTTTTCCTTGTTTTCAAAGTTGCTATTAAAACCTGTGAGCCTGAAATCTAGCAGTAATCCATATACTTGTCCTTTAAACCAGGAGTATATTTTCTAGGAAAATGTCCTACAGAATTACTTGGTTTTGTTTTCTTTTTTGAAGTACTGGAATGTTTAATTTACAGTATTGTTGATACTATAACAAAAACAAACTAGCAGTCACCTCAAAATACATAATTAGAAATTAGATCACTTATGATGCACTTTAATACTCTGAAGTTTTTCCAAACATTCAAGAATATGATTTCTATATATGCTATTATGGAAGGATGTATTTATTTATTAAAAAGACAAGGTATGGAATTAAAAATTTGCATAAAAGTTTTAAAATGAAGTACACGTTTATGTGTATGCAGTTGTATACACCTAGAAATTTTCTGGAACTGTTAAGATAATCGTGGTTACAGTCTAGAAAATGGAACTGGAGTTGGGGGTAGGGATAGGGGCATGTACTTTTTCCTTCTAGACACTTCTGTAGTATTTGAGATTTTATCATTAGCTCAGTAAAATCAGAAAATATTTAAATTTTGAAGTTAATTATGCTGTATAAATATGTTAATTTTAAAGTTCTTATTAAGCACTATAATTATGACTTATTTAAAATGACTGGATAACTCTGGTCACCATGAGAAAGAATAATTAGATGAATTTTTCCCCCCCAAAACAGATATTTGTTGTGTCAGTAATAAACTGCTATAAAATTATAATAAGCTTCTGAATTTCAGGTCTTGAGATTGTGCTTTGGATTTCAAAACTCCTAGAAATGTGATGTTTAATGCATTCATTGAATTCTAGTTATTTTAAATCCTTGTAAAGTTTTTTCTTATCTATGTTAGGGATATGTGGGTGTAAATGTGGGCACTTCAGTATCTTTTTTGGATTTTAATATCTGATTCTCATTTACTTATTTAGGTCATGAGACATGTGTAGAACTCCTTTTAGAACAGGAAGTTTTCCAGAAAATGGAGGGAAATGCTTTCAGTCCTTTGCATTGTGCTGTGTAAGTAAAGGCAGATGAATCACATTTGGTCTTACTGTTAACGAAGTGCACCGTTGCTGTGAGAGTGACCACTGTGTTACCTTACACAGGATAAATGACAACGAAGGTGCTGCTGAAATGTTAATCGATACCTTAGGTGCCAGCATTGTGAGCGCCACAGATTCAAAAGGAAGGTAGGAACTCAACTATGTAGGAAATAGTTTGATTTGTAATAGGAAAAATTTTAACTAATAGTGTGGAAGAATTTATAGAGAACCCATTATTAACTGAAAGCTGATTTTTATATTTGCAAGTATAAGTTGTTACAAAATCTTACTGTGTTTTCATTATAAAAAGTCTTTCTTATTTTTATTATGATTTCTAGCCAATCTTCCTCTTTAAAACCTGTAAAATATAAAGATTTCCCTTTTTTTTAAAGGTATGTTTGTTACCCAAAGATTATTGTTATTAAAGTTAGTAGCTTTCTAAATAGGAATAAAGACTAAAGGAGAGTCCATTGGTTGTAATAGGTGGCAGTATTGGATCAGGATTTATTTCTTTAAAGTTTCCTTAATGATGTAATTTTTTTAACAGTTTTATATTATAGTATGTTAATTGAGGGCCTTTTATATTATCAGAAATACAAATTATTCTGGCAGAAATTAGTAAGCTCCATTAAACCTATTTGTATCCAGGCAATGATTTTATAACCGAATATGTAAACTCTTGAAAATTGCTTGTCATAAATCCAGGAATAATTTTTTCAAGAGTATACAACCTACAGATTTAGTGAAGTTTTCCCATTTTTCTATACTACAGAACCCCTCTTCATGCGGCCGCTTTCACAGACCACGTAGAGTGTTTACAGCTGCTGCTCAGCCATAATGCTCAAGTCAATTCTGTGGACTCTTCTGGGAAAACACCTCTCATGATGGCTGCAGAAAATGGACAGACAAACACAGTTGGTAAAGAGAGTGGCTAAGGCTTTTATTATTACAATGCTATAATGCTATATTGCTTACTTATGTTCAACTTATGGAAAGGTTGGATCCCAAACCTTCTGATTCTACCGAATTTGCCACAGTTATCTCCCCACCCCTGAGATGTAAAACCTTTAACTTGCTTTCAGCCTACATTTTTATCTAGGGCTGCAGTGTTTTCATTTGCCCTTACTGATTGAAGAGTCCACTGTGGCAATGCAGTATAGGATAGCGGTTAAGACACTGACTTTGGAGTTAGATGGACTGAATGTGAGTCCTAGCTCTGCCAATTAAATGACCTTATGCCTCAATTTTTTCATTTTTCACGTTGAGAAAGATAACAGCCCCTACTTTGTAGAGTTACTGTGAGAATATGAATCCAGGGCACTAAGTTCTCACAGTTGATGTTGTGTCTGTACCTTTTACAATTATGTGATCATATATAGTGTGTACATTTTATATTATAGTATTTTTCTTGTCTTTAAACTTTCACTAGAGGGATATTTTTGCTTTGTATCTTTCTCTGTAGTGAGTTTATTAGTAATCCGAGATATGTATTGATAAACATAAGATTTGATGCATTTTTCCTCCTAGAGATGCTGGTTAGCAGTGCTAGTGCAGATCTGACTTTACAAGACAACAGTAAAAACACCGCCCTCCATTTGGCTTGTGGCAAGGTAGGTACACATTTTAAGGATATGTTTTCATTGTTAATATCAACAGTGGCATTTAAAGTTTTTCTGTTTCACTACAATGAACAGAGCTAGAGATCGAACCTCTCTAATGACCAATGGCATAAGATTTCTTAAGGAAAAAAATAAAATACTGTTGTGTGTTAGGCACCCTAATATAAAGTCTCCCTTGGGCCAAGTAAGTTTTGGAGTATGAGACTAAATGTAATTACTGTCTTCCTTTAATCTCTCCAGGCTTACATATTCTTGTCCTCTCCCCTAAGCCTACTCCACTAACACATGTTTGGACAAATAATTAATTAGCCAAGAAAATTCACGGCATCTATATGATGATATACATATTGTACGGGCAAGAGTTGAGGCTTATTGAGTTTATAAATTTATCTTTAATGATATCTAAGTTTTTAAGAGTTATTTGCCATAATTTTAGGGTCATGAAACTAGTGCCTTGTTAATACTGGAAAAGATAACAGATAGAAACCTCATCAATGCAACCAATGCAGCCTTGCAAACGTGAGTATTTTCATGTCTGGTGTAAACCTTGTGACCTAGAATTATAAAAATGATTAATAGGGTTTTTTTTCCTAACATGGGACCATTGGAAGTCAACAGTGGCATTTAAGGTTTTTCCATTTAAGAATACTACGTGGCAATGAGAAACAATGAAATCTGGCCATGTGTAGCAACATGGATGGACCTTGAGGGTGTTATGCTGAGCGAAATAAGTCAGGTAGAGAAGGACAAATATCATATGTTTGCACTTATAGGAGGATTAGGAGGAACTTTATTGAGGACCATGGGGGAGAAAAAGGGGGGAAATGGTGGGGGAAAGGGAGAGAGGCAAGCCATGAGAGACTCTTGAATACTGAGAAACAAACTAAGGACTGATGGATGTGGGGGGGGATGGGCATGGAGGAGGGCACTTGGGATGAGCACTGGGTGTTATATGGAAACCAAATTGACAATAAACTATTTGTTAAAAAAAAAAAATAGCTACAAAGGACTACCGTAGAAAAAAGTTTTTCCATTTAAATGGAAAGTCACAGAAGCATTGAAAAGTAGAGAGTCGTTTTTATAATTGATAAAATTCATTTCTAAAGTCATCACAATTAAAAGGCTTATTATTTTAAAAGTTTTTGGACTGAAACTTTAGAAGTGAAAATACTGTGGGTTTTTTTCTTCATCTGATTACCCATAATTTTATGAAGAAAAGTTATACTATTCTATGTGTTTTGTGGAAATGAACTGGAATGATATGTTATTTGACACCAGCAATAAATGAGGTTAAAGCTTTACATGTGTCTGTAAACTTAAAGATATTGGAGAAAGAATCAAGTTCTTCATTTGAGCAGCCATCTTTCAAGTGACTGCTTAAATCTTAGATACATTTCTCCCATTTTTTTCTCCCAATTTCCATTTGCTATTCTACTTTGAGTCTTGGTTAAAAAAAAAAAAAAAAAAAAAGAATACTGGTTCCCATTCACAGATCAATCACATCTCTTGAGGGTCTAGAAACTAGTCATGGAACCTGTAAATTATTTTCAAAGCCTATTGGAATTTGTGCTATTGCAATTTGTGGTTTTTATTGTATAGTCTATTATATATGTTTACCAACCTCATTTCTCAAAACAACAACTTGAGAATGCAGTTTAGTTAGTAAAATCTTTTTAAACATTGAGTCTTAGAAGGAAACAAAAGGTACTGGTAAAGGTGAATTGCTGGTGGGGCCCAATATTGTGCTTATGCACATTGGCAATATTTGACAGTGCACTCTGCACATTGATTTGCTGTCCTCCATTCCCATCTTTATTGCTGTTAGGACTGGGTGCCTCAATTTTGTATCTCTGGGTCATCGCAACTTCACAAAAATGCTCGTCAACAACCGGGGCAGGGGTGGGGGGCAGGCAGAGAGAGAGAGAGAGAGAGAGAGAGAGAGAGAATGTGCATGCATGGCCGTGTACCTGTGTATGTACATATATAACTTTTTTTCCTCTAGACCTCTGCATGTTGCTGCCCGAAATGGGCTAACAATGGTGGTTCAGGAACTTTTGGGGAAAGGAGCAAGTGTGCTTGCAGTGGATGAAAATGGTAAGTAGGTTCTGTATTTTCTTTCTTTAACCTGTATTTTACTAGAAGTCTTTATCTTTTGATCTATATTTGAAGTAAAGTAAATGGATTTTTTTATTGGTCAAAGAGTTGAAATTAATATTGAAGAGTACTTTGTGGCGAAGGGAATAAGGGCAAGAAAAATAAGAAAAGTCTATCTAACAGATGAACTTGTGAATTTCACTAACTTCGGTTTAGTATTACCACCATTGTTCATCTTTTATTCAAAAGAATTTGTTCTGTCAACAAATACTTAACCAAGGCCCTAAAGTTAATCTTCCCACTAACTCACTAGATCCTATCCCCTTTTGCCTACTTGAGCCTATCACTTCAGCAATTCTTCACTTTGTGTCCTGCAATAAGGACCTTTGGTAGGAGTCTTCCTAAATTATTCCCATCAGTGTATAAACATTATTTCCCTCATTTTAAAAAGTCTTCCTTTAATTTACTCCTGCAGCTACTGCCAAATTTCTCTCCCCCTTTACGGGAGAATTACTCAAGTATTGGCTCTCTTGCTGTCCCCAGTTCTTCTCTTTCATTCCCCTGGGCTCTCCAGTCAGACCTTTGCCCACACCACACCGCTAAACTATCTTAAGATCACCAGTGACATCAGAGTTTGGCACAACTGATTATGCCTTTTTCTTTTCTTTCTTTTATTTGTATAGGAATAAGGGTTTTAATGTGGAATTTAAAATATATAGGAATAAGGAAGTAACTAGGGATGTGAAGGTTGCAGTCATAGCAAGTGTCTATGGCAGATAATCCAAATAGTCTCCATATTTTCTTTTTATATTGCACACAGTTCCATGGATAAATAGGTGCACATTACTTTAGGTCAGGGTAAGAGGGAGATAACAGGGGCACCTGCGTGGATCGGTTTAGCGTTTGACTTCAGCTCAGGTCACTATCTCTTGGTTTGTGGGTTTGAGCCTCTCATTGAGCTCTGTGCTGACAGTTCAGAGCCTGGAGCCTGCTTCAGATTCTGTGTCTCCCTTTCTCTCTTCCCTTCTCCCACTCACTCTGTCTCTCAAAAATAAATTTTTTTTTAAGAGGGAGATTACAGTATTATCCTTTAGGTGAACCCAGCTTGCCTTCATTCACAAATACCTGGTTCTTTGAATTAATAATTGGATGAGGGTTTGTAATTTGATATTTTGATGGTTAGATTAGGTAACCAGATTCAGTGGAACTGAAATTTTTATTTTATTTTATTTTACTTTAATTGAGGCATAACTAACATGCAACATTAATGTTAATTTCTGGTATATACTTTTTTCTTAAAACTCTTCTTTACTTGGCTTTCAGAACTTCATACTTCCTTGGTTTTTGCTACTAGTTATTCCTTCCCAGTTTCTTTTGTGAAGTTTCTCCCTGTTCTCCCCAATTTCTTAATAATGGAGGGCTCTAGGACTCCGTCCTCAGTCCTTTGCTTTCCCTATCTACATCTAGTCATTTGGTTCTGGATACTACCTACGTGCTGAAAATTTCTGGATTTATATCTGTAGTCCAGACCTCTCACAGTCTCTATAGAGATATGATCGATTTGCAGACTCAGCTGTCTAATTGACAGTACTGTATGGATGTTTAATAAACAGCTCAAACCGAACCTGCTCAGAAGTTAACTGATTCTCCTTTTCACTGCCAAGCCATTCTCCCCATTCTCCTCATAGCCTCCTTATCTTAGTTGATGACAATTCTTATACTTGCTTAGGACGAAAACCTTGAGTCGTCCTTGACTTCTTTCTCTCACACCTAATGTACAGTCCTTTATATACTATTGATCCACCTCCAAAGTATCCAAAATAAGCCCACTTTTTTCTCTTCTAGTCTTACCACCCTGGCCTGCATCCTTCACTTATAATGATCTACAAGGCCCTACATGATTAGCTCTACCTCTGACCTCATCTCCTCCTCTTCCTTCTCTCACTCCATTCTGGCATGCCAGCTCCTCTGCACACCAGGAATGTACATGCATTGTGATCTTCATGCTGGCTATTTTCTCTGCCTGGAACACTCTGTCCCTAAGCAGTCTTTGACTAAGTCCCTCACCTGTTTCAAATCTTTACTCAAGTTTTATCTTCTCAATGAAGCCTATCCTGAACCCTATTTGTACTGCAGCCTGCTATAGACAGCTACCATAGCATGCTTAGTCCTTGTTAACCTGCTCTATTCTTCCCTCTTCCTTTTTTCCGTAGAGCTTATCTTCTAATATATTGTATATGACTTTCTTTTTTATTATGTTGACTGTTTGTCTCCCCACTAGAATGATCATAAGCTCCATGGGGACAGGGAATCTATATCATTTGCATTCATTGTTATATTCTGAGTGCTGAGGAGAGTGCCTGGACATAGTGATTATATGTTGGGTGAGTGATTGTGCAAGCACTGTGCTCAATTCTGAAGATACAATGTAGAATAAGACTGTCTACTTCCTTGAATGTGTTGGAGTTTAAACACCATTAGAGGTCCCTGGAAGTGGTTTATTTGGAATAAATTTAAAATGCAATGAGAACAATAAGAGAATCTTCACTCTTACAGGATCAGGAAAGGCATCCCAAAAAAGCAACTTGTAAGCCAGAATCCAAGGGACAAGTAAAAAAAAGTAGGGAGAGAGCTTTTAAGCAGAGAGTGTTACATATTTAAAGATCTAACACAAGACACTGTAAATATTGGAGTTGGGCCAGAGTCTCTGAGATCAAGTGGCAGAAAGGTTCTGTGCATTAAGAAGTTAGCATTTAGTCTGAAGGAGAGCAAAATTAGAATGGGAAAACAAATTAACATTTATAGTTGAGATAAGCCAATAACCAGAATTATGGTAGAAGCCCTGGAGATGAAAAGATGTAAATGTTTCTAGAGATCTTATGATCGGGCTCATAGAGACTTTGTGAGGGAAGAAGTCTCTCACCACCTGCCTTGGAGTGTTGTGTGGATGGAAGTGCCATTGTTTAAGATTCGAATGTGGGAGGAAGAGCTAGAGCTAGACTCCAAGTGGATAATGGGACATATGGATCTGGAGCCCAAAAGCAAGATCTAGGTTGGACATAAAGATTTGGGAATCATAAATATATGTAGTCATGAAATCCAAAGAAGTGAATGATATCAGCTATAAATTTAGACTTACATAGCACTTTAAAAAAAACTTTTTTTAATGTTTATTTATTCTTGAGAGAGAGAGAGACAGAGCATGAGCAGCCAGGGGCAGAGTGAGAGAGGGACACAGAATCCGAAGCAGGCTCCAGGCTCTGAGCTGTCAACACAGAGCCCATCACAGGGCTTGAACCCACAAGCTGTGAGATCGTGACCTGAGCCAAAGTCAGATGCCCAACTGACTGGCCACCCAGGCTCCCCAGACTTACGTAGCTTTAAAAGAAATGTCCATTATCAATAAATTACATTTCTGGAAATATAGCTACTATATATAGTTTAAAATGAGGAGCCTAAAACGCTAACCTTATACGTTTGGCCACATTGTGATACTCTGAATCAATAGCTAATATTCAAATCTTTGTTGATCGTTTTCAAGATTTTATACATATTTTTTCCTTATAAAGAAATGCAAGGGATAATATAACATGATAAGGAAGGTCACCTGTGACCACCTGGGTATCTTCTAACATGCTTTGCAATGTGAAATAGTAAACATGGTCCAAAGTTGATAAGTCATAGCAATATATTTCCATAGATTTTCTGAAGGAAGTGCAATATTTTATACTTGCATGGGATAAATTAGACCCTTGTCCTCAGACAGTTTGCTTCTCTTACTTTTTAGCTGACCATATCAACTCCATGCAGAAGAGTGGAGCCTGCTTTTCATCTTATTCCAACTATAAACACTCCAGAGGTGCTCTTCTCCCCACTCCCTTCTCTTATCCAAGGGATCATGGCCTATCTAATGGTTTGCTCTGCCTACAGTACAGTGGGCATTGAAGCACTCTCCTACTCATTTTGAGTAAGCAGGGTTTAATTTAAAAATGCACATGTGGGGCGCCTGGGTGGCTCAGTCAGTTAAATGTCTGACTTTGTTCGGCTCAGGTCATGATCTCACAGCTCGTTGGTTCAAGCCTCGCGTCACACTCTGTGCTGACAGCCTGGAGCCTGCTTCGGATTCTGTGTCTCCTTCTCTCTTCTCTGCCCCTCCCCCACTCATGTCTGTCTCACTCTTTCAAAAATAAATAAGTATTTTTAAAAAAAATTTTTTTTTTAATTTGAAAATGCACATGCTTCAGTCAGTCACTCCTGCCAAGCTTGTAGGGGCACCAGCTGTTCTCTTCAACCTTTGGAAAAGGGGAGATTTATGAAGAGGAAAAACAATTTTTTTCTTCTGAAGGCTAATACAGCATGGATAAAAATATATAGGAGATCTGGAAAGCACCAAATGCCCAGTAGTTAGAATGGATAACTAAACCATGGTATAATCACAATAATGGAATTTATAACAGTGAAAATGTTATATACTGTATACAACAAAACATGGATAAATCTCACAGATGTAATGTTAAGCAATAGAAGCTAGGTGTAAAGTAATACATACTGTTCCATTTATATTAAGTTCAAAAAAAGTCTAAACTATAGTTTAGTTATAGTGTTTATGAATACTGCTAGAAAGGATAGCATAGCCATGATTACCACATAAATCAGGATAGTGGTTACCTAGTTATTAGTAAGGAACATAGGGGGCTCCTGGTATGCTGGGTATATTCTCTTTCTTAATCTGGATGGTGGTTATATGAATGTTTGTTTTTTGATAGATCATTTAGCTATTTAAGAAACAAATGTGAGTTCATAAAATATATACAGCTGACCCTTGAACAACACAGGTTTGAACTACGTGGGTCATTTAATAACATGGATTTTTTTTTTTTACAGTATAAATGTATTTTCTTAAGACTTTCTTTTCTCGTGCTTACTTTATTACAAAAATACAGTTTATAATACATATAACATACAAAATATGTGTTGATTAACTGGTATATGTTATTGGTCAGGCTTCCAGTCAACAGTAGACTATTAGTAGTTATGTTTTGGGATGTCAAAAGTTATACACGGTTTTCATGGTACGTGGATGGCCCATTTGGTTAAGTATCCAACTCTTGATTTTGGCTCAGGTCATGATCTCACAATTCATGAGTTCCAGCCCCACGTCAGGCTCTGCACCTCTGTCTCTTCCCCTCCCTCATGGTCTCACTCTCTTTCTCTCTCTTTCAAAATAAAAAATTTTTTAAAAGTTACAGATTTTCAACTACACAGGGGTCAATGCCTCTAACCCCCACCACATTGTTCAAGGGTCAACTTGTACATATATGAGTGTGAAGGCTAAAACATGAGTATATATAGCAATAGGGAAAACTGTGTCCATATGTGCAAGAAAAATGAAGCTATATATTAAAACTTTCAGACGTTTGCTGCTAAAGTTCCATGTGGGGTAATCTAAACTTAGCATCATATTGTATGCTTTCCCCATCCTCTCTTTCACTTCATCCTCAGGGCCTTATACCAGCCGGGGTACCAAATGTTTACTTTCTCAGTTTGTTGATACTTTGTAGTGCCTTAAGGCTAAGATCAGTCTTCTAATGAAAGGAACAGTTGAAAGCAAAACATTTGTTTTGACTTAGGAGTTTTAAAGTTTACTTGTTTTTAGATGCCTGGTTAGCTCAGTTGGCTAAGCATCTGACTCTTGGTTTCAGCTTAGGTCGTGATCTAACAGTTAATGGGTTCAAGCCCCAGGTAGGGCTCCACACTGATAACATGGGTTCTCCTTGGATTCTCTCCCTCCCTCCCTCTTTCTCTTTCTCTCTCTCTCTCTCAAAATAAATAAACTTTAAAAAAATAAAGTGTGCCTGTTTATCTCCTGTTTTTCTTAGTGTACTTTTCCCCTAAGAAGAAAGTTGATCAACAGCCAACTGTCATTCAGCCAACACACATCTTTGGGCACCAGCTCAGCGCCTCATTCATGAATGTGTATACTTTTAGATTTTCAGCATGTCAGCTCTTACATAACTATAAATTAATGATTGAGATTCTTCCACCATTCTGAGGGAAGCTTTGTCAAGTTCTGAGGGAAGCTTTGTCAAGTTCTGAGGGGTGTTTTTTTTTCGTTTTGTTTTTAAATTCTAGCTCAGTATCTTCTGTAAATTTAGGAGGATATGGTTAGGTTTTAAGATCTTGAAGCAATCACCATCTCTGGGCCTCAGTTTCTTTCCTCTTCTATAACATAACTTACAGTCTATAAGGTCTCCTCCCACACTAGATTTCTATAACTTTTTTCTTTTCTACTGATTGGAAATTTCTGAATCGTTCTAATTAAACAATTTATTATAAAGCAGGTAATTTAAAATATGTCTAAAATTGAAGGTCATTGGGCTTATTTCCTTATATCCGTGAAATGAGTCTCAGGATGTTTAATTATTTAAATTTTATCTCTAATTCTAGGCTATACCCCAGCTTTGGCCTGTGCTCCCAATAAGGACGTGGCTGATTGCCTAGCTCTCATTTTGGCCACCATGATGCCTGTCTCATCAAGTAGCCCTTTGTCATCCCTGACATTCAATGCCATTAACCGTTATACCAACACCTCAAAAACAGTCAGCTTTGAAGCCTTGCCCATCATGAGGAATGAGCCTAGCTCCTATTGCAGTTTCAACAACATCGGCGGGGAACAGGAGTTCTTATACACCGACGTGGACGAGCTCAATGACTCAGATTCTGAGACCTACTAAGAGGCTGAGCCAGAGGTCTAAGTGAGGAGTTCTGACACTAACGCTTCAGATTGTGCTTTTTCAGGAAAAAGGCACCCTCTGATTCACATACAAATTCAACATAAGAGGAGAGATTGCAGAGTGAGCAAGTATGAGAAATGTGATGACATTAGGAAGAAGAGTTTTAAAGGCAAGTTTTGCAAAAGGAACTTCTAGAATCTTGAAATAGACTTGACCAGAGGAAAACACTTTGATGTCAAGTTACTTTGTGGAATTATTTAATTTGGTTTTGCAGTGCCAGGAATAATTTGGGACACTGTGCACCCTAATCTGCTTATACAAGCAACACTATTCTAAAAGAAGAGATAAGGACACTAGATTAAAATTTTACCAATAAAACTACAACTAAATTTAAGGGCAATAAAAGTTTGGTATAGTAGGCATTATGTGCACAGCAAATTGCCAAAGGACCAAGTAACTTAAAAGTTTTTTAATAGAATGCCATTTTGTGGAAACTGGAATAGGTGAAATGAGAAACTATCTAAACCAAACTTTAATATTTCTGAAAATGAAACTGAGATTTGGTTTTAAACATTGATTTTTTTTAAAGAAAACATCTGAAAGCCTTCGAATACTGTATTAAAACCATGAGAGAAAGCAGATGTATTTTTACATTTTTTCTTTTACATAAAAATTTAAAAATTCCAACTTTTATAATAGAATTAAAAACCAGCTGACTGAGTGCAGTCAGGGTGAAAATACTTGTGATGTTGACATGAGATAGATTGGGGTCGGGCTGTTGTTGCCCAGTTTTGAATGGTTTAGGTTTAAAATTGAACTATTTTTGTTTGAAAATGTAAAGAATTTCTTAGAAGAAGAAAATTTCATGAAATCAAAAAAGTAGATTATTTTCACCCTGTTGCAGCTCTGTGGTCCTGGAAAATGGAGTTTTCAACCTCACTACTTAGGATGGTACACCTTGGTCACTTATGTTACTTTTGTGCCTCCACAGTGGATTGGGGGATTTTTGTTTTCACTGTCTGGTGAATAAGCAAAAGAAAATCCCTTGTTATTGATAAGTTAACATCGGGTCTCTTGGAAGGCATTTCTGTATTGGGTCCTATTCAGATTAAAACATGCTACTACTTGGGGAAGGAAGCAGTTGCCTGCCGAATTGGAAGATTGCCTTTCAAATAACAGAGAGAAAGGCTGATGTTTAGGTTTTTAAATAACAATTTGTATGGTTCTGCTTTTACTGTAACTGTCACTTTCCCAGTAAGAATGATTTCACGTATGTAGGGGGTCTTACAGATCTGGGTGAAGTTCCATAAATTTTCACAGAATGATATCCAATTTCATTTTATCCTTTTTGTATTGTGCAACTGGAAACTTTATGACATTGTAAATTATCAGCTGGTTTTTCTGAATATAAAGTGTGAAAACACAGAACAGTATTTTGATCTATTTGATAATTTTGTGGGGTTTTTGAAGAATAATGAGCATGTACATAGAAATAGTGACTGCTTGAATACTGTATTTACTTGCACTCTTTCAGTACATCAAGATTCCTGTATATTTTAGAGTATAATAAAACACAGATGTGAGTTGTATTTAATGAATAATGTATTTGTATCTGTGCATATTACTTAAAAATCTATAAAGTTTCTAGGGCATTGACTACTAGATTTTAAGCATTTTTTTCTAAAATATTTACAGAAATTATAAATGTAATCCTCCATCTTTTCTTTATAATATAAAGAAGTCATAATGGACCCTTCCTAATTACTAGTGGTAGGAAGGTGAATATGCATTTTAAAGACAGTGGACTACATTTTCTATTGTACCTTTTGAAAAAAATGAAAAAAAAAAAAAAACCTCAAGAGGATTCTAAAAGTATACATATGTGTGCTTTCTCTTTCCTTTTAGGAATTCTCTTCTGAATTCCCTGAGGGAATTTTCTAGAATCTCAGAATTGAAAGAGACCTGAGGTTCATCCAGTCTAACCTCTTAACAAATGCAGGAGTCCCTTCTACAAGGGTGATCTTTCCACCTTGAACACTTCCAGTGACTCTACCTCACCAAGCAGTCCATTCAGTTGTTGAGCAGCTCTAACTGTTAGAAAGGTCTTCCTTAGATGGAGTTGAAGCCTCCCTCCTGGTAACTTCTGTCCTTGGGCCCGGGTCTGTCCTCCAAGAGAACGCTGAGAACGTTGGAAGGATGAGTCTTACGCCCTCTGCCATGTCTTCTCTTTTACAGGCTGTTTGACCTACCTGCTGAAGTGATTTCCAGAAGGACTCATTAAAAACACTGTTAGATTTACCCATCTAATGAAATCCAAGGTGTAGCTATAAAGTAACAAGCTGTTTTTAATTTATCCTCACACACAACAGAACTTAGATCTTGCATCACTTTATGTAAATGATGCTACTGCTGAAGTTATTTGTGAGGTGGTTTTTTCAATTGCTTGCCCGCCAGGAAAACTGTTTCCTTGCTTTGTGGTCGCATTTTGTGATAGTCTGTCCCCAGCTGATCAGCCACTTCTTTGGTCTACACCTAACGAGGGGAAATCCCAAACTGCTGGTCCAAATAGTATTTGAGCAGCACTAGTATGGTTGGAGTATGCGCATGGACAGCTTCAGTGAATGAACACAGGGCCACAGTAAGTTCCTTTACAGTTACACCTTGTATGTTAAAAGCATTCAGACCCTGCTCTGTAGTGGTTTTTATCTTCATACAGAATAGAAGAGCCTGTTTGCTTTTTTAACTTCTGTGTGAAAGATGACATCTGAAATATCTGATGTGTATTATAGTAATACCAGCTTCTGCTCTAGAACTACTTTGGGGGAAATGGTGGTAATAGCAGATGACTTCCTTTAACAAGACACTCAACTCAAACAGTGCCATTTAGTTCAGGAGATCTCTAAGTGTAGCTGTCAATTTGGGGTTTAATTTGGCTTATATTGGACCTTTTAAATTAAATAAAGTTTTTTAATGCAATAAGTCAAGTGTCTTTCTTTTTTACATGCAAACTTCTTTTTCTTTGTTTCAAGCTTCTTTTAATATCCAGTTAGTATTCTAATTAGTTTTTACCTTTCTTTACAAACTTGACTTCTCACAAAAATTATTTTAGAATTTAGATGAACCTGATGGGGTTTTTTAAATATTCATCCAACAAATATTTATTGCTTGCCTGCTGGCCATATACTTGAGGGTGGGAATGGGCAGAAAGTGATCATAGAAAGCATGGTATTGTCCTCTAGGAGTTAAAATCTCACCATCGAATGACATATACCTGAAAATAGGAAGTACGAGAGTGTAATTGAGATGAACTGCTAGGGGAGGTCAGAGAACAAAAGATGACTCTGAAAAGGAAGGTCAGAATAGGCTTTCTGGGAGAGATGACATTGAGACTGGACATTGAGGAACAGCTATACTTTTAGCAGTTGGAGAAGGAGCAAATGTTAGCCTAGGTGAGAAGAATAAAATCAGTAGTTTTGATCTATTTGATAATTTTGTGGGGTTTGTAAAATGGCTGGTGAAATGGAGAGGATGGAATAGGTGTTTGCACTTAGCACTCCAAAGCACAAAAAGACCGTGCAAACCTACAAGAGAGCTAATTATACGTATGTACAGAGATGAGATACAAAAGTGAGAACAAAAAGATATAAATAGGTGACTAGGGGAGCAGGCAAAAAGGACTTTAATAACCTTGTTCAAAATCACCTTGTGCTGGTAATAGTAAGTCAAAATGCCTATTCAGTGTTTGTCATGTACCAGGTGAGGTTGTAAGAAATTGAAATACATCTCTTAACCCATGAACTATCTTATGAGGTAGGTACTATTAATAGTACCATTTACAGGTGAAGCCTGAGGCAGAGAGGTGAAGTGACTTCCCCAAGATTGCCTGGCTAGTAATTCCTGAAGCCTAAATTTAAATCCAGGCAGTCATTTCTATAGTCCGTGCTCTTAACCAACTAATGACTTCTAACATGCCTTCTGGTCTGGTCTTTGCTGAAATTGGTGATTTTGAAGTTGGACCACATTCCTGACAACTCAGTTATGTAGGTTCCTTTCAGTTTTATTCCCCTCAGTCCCTAATTTTAGAAGAAACATAAATGTGACCACAATAGATGTTTATTGAACATCTGCTATGTACCAGAAACTGCTAGGTTCTGGGCACGTTGCAGTGAAGGAAAAGGTAGTAAGATTTGCCCTTATGATGAGTCTAAGAGAATGATACGTACTTGGGTTTCAGTTGCTATTGCTGACCCAAATCTCTTCAACTTAAAATAATTGTTCTCTCTCATGCTTTTGCAGGTTGGCTGACAGGCTCAGTTGGGTGGCTGCTTCAAGCTGGAGATCTGGCTGAGCTTGACCACTTGACCATGAGTTGAGCTTGGGTCCGCTCCATCTGTATTCTTCAGACTTGAACTAGACTGCAGAGGTTGTCCAGAAGTTCTCAGTGATGATGACAGATGCACAACAAGGCAAGCCTGATCACACAAACACAGTTCATGCTTCTGCATGCATCACATGTGCTAACACTCCACCGGCCAGAGCAAATCACGTGGCCAACCCCAGCCTCAGCGGGGTGGGGCCATTGTGCTCTGCCCACCGGGAAGGATAGTTTGAGTTCAGTTTCTACAAGTCACTTAGCCCTGAAATGATGAGCCAGCCAGTCTGTCACTGTATGCAGTTTGTCCATGGGCATTCTTGGTAGTCTTGTGTTCTTGCTCCTTCTTTTCTTGCGGTACCCCTTCTGGTGTAGGTGGTTCACATATAAAACTGGGTAGCAAAACTATATTTTGAATTGTAAATATTGTAATTTTTTACAAAAAATTGTAAATATATTTTGACAGTGCAGGATTGGTTAGGTGTTGGAATTGCCCTTTTCCAAACGTGGAGAAATCAACTCTTTGCCTACCTAAGACTCCAGAAGACTGTAGCACCAGTCCCCTCTTGGGTTTTAACTGTAACCGTCCCTTCCAAACCAGAGCCCAATCTAATGGAAGAGAAAATAAAGCTTGGCTAAGTGACTGCTTTTAAGGCAACTCCCCCACCCCCCAAAAAAATCGCTATTGTATAAAGTGCTCCTCTCTAACTAGATCATTTCTCCATCTCACCCTCTCCAGAACTTCCGTAAGTCTCCATTTCTCCACTTCATTCTTGTGTTCTCATTTCTTTGTGGTTATTTTACACAAAATAACCTCTTGCCCTTAGGATTTTTAGTGGTCTTCTCTCAAATTAAGAACCTGAAGTACAGGCTCAAGTGCTGTTTCCTTAATTTAAAAAGCCAGTAGTTTAATCTTGAAATATTTTCTCCTCTTTACACTTCTCTAAACTTTAAAAAAAAATTGTATTTTCACTTTTTTTTAATATTTGTTTCTTTTTGAGAGAGACAGAATGCAAGCAGGGTAGGGGCAGAGAGAGAGAGAGAGGGAGACACAGAATCCAAAGCAGACTCCAGGCTCTGAGCTACCTGTCAGCACAGAGTCCGACGCAGAACCCACGAACCATGAGATCATGACCTGAGCCAAAGTTCGACATTCAACCAACTAGCCACCCAGGCACCTCCACTTTTACTTTAAGTCCTATTTAGCCCTTTTAGCAAACACTTCTTGAGTACATAGGCTGTGACAAGTACTGTATAAATACTGGAGCAACATCAGGGATACAATAATAAACCTGGTGAGGTCACTGCCATCAGGAAGCTCATGTTTTAGTTGGGGAGATAGTAAGTTGATAGTATGTTGATAGTAAGTTTTTTACATGACCTGGTTCTTGTGTAACTGGCTTTTGAGCCCTTAATGTCTGCCACAAAGATTGGCAGGAACCAGCACACAGGAGAGGAAAGTAGCTTGTGGTTCTGATAATTCATGGTAAGAAATGCCAAAATCCGAGAAAATGTGAATGAAGAGAATTCAAGGGATAGGGGCTTCTGTTGAAGAGTTTTGTCTTTCTCCACCTCTAGGTAGCAATAAATGTATACACACGTGAAGAAAGGCCATCAATTGCCTGCAGTTAGGCTACTAATAGGATTAGACACTAAGTGATCAAATCGCTTTTTACCAACAGATGTCAGTGAAGATGGCAGAGAACGGACCTCCCTTAGGGTTGGACAGGTTAGCACTAAGTTCTAAAACTTGAGCGTTATGTTAATATAATAGTTGGTTACCCCCAAAAAAGTTAGAAGAAAGGAAGGAGGAAAATGACCATTCCTCATTCCAGCTCTGTAGTAGCCTTGACAGCTAACAGTCCACATTCCTGACACAGTCTAGTAGTCACCAGAGAGAACAAAACAAAGCTAGAGCTCCTTCGAAGCCTTATTCCCAAAGAGGTGCTATTGTTTGGTCTGTCTCATAGTTCCCTGGAATATCTCATTTATAAAGCTGTCTGTAGTTGAGCTAACTTAGAGTGGACCCAGTGTAAAAAGTACTCTCCCAGAGGGGTGTTTTTTAAAAACATTTATAGGCAGGAATTTTAATGTTGCACTTGCATTAGGTGAGCTGATTCAAGCATTAGACTAACCAGAGTTAAGGAAAAGTTGAGAGAATTGATATCCATAGGAGCTTTGAAAGCTCTGACATAGTTTTAGGAATCTAGAATGCTATGTGCACACACACAGCTGTCGCCACCTATGAAAGACATGAGGCCACCCTAAGCTCTCACCTGTGGCTAATTTTGAGGCTGCACAATCAAGAAGTGGAAGCTAATTTTCAACTGCTAGGCTGTTTTGAAGGCATGTCCTAACACACACACACATAGCCCTTTGGCCTACACGGGGAGATTGTATGTTTTTGTTGCAGAGGTTAAAGGAAATCTCTGTCTAATCATTAACCAGCTGCTAAGCTGACTGAGTAAAAAATTTCATTGGCTACACATGACAAAGTATGCAGATTTTACAGAATTCATTATTCTCTTCATTCAGAATTCTATAACAAGTAGCATTGACAACAAATCCTGGGGAGGGAGTTGAATCTGATTTCTAGAACTCTGTTATATTATTTAAAATATCTAATTTTCAACAAAAGACTTTGATATGTACAAAAGCTATTCATGGCCCATACACAAGAAAAACAATCAGTAGAAGCTGTCCTTCTTCAAGGATATTGGGCTTACCAGACAAAGACCTTAAATTATGTTCAAGGAGCTAAAGGAGCCATGTCTAAAAAGTTAAATGAAAGCATTTTTTAAATGCCTCGCCAAATAAAGAATATCAAGAAATATCTAGAAATTGTATTTTAAAAAGCAAGTGGAAATTCTTGATTTGGAAAATACAATAGCTGAAATAGACGGCCTCAATATTAGATTTGAGTAGGCAGAAGAAAGAATCAGTGAACTGAAAAATATGTCTGTTGTGAGTAACCAGCCTAAGGAATATGTGTTGGAGGCAGGAGAGAATGGCAGAGAGACCTGTGTGACATACTTAGACATCTCAGCATACACATAAAGGGAGATCTTGGAAGGAGAAGAGAAGGGCACAGAAAGAATATTTGAAGACCTTTGACCGAAAACTTAGCAAGTTTGAAAAATGTTAATGTACAAATTCAAAAAGCTCCACACCAGGGGCCGCCTGATGGGTCCTAATTTCAAAACTTCCTACAAAGCTACAGTTACAGAACAGTGTGGTACTTGCTTAATGATAGACATATATAGAGATCAATGGAATATAATTAAGAGTCTAGAAATAAGCCCATTCATCTAAGGCCAATAGATTTCAATAAGGGCACCAAAGATTCCTGCAGAAGGTGCCTTTGCTCGACCCCTCACTCATCCACAAGCACCATATTCTGGACCCATAAAGCCACACCAAAAAGGCAGCTGAGACCATCCACACCTGAGGAGGAGTGTTTGCTTGAAATATGGAAAGTCCACACTCTTGCATAATGCTTGCAATATTCTTTATTACTGATGGTAATGATTATGTGAAGGCATGATAAGAAAGAGCCTAGTTAATTCGTTAATTTACCGTGCACACACTGCCTGGTTTCAAAACCTGGCTCATACAAATGAGTGGGCTTGAGCCAGTGGTTTAACCTCAATGTCTCTGTTTCCTCATCTGTAAAATCCAGGTAATAGAGATCTCTACCTCAGAGTTACTGGAAAGATGAAATGAGTCACTATGCCCAATAATAATAAATAAAAACAGTATCAATATGGCAGCCTCCTTTGATGTAGATTTAGAATGGCCACAGATTGTTTTACACTCTTCCCACCAATGGGTGGTGTCTGTTTCTTCCCCCTTGAATGCAGATGGCCTCTGGAGCAACTTTCCCAATGGGATATGGTAGAAGAGCCACTGCCCCAGCCTTCAGAAACTGACAACCCCCCCTTCCTGTCTCTTCTAACAGATGTCCTGTGAGAAGTCTTGTCTTGAGACTGCCACGCTGGAGGATCACAAGGAGAGACCCAGCAGAGCCTGCCAGCCGCCCCCGTCTGTGTGCCAGGCATGTGAGTGGGGGAATATCTTGGAAGTGGGGTTGCCAGCCCTAACCCGTTTCAGCTTGAGAGAGACCAGCTGCTACACCCCCCAAGTCCTTCCCGGATTCCTGACACACAAAGCCATGAGCAAGTTAAAATGATTACTTCAAGTCCTTAGGTTTCAGGGTCATTCCATTACTTAGTAATAGTTAATCACAACACTGACTGAAAATCTAAACACTAAACAAACGAGTGAGTTGGAAGGAGTGGGTAGTCTCTAGTGTAGGGAAAAGAGGACCCGTATCACAAGTAAGTCCTCATCTTAGTTTGTTTTACAAAGTATTCTATAATAAGAGCTCCCTGTCATATGTGGATGCTGTTTATTTCCGTATTTACTCCTAGAAAAGACACAGGAGAAAGAGTCTTCAAGGGTGTTTGAACTGAAATCATCTAGCTTAACCCCCTTTTACAAATGGGACCTTAGTCTTGGAAAGGGGAGAGACGGGGCTCCGGGTCATACAGCAGGTTAGGAGGAAGCGAGGCCTGCCTCTGCACTCTGAAGCCAGACCCTTATTATTTTATTTCTTGGTTTATTTATATTTTCGTTGTGCCACCTTGCAAGAACGAATCTGTTTTGTGACACGTCCATTTTACACGTTCAACATACAGTGTCTGTGTCCCCAGGAAAGATTTGAAACAGAATGTTATCTGGGCCTGTGCAATGTAGGAGCCAATTTTGGTACACTAATTGCAAAATAATGAAATTCTTCACCCTTTTCAGATTCATTTGTAATTCCAAAATAGTGGCTCTTATTATATCTTTTTGTCTCCATATTCCATCAACCCAGTAATTATCTTTACACATTTCACACTCCCTGTATGATTCACCCCCCTCCCCAGTACTCAGCACATTATGATTCAGAGGACACATCCTTCTTTGTTTTTTGTTTTTTGTGGGGGTTTTTGTTGTTTTTTTGATGGTTGCTGAAAAATTGGGACTGCAGCCATTCTTTGGTGATGTGTATTTTATTGAAAACAAATGCCTTTCTGTTATCTGTGAATATAGGGGTTCTTTTTCTCCCTTCGTTTTGACATATCCAGTAGTCTTCTAAAAACGGATGCAGAATTATATTAGAAAATATCAAACTTAAAATGGAAAATCCCAAACAATTAATTTTCCCCTCAATTACTAGTTATTTTATTATAAATTTTAAACATTATTTTTCAGAGCTTTTTGGTGAGTCCTCCTGACTGGTTATGAGCTGTGACTGATCAGGAGGGAGTGGGATTTCTGAAAAACCCATCAGCAGCCAGAGGAATCACTTAATTGACCATGGCATTCCCCTGCCTAATATCCTCTAACTGCTTCCCATATAAACCCTCCTGCCATGGCCTACAGGGCCTGCATAACCTGAAGTTTGACAGACTTCTGTGGTTGATTTAAATCATTCTGTCATAGGTAACAAATCACTGCAAAATGTATTGGCTTCAAATAACAACCACCCATTTTGCTTATGAATCTGCAACTTGGTCAGTCAGTGAAAGGCAGAGGAGGCTTGCCTCTGCTCTGCACGCTGGAGCTGTTTTCTGAGGGCTGTGAGATCTGAGAGTTCCCTCAGGTGGTTGAGAAGCTGGCTCTGCTGTTAGCTGGGAGCTCAGCTGGGGCTGATGGCTGAGGACCTCAATTTCTCTCCACATGAGTCTCCCCATGTGGCCTTCATTTCCTTGGAGTGTGGTGGGGTTCCAAGAGTGAAGTCCTCAAGGGAGAACCAGACAGGAGCCACATAGTCATTCACGACCTAGCTTTGGAAGTGGTACAGTGTCACATCTGCCACACTGTAGTCATGGAGGCAGTTACAAAGTCCTGTTCAGGATCAAGGGAAGGAGCATAGACCTCATGATGGGACTGGCAAAGTTTCGGAGGAGCAAGTGGCACTAGAAATGTTGCAGCCATTTTTGGAAAATAAATCGCCACAATATGCTTCACTGATTTCTTTTGGGGTGTGTGGTGTGTGTGTGTGTGTGTGTGTGTGTGTGTGTGTGTGTGTGTGTAAATCCCATGTTTAAATGAGCCCTCTATGGTAAGCTCTCTCTAAAGGTCTTTTCTTACGTGACTATAAACTATACAATTTCTAACAGTATTTTATGTGGAGCCAACGCTTAATTTTCACACCTGATTTTTATGAGCTGCAAGATAGTCATAATTGGATAAATAATTTTTAAAGACTTAGAGGGGCACCTGGGTGGCTGATTGGTTGGAGGTCTGACTTCAGCTCAGGTCATGATTTCGCAGTCAGAGTTCAAGCCCTGCATCAGGCTCTGCGCTTAGCAGTTCAGAACATTGAGCCTGCTTCGGATTCTGTGTCTCCCCCTCTCTCTGCCCTTCCTCTGCTCATAAAATAAACATTATTAAAAAATAATATCAAAAAAATAAATAAGTATTAAACATTTTTTAAAAGAAAAAATAATACTTCTTAAAGACTTAGAACCCCCAAATATATCTTATCTTAAAATCACACTGTACATAATTTTATCTTTATTTGATTATTCAGGAATCATTTTAGGAACTCTACAGTTCTGCCAAATCAATGGTATTATTTTTAACTGTCACATTCCAGTACTCAGAAAAAATGTAAATGCTGATCCGTAGGAATATATAGAGTGTGGAAATGAGAAAGGGGGTGTCTTTACTTGCAGTGTAGTGGTATCTTTTTTTTTTTTTAATGTTTTATTTATTTTAGGAGAGAGAGAGAGAGAGAGGCGAGCAGGGGAGGCTCAGAGAGAGAGGGAGACACAGAATCCGAAGCAGGCTCCAGGCTCTGAGCTGGCAGTCAGCACAGAGCCTGACGCGGGGCTCAAACCCATGAACCGCGAGATCATGACCTAAGCGAAAGTCGGACGCTTAACCGACTAAGCCACCCAGGCGCCCCTAGTGTAGTGGTATCTTTAATTATCACACCAGGACCCTATGGCAATAAACTCAGGACTCATAAATAAACTACAAAACAATTCTTGAAGTTAAAGGGCACAGGTCATCAAGAATTCATTCCACCAAATCACGTGGTGATATAACAGAAATTTTGAACACTGAAAGTATTGATAAAACCAATAATCTGACTTGCATGGAAAGTTTAGTACAGACATGTCCAATAAGCATAAAAATAAGCAACCATCTTTTATATTTTATTCAAAATGTTGAAGCACCAGATTAAAAGATTCCATGCCAGTTTTCTTCCATTGGAACTGGATAAAGGGATTATACTGAAAATATCTGCAGATAAATTGTTTCCACAAGATTTCTGCATTCCCATGAAGCCTTTGTGAACTTTCAAAGTTACATAGAACCTGATGCAAGGCATTTACTTAACTATGTGTCATATTTCCCCCACGTTGATTAGTCTTTGGTCAAAGAAAAGTAGAGTAATGTATTTGAATGAAAAAAAAATCCTACAGAAAGGGTAATAATGGGTTGAAAACTAGCATGTGGATAGAAGGAGAGAAGAGTGTTCTGAACTGGTCATCTGGAAACTAGCTATGCCTTGGTCCTAGGGTGGGGATTCCAGGTTCTAGGTCTGATGCTAGGGTGCTGGTTAGCCTTGGGCGAGGCACTTCCCATCCAAGCCTCAGTTCCCTCTTTTGTAAAATGGGCACACTTGCCCCTTTGAGAGAACTGGTACGGAGGCTGATTACTAAGGCCTGCACGCGTGCTTTAGCCAATGCCCACCATTGGAGCACTGCTCTCACACTTTCACCTGAAAGCTTATTAAACACAGATTGATGGGACCTGTCCCCAGAGCCCGAGAATCTGTGTTCCTAACAAGTTCCCAGGTGATGCTAGTGTTGCTGGGTTGGGACCGCCTTTTGAGAACCACTATCTCTACGATGCCAGGCCAGGGGGTGGGGTAGGTAAATTCTGGAGATAGGAAGATTTTCCTGGCCACTCTCAGAAAGCCTCCTCTACAACTTCCAATTTCAAAGCAGCTAACATCTGCTCATTGTGGGCCCCTCTTTGTGGTTTTCTCTCTCCATTTGAGAATATTGCCCAGGTGCACTTCACTCTTCAAAACCATGAGAAAAGAAAGATTATTTCTAGGCCAGTCCAACAGATAATAACTGCTGGCACACTTGTATCATCTGTAGTGGGAGAGACACCTGTAAAGGGGCAGTCAGGACAGCTGGAAGACTGAGCATCAGATGGGTTGCAGTTTTGGCAGGGGATTGAGGTGTTGCCAGGAAGGTTACTGCATTTATCATCTATTGCATAAAAAAAATCAGCCCCAAACTTAAAAGCTTAAAACAACAAAAAATTTTTTTAATTTTCTTTTTTTTAATGTTTATTTTTGAGAGAGAGAGTGAGTGAGCATGAGTCGGGGAGGCACAGAGAGAGAGGGAGACATAGAATCTGAAGCAGGCCCCAGGCTCCGAGCTTAGCACAGAGCCCAATGCGGGGCTCGAACTCACAAACTGTGAGATAGGAATGACCTGAGCTGAAGTCAGATGCTTAGTTGACTGAGCCACCCAGGCATCCCTAAAACAACAAACATTTATCTGAGTGTTTCTGAGGGTTAGGAATTCAATAGTGGTGTAGCTGGGTTGTTCTGGCTGAGAGTCTTTCATAAAGTTGTAATCAAGACATTGGCCAGGGTGGCAGTCATCTAAAGACTGGCCTGGAGCTGAAGGATCCACTTCCAGCACAGCTCACTTACGGGGCTAGTGGCAGGAGGCTTCAGTTTCTTCCTAAATTGGCCTTTACATAAATCTCCATGAGACACGGCAGCTGGCTTTCCCCCGAGCAAGTGATCCAACATGGAAGGTAGGCAGCCAAGACAGAAGCCACAAGATCTTTGTTAATCTAATCTCAGAAAATAACATGACATTGTGTCTGCCATGTTCTAGCGGTCACATAGAACAACAATGGAACAATGTGGAGGGCACTACCCAAGAGTGTACCAGGACATAGGGATCACTGGGAACTATGTTAAAGCTAGCTGCCATGGTTATGCTCATTAGGAAACCCATTTGTCCACAGGGCTCTCTCTTCCCTGTCTCCCTCTCTCAAATGAACTGGTTCATAAGCTTCCAAAATGTGTTGGGAGTATTATGTGCTGCAGTTTCTTCCCTCCACACTCATCCTTTCTCCACCCTGTTCTGTAACCCTAGCACTGACTTCTGTAGACAGCACCAAACTGCATTTTCTTTCTCTCTGCCTTGCCGTTAGGTCCAACCAATGAGAAGCAGCAGCAGACAGTGAGAAGGTGGAAGGAGAGAGAGAAGATATGGTGCTTCTTGCCTGGCCTTCTTCCATGTCAGATCACTGTAGTCTGTCCGGATTTCCTTTCTGAAGGCTGCAGCTCCTGCCAGGCTGCTCTCTCCATACAGCTTCCTTCCCCTGATTCTGTAACCACTTGAGCCCTTCATACCTTCAGGCCTGGGGGGCTAATGGCTCCTGCTATTGCCAGCCCCCAGATATTGGACTATCCTTTGCAGACTTCCCTATAACCCCTGCCCACACCTGTGTAAATGGTTCTGTTATTATTCACCTCTGTTAATGGGGTGTGCGATCTCCTTCCTGCTGTGACCCCGACTGCAACAGCATGTAACTAGCATCAGAGAGAAATTTATGCTCAGAGGAAGCAGGCCTGGTGGGCATCTAATGTTTCTGCCCAAGCATTTCCCACCCACCACTCTGCTTCACTGTTCCTTTGGGGATCCAGCCCTCCCCACTTCCTATCTGTAAGTGTCATGTCAGAGCCATGCCCATGATCCCTCACTCTCCAGGTAGGCCTGGGATTCAGTGCTGGCCAATAGACCAATAAGAATATCATAGCCCTCTGAACAGTGGCATGTGGCCCAAGTGAGAGCCAGGAAGGCTCAGTTCTGGGACTCTGTGAAAAGAGAAGCTCTTTCCTTGAGGTTGCTGAGAGACAGATGATGCCTAGGGCTGTGGTGGCCATTGTCATACTACTATATGGGGAGTCTGTCTGGGAAAGAAGCTGATAAAGAACGCCAAGTGCAGACCTACATACACACACACACACACACACACACACACACACAGACTGTTTCAGCTCCTGAGTCCAACCATGCCTGAAGAGATCTTCTCTCTGGACTCTTTAGTTACATAAGTCAATAAATGATAATTTTTGCTCAAACCAAAAAAAAAAAAAAAAAAAAATGTGTGAGAGAGTTACACATACATGACACCTAGCAGCTCATAGATGTATTGGTAATTTTATTTTTAACTGTTTGGCTGTTAGATTTTTACTTCAGTGCTAGAAAACTTTCTGAAGAGAAAAAAATTTTTGTTCTTTTGTTGTTTCAGCCTAAGTGAAATAAATAAGCATTCTTGGTGACTGCTCAGTCATTCATTCATTCACTCATTCATTCAGCAATCATGTATTAAGCCCAGATTTTAAAAGCCACAGCGGGGTGGCAGGAGCCAGAGACACAAAGATTAGTAGCACATTGGCTCTGTTCTCAGAGGGCATCTCCATAGTCATGGTGAAGAAGAACCAGATTCCAGCACCAGCTCTAATCTGCACATGGGCAGTTTGCTAGCATCTCTGTCAGTTTTCCTCATCTGCAAGGGTAAGTTTCCCCATCAAAAGAGGCATTTCAAGCAAAGACAACAGTGCTAAGGCCAGATTGTGCTCAGCACATGAGGGACTTAAGAGAACTTGGCCATGGTGGAACTAGGGAGCTGGATTCATAGTCACAGGTCAGCATGGGGATCAGCACAGGCAGGGGGCAGGTTGTGTAGGGTATGAACTTCAGGGAGGTGAGGAAAAGGAGAAGCAGGATTTGGACCAAGGGGTTTGGTAACCAGCTCCAAGATGGTTCCTGGTATCCTCACCTCCTGGCCTGTGTCCTGTCCCCTCCCTCAACGAGCAAAGCTGATCTGGGTTAGCTAAGAGGATAGTATGGAAATGATAAAGTGTGACTTCTGAGGGTGGGTCATAATAGACACTCCCTTGGATCATTTGTGGAAGCCAGCTGCCACGTAGGACAGCCAGCCAGATAGCCCTACAGAAAGGACCCTGTGTTGAGGAACTGAGCCTCCTCCTAGCAGCAGCCATGTGACTGCGCCAAACTGATGGGTAGTAGTTTTCTAGAGCTGCCATAAAAAAGTACCACCAAATCATGGCTTAAAACACAGAAATTTACTACTTCGTAGTTCTGGAGGCTACAAGTCCAATATCAAGGTGTTAACAGGGCCATGCTTCTCCTGAGACCTGCAGGGGAGAATCCTTCCTTGACTCTTCCAGCTTCTGATGTTTGCAAGTAATCCTTGGTGTTCCTTGGCTCGTGGATGCATCTTTCCACCCTTTGCTTCTGTCGTCACATGGCTGTCTTCTCCCTGTGTGTCTTTATCTTCTCCCTTTCTTATAAGGACACGAGTCACATTGGATTAAGGGGCCACCCTACTCTAGTGCGACCTCATCTTAATTAATCACATCTACAAGACCCTATTTCCAAATAAGGTCACATTATGATGTCCTGAGGGTTAAGACTTCAACACATCTTTTTGGGGAACACGATTGTCGATAATGTTCTCCACCTCCAGTGGAGCCTTCAGCTGACCACAGCCCCGGCTCACGCCTTGACTGCAGCCTCATGAGACCTTGAGCCAGAACAGCCCAGCTAAGCCACTCCCAGATTTCTGACTTACAGAAACTATGTGAGTTAATCGTGTTCAGGATTTTTTTTAAGCCACTAAGTTTTGGGGTGATTTATTGTGTGTGAATAGGCAAAGCAAGGAAGAAGACATGGCAGGAAAAGACCGAAGGCCTCCAAAGCAATCTTGCTCACAGATCTTCATGTCTAATCAGCATTTATTTTGAATCAGAGGCTTTTTATGCAGCATTTCATACTAAAACTTTTGAAGTTTTGCCATTTGTACATCCACTTTGTTGAGAAATCATTTGTTCATCTAGTGGGTACTTGGGTGTTCGAGCCATTCTGAGTTTCACTGGAGGTCCATGCGGCTCAGGGTCCCTCTCTGGGCAGCGCTTCAGTGCCAGGCCACCTCACAGGTCACCAGCCAGCCAAAGCTGGCTGGTCTGGCGTCAGGTGCCTACTCCCGGCTCAATGTGTGATGGCCAGGGGGTGGGGCCACAAGGCACTGAGCAGGGCCACCTGTGGGTAAGGGGTTTCCCTCAGCAGGGCCGTGGGCAGCTGTCTCTCCCTGCGGGAGGGGGACGGTGGGCACCGGCACGGAGGCTGCACAGTTTTGCCTTCTCTAGGAACAGGCTTTTTTAAGTCCAATGTGAACACAGCTCACTGTGCCTCTCACTTCCTCTGTGAGGAAAACCACAGACAGGCACAGCTGCACCTACATGAGAAACCACAGGGACCAACTGACTTCCCCCAACTCTGATTCGACCAAAAATACATTTGATTTCCTGCCTCTGTGTTATGGTCCGGATTACCGTTTGCTTCCTTGAATTTCAGGATTATAGTTGACAAAAGCATATCACAACCATTAGTCATAGGTGTTTTTTTTAAACCCTGAAAATGACTAATTTTACTCATTCTCCCATCCTTCACTGTGTTCTCCCATCTGGCAGCTACTTCTTTTTATTATAAAAATAATTTTTTTTTACCACCATCATTTATGTCTCCCCTCATTTCTACTTCATAAACAATTTGTTCTAAATTATCCATAGAAAGTAACTCAGAAAGTTCTAGGTGCTGTGTTCAGAAGGGCAGAATGTGCATCCAGTAAGTAAGTGCTTACTGGGTGGAGTAGTTCCACCAAGTCTGTATTTAGGACTGCTCTCTCTGTGTCTCTCTTTCTCAGGCTGACTTGAATCCTCTTGGCATGAAGCAACAATATGCATGTTTAAGATGATTTTGGTTTCCCTGGGGTTTGGGGCAGGGAGCTAAGTGGGCGGCAGACAGCCACATCCGGAGCCACAAGCTCACTCCTCCCAGCAGGCCCTGCACTGGGGGGGGGGGGGGGGGGGGGGGGGGTGCAGCAGGCTAGCTCCGTCATTTGGTGGGAGAGGTCCTGCTCCTGTTCCAGGGGGACTTCCCAGGGCTTCCTCAGGAATTCTGAGTTCTTCCTGCTTATTCCCTGAAGATGTGACTCATTTCAAACCTTTGCGAGTGAGCAGTGAGTCAGCAGGGGTTTTGCTTATTTGGATCATTCCTACATGGATTATTCAACACACATTCTATGAATGAGAGGACTGTGGTGTGACAGGGTTAAAATAAATTGTCCAAGGTCTATGCAGTGAAGAGTAAACCATGAGGCCAAGGAAGTGAGCCTGGACAGTCTTGGGACCAGGGGCTGTATTCTCTACAGCCAGAGAAGGAGTCTAGAAGGTCACACTGCAGGGGAATGGGGAAGGAATCCAATGTTTACTTTGTATAATGAAATATATGCACATACTCCTTTAAAAACCTAATTAAAAAAGAAAACTGAACAGCCACAACATGGAAGAGGCAAGTCACAGAAGGCTAATTATCCATCTTCTTTAAAAATTATCCATTGTCCCACTTAAAAACTATCTTGAGTTACTAGGCATTGAGTCAAAATGACTTTGAAAAGTTGGCTACAAATAACACAGAAACTAGTGGCCTAAAAATGTCTTCCCTCTCTGATTATGATGGTCCTGCATTTGGAACTCCTCTCATGGGAGGGCCTTGCTCTGCACCGGGTGGGCTTTCCGCAAACACCTGTCGCGTGATAAAATGAAGGAATGACTACAGACGGCCAACCTCCATGGCAGTTCTTGCAACTTCTCTTCCAGAGGCGTGATGCCGCTCTCAAAGGACAGGCCCTCTGGGGACTGCGCATGGACTCAGCCCTGCATGGTTCCATCCTGCACAGCTGGGCGACTGGAAGGCTCTTGCCCAAAGTTAGCATGATTTATTTAGGTCCCTGGAATCCCTGGATGAGACACGTTGTGCAGAAAGAATCCTCTTACTCATACTTTCCCTCTGCTGCCCCTCTCTCCAGCTCTTGTTTCCAGCCCCTCTCTCTCTCTCTCTCTCTCTCTCTCTCTCTGAGGCACTGCACTCTTTTCCAGTTATTATGAGTCCTGCCTGACACATTCCATTTACTGATGGAAAGGCATATGGGAGGGAAAGTTCCCTTCTATTTTTAAAAGCTGCTTCAAGATCCACATTTCTGATGTTGCTGGTGGCTTGGTATTACCATTTCATCTGGATAAAATTCTGTTCATCCAGAATGGAAAAGGACCCACACAGCCATTTCTAAAACAGCTTTTGCTCTGAGAGTTTGTTTCCTACCTTAGAAAGTGAGGCTTATGAGATACTTGTATGTCCTGGGTCTCACTTGATCAACAATAAGAACAAGGAAAACACACACAAAACCCACTCTCTTGTGGATGTGTAAAATATAAAGTGACATTTATTTTTATTTTAGCTTTTAAAACCAATTGTACAATGAGAGGTTTGCTGGAGGAAGATGT
This sequence comes from Hyaena hyaena, assembly GCF_003009895.1. Taxonomy (NCBI): domain Eukaryota; kingdom Metazoa; phylum Chordata; class Mammalia; order Carnivora; family Hyaenidae; genus Hyaena; species Hyaena hyaena. The sequence continues at coordinate 2,303,791 of NW_024080841.1, read as the reverse complement.
GGCTTGAAAAAGATACATGTGAGCAGGGAATACCAGAGAAGACTTGATAATTCACATCAAAGATGAAGAGACACTGGGGGAAGGTGTGTCTCCTACTTCATCCCACAGCTCCCACGATGGGGTGTGGGGCAGAGAGGCGGTCCCAGTGCTCGTGAGCTGCGGCCTGGGCAAGCGCTGGGCTGCCCACCCCACACCGCCCTAGTCCCTCTCATACAGCCGCCCGTAGAGAGCTGCCGTCACCAGGCCAGAGGACAGTCCACTCTTGCTCAGGAAGAAGTAGTCATTCTCCCAGCCAAGCTGCTCAGGGGTTTCCAGGGACATCCCTGATGTAAGAAGCAGAGGAAAGATATAGGAAGTACTGAAGTTCCCCCATAGGTGAAACTCAAATATCCCTGTGGCCTCTGTGATCTCCTGCCCACAGGTGTCAAAGCCAAGACCCCCACACTTGACCAGGGCGCAAACTTGAACATAATAAGTGCCGTGCACAGTGTGAAGACCATCAAAGACCCCCAGGGCATACAGCTCTTTGGACAAGGTGGGCCGCTGGTAAAGTAGATAACAGCAGAGGCCATTTGCACAGACACGGAGGTAGCCTTCCTTTCCCCACACAGGGACCAGGGTGAAATTGTCATACATCATCTCAGAGTGAAACGCAGGAGGAGTGTTCATGTTCCACTTGGCAGCTTCGTCACAGTGGACTTCCTGAGCATCCTTTTCACAGTATGGACCACCTGCCAAGATTTCTAAAAACTTACTATGAGATGGGTTCATTTTACCGGTGGAATTCTCAGTGCCAACAAGACCCGGTGGATTTTTGGCTACTTGTGCAATTATAAGATGACCGGTGGCGTTTTCCATGTCATGGTGCCAGAAGGACTTCAGAGGGCTGTGTATGCCACTTCCAGTCATCCCCAGAGATGGGTGGTGGATGTTAGCAGCCAGCAAGTTGATACCAAAGGCAATGGCAAAAGCTCTCTGAATCTGAATCGCTGCCAAGAGTGGGAGCTGGTTCATCCAGGCAGTCGGATACACGACATGCTTCACCTCAGAGTCTTTGAGGAGTCTAACGGCAGGGTCAAAGAACAAGATATCAAAGCAGGTGAAGATGCCAAATTTGCCAGCAAAAGGGGTATCAAAGATGATGTGATCCACTTTGAGAGGGGCATCAAAGGCTGCCTCAAAGTAGAGGTTGTGTTTGCGATAGCGGTCAACAAGGGTTCCGTTATTGCTGAACACGACATTCGTGTTAAACTGGTATCTTCCGTCATTTGGGCACCCAGGGTCATTGTTCTGACAAGGCTGCTTGGTCCCAAGATTGGCCACCAGGAACATATTTCCCTTGATGGCCATACAACTCAGACGCTGGAGGACCTAAAGACAAAAAAAGGTATAAATAAGTGAATTTTTACAATCCCGCCATTTGCCATATATTAAAATAGAAAAGTACCTGTATTGTGTCCATAACATGTAAACAGTTATCATAAATCAGTAAAAAAAACACTACTGAAAAAGTGCACAGGATATGAACAGGTGATTCACAGAACAAATGGCCAGTGGACATCTGAGTATCTTCTAAGTATCAGTATCTTAGTAATGAAGAACTGCAAATTAAGATAATGATATATCATTTTGCACCTTCATAAGATTGGCAAAAATTCAAAATATTTTTACATCTTGCATTGACCAAAGGTGAGGGAAACAGGCACTCAAATCAAGACTATTACGAGGGATGTAACATGAAATAAAGGTCTTTTAAAAGGGAAATTTGGTACTCTTGAAAATCATTTAAAATGTGCATACCCTTTAGCTGAGAAATTGCATTTCTTGGAAACTTACCTTACAGAAAAACTTGGACATATTCATGAAGATGTATGTACAAGAATATTCACTGAAACATTATAATAGCCAGGGTTTTACAAAAGCACATAGCATGCTAATCAAGAGGATGTCAGTAACTAAGAAGTGAATAGAAAAGAATATAGTTGGATGCATATCAAACTGTTGATAGTAGTTTCTCTAGGAAGGGAAGGAGGGTGATGGGCGGGGTGTGTGAAGATGGACTTTCTGATTCATTTATTTTCTAAGCATATATCCGTGTATGTCTTATGTAATTAAGAAACAGAACAACCCAAAGATGAGTAAATGCCCCCATAATACCAGACATTCTTTAACTGAATGACTATGTGGCATAGGGAGTTTGGGGAACTTGGGTTTCATTTTCAGTCCCACTTAACATGTCTTGGCTTTTGGCCCCTGGCTCGGCTCATCTCTGCATGCCTTCAGCCTCCTGAGGAGGAAGGCTGGGACCCTCCCTTACCTCTGTGTCATTGAATCGGTGGGGCTCCAGGCAAGGATTCCACCTGACCAACTGGGGGGACGGTATGAAGTCCAAAAATGGGTAAACAGATGTTCTTGTAAAGTTGAATCCATGAATGCCGTCTTCTGGAAACACTATAATCTGCACACCCTGTAGGTCAAACACATCAAAGTATGATATGTTATCTGATAACAGGAAACACCCCTTCTTCCACCTGTTCATTCTTTCGTTCACTCATTGGACAGCCATCAAGTAGTTCTGTGCCAGGAACCAGAGGTTCTAAGATGGTGGCTGGACTGTCATCAGGGATCTTAGTCTTGGAGAAGCTGTTTCACTTGGCCTCATTGTGAGGTAACAAAGACAAATGGATTTAGAACAACCCTTAGCCATACCTGGGGTCACTTTAGGGAAGGAAGGAATGAGTGAGATTGGAGCAGAAAGCAGGAGTTTGCCAAGCGGACCATCAGGAGAGGTTTGGAGTTCCTGGTGGTCCAATGGGGTATGGGGCACAGTACAAAGGCCTTGAATACTGGGCTTGTTAACAGATGGGGTGTCTCCAGTCCAGTGTTTCCACTTATTGTGCATCTAAATCAGATGGGGAGCTCCTGAAAAAACACTTGGTTTAGGGGTGATGCTGGGGCCCACTCCTAAAAAGTCTGCTTCAATTGACTGGGTCCGGCCACAGTGTTTGCTGAAAGGTCCCCAGGTGATTCTAACGTGCAGCCTAGTTTGGGACCCACTGGGCTGGTGGGTAAAATTCAAGTGTGTTGATTTCAGCATAGAAATGAGGACTTTCTCTAACTTGCAGTTCTCCAGCTGGGAATTAGGAGGCCCCCCTTCAGAATCCTAACCATCCCACAGGCTTTGACCCACACCTGGAGACACCCTAGGTCCCCTGACTATGACAGCCTAGGGCTCCCTGTGATGTCTGTGTTAACCGAAGGAAATCCAAACAAGCAGGGCGCCCTCAGCTCTCAGCATCAGGGCCTCATTCTCCTACTGCTTCTCCACTTACACAGCTTAAAATGTCAAGCCTGGAACATTGCCCCAGAGTGAAAGGTGGAGGAGGAAGGCAGAGAAGGTATGAATAATCTAAAATAAGAGGCAATTTGAGTCACTTATTTCTGGAATGCACTGCAAGCTCTTTATAATAATTTTTTTCTGGCTAAAACTTTGAAAGTTTAGCGGTAGAAAACTTGGGAGAACAGATCATATTATTATTGGTTTAGTTAATATCTTGGCTATTTTTATTTTGTGTCTGTGTGTGTGTATAATTGAGATAATAATAAACATATGGTCCTCCAGGGGCACCTGGGTGGCTCAGTTGGTAAAGCATCAGACTCGTGATCTTGGCTCAGGGTCATGAGTTCAGGCCCCACATTAGCTCCACTGAGCATGGAACCTACTTAAAAAATTTTTTTTAGATAAAGTTTTCCATCTTGACTCTCCTTGCTACATAGAGCATCAAGACTAGAAAGATACCTTCAAAAATATCATTTGCAATGGCCACATTATATTTAAGAGGACATCATAATTCATCCTTTATCAGTGGACTTCTGAATTGTTCCCAACTTTTGGTGACCATCTGTATAGAGGGTGCTCAAAACACTTAGTATTGTACACAAGTGTTTGGTGTCTGAGGATTTCTTTAGAACGAAGTCTTGTAAGTGAAAATACTGGCGCCAGATAAGAAGAGTTTTCAGCTCTTTACACTGCCAAATAGCTTTCCAGAAAGATTATACTGGTATATGCTCCTTCCCGTAGAGTAAGATTGGTCACCTTACAGTACACTGTAGAGCAAAATTATTGTAAACTTGGAAATAAAGCAAGATGAAGAATGTTTGCCTTTCTAACATATACTAGGGTACTGTTTAACTAGGCTCACTCAAGGATTATTTAGTGTATGTACTCCTGTTTGGCCTTGTTATTTAATATTAGATCACCCCAAACTGCAATTGTTTTGCTCTATAGGACATTAGCCAGTTTTGTATCCATGAGCAAATTCATTTCAACATTCATTTGACTGACTGATACATACACTTCTGTTCCTCACATGCTCTTTTGAACTAGCTTTACCATCTGACTGATTTCTTCATTAATCAGGGAGTTAAACAACAGCTTTGGCACATGTTCATTCTGTATTTGTGTAAGAGTCATGTCTTAAAATTTTTTTGTAATGTTTTTATTTATTTTTGAGAGAGAGAGAAGGGAAGAGGGAGAGAGGGAGAGGCGCACAGAGTGCAAGCAGCAGAGGAGCAGAAAGAAAGGGAGACACAGAATCCAAAACTGGCTCCAGGCTCTGAGCTGTCAGCACAGAGCCCGATGCAGGGCTCGAACCCACAAATGGTGAGATCATGATCTGAGCTGAAGTCGGACACCCAAACAACCTAGCCACTCAGGCACCCCAAGAGTCATGTTTTTAATTTTTTGAAAATTATACTTGGACAAATGTTCTCCTTTATTAAAAACAAAGCTTTGAGAACATTGAATGGTTTCCTATGGACAATACCATTTATGTTATGTATGCATATTAGATTAATACTAAAGTTAAATTGCATTTCCTGAATACATATTTTCCAGGAATAAGAAGAGGAACAAAACCTGAGCCAGGGCAGAACGCTGGATCTAATGTGATTACCAATCCATCCAGAAAGCAATTACCATCCCTGATAAATGAGCAGTTTTCGGAGAGACTTCACTGAGGTCAAGAACTCCTGAGGAATTAAGGTTCCCAACCCAGCTAGCGGACCAGCCTAATATCTTTAAGTTGGACGCCTCTTCTTCCCTATAAATATCCCTATAAATACCAAGAGAGAAATACTCGGTTTGCTAGTTGAGGAACCCTTGCCTTCCAGCAAGTTTGATCTAAAACTTTGACACACGCCTGGCGTCAATTTGTCTTACAAGTTGCTTGAACGCAAAAAACCACGCAGGGAAGCCGACAGAGATCTGTAAGCACTAAAACATGATCAGATCAACAGTCCATGCTCTTGGACTACAAACAGAAGGAATGATGCCTTGCAGGCAGAATGGGCTCAACGAAAACATGTTAGAGGTTTCCTCCGGGGGCAGGCTCCTGGAAGGCAGGGGAATACCACAGTCCCAGTCCCTGGGCTTCAGCATGGCATCTGCCCGATGTCTGAGAATGGTCCTGCAGACAGGATGGAGAAGCAAGACGTGGCTCATCTTTCAGCGCCTTGCAAGCAAATGCCTCTGTGCACAGAATGGTCTCGAATGCACCTGTGTCATCAGGAGGTCTAAGGGCACAGCCTGGGATTTTTTTACACTGACCTCAGCGTAAACAAAAATGAGGTGTGTATCAAATGTGTGGATGACGTGAAGGTAACTGATACGCAGGATGTCAGTAAAGATCCCCAAATAGCCGAACAGGCTGGAATGACGAGATTTAACAACATCAACGTGAAGTCGTGTGTTCGGGTTAAAGAAGTTAACCTTGTAAGTACCGGATGGCAAGGGCGGCACGTGTGTCTGTGTGTGGGAAGAAGACTTGGGAGTGAGTTGGCAGCAGATGCCTTATGAATCCACAGTGAGATGTGGCTGCCAACACTTTTCTGGGGACAACGTCTCGAACCAGAATGGTGCTACATCTTCTCCCCCTGCCCTCGTCAGACAGAATAGGGAGAACTTCCTACGGCTCTGGGCACAGAGATAATCTGGGAAATCTTTGTAGAAGGGACATACAGCCTGGGGAAGAGATGCCGGGTTCTGAGGTAGGGGGTGGGGCATCACGGCTGTCCTCCTGGGGAAGAGGCTCGCCGTGGTCAGGCCCTCAGTTGGTTCTGTTTAGCTCAGAGGAAAGAACGGGTGGCAGTTGCCAGGTGGCAAACTGTTATTCACTGAAAGGAAGACCTTGCCAGAAGCTCGCTCTCTCAGACAGTGCATTCTGGGCCACAGAAGGTGTTCAAGGAGAGACTGGATGTGGGGCTTTGAACGAGAGGAGCATCACCCATTAGAAGCAGGACCAGGTCTTTAAACTCTCTTCCAATATTAGCTTTATATGTGTGTATATTGTTTTTTAATTTTTAATGTTTATTTTTTGAGAAAGAGACAGGAAGTGAGCAGGGGAGGGGCAGAGAGAGAGAGAGAGGGAGATGCAGAACGTGAAACAGGCTCCCGGCTCTGAGCTGTCAGCACAGAGCCTGATGCAGGGTTTGAACTCACAAACCTTGAGATCATGACCTGAGCCGAAGCCAGATACTTAACCTACTAAGCCACCCAGGTGCCCCTATATATGTGTATATTTCTAAAAGGTAGCCTGTAATTTTATATATGTATATATCTACATACACGTGTAATGAGGCAGCATTTGAAACCCTAGCAAATGCTAGTGGCTGTCCAAGCGATCCCGGGCACCCTGAACAGAGACAGGGACTGTTGGGAGCAGGACCTGCTGGCCTCAGCCATTCTGCCCCCAAACTCACAGGTGCCCTGAAGTGTTGCTCACGTGGAGCATACCTCCTGTCAAGGTAGACCAGGGCTTCCTCACACGACAGGGCTCTGTCACAGCACACCAAGTGAAAATCCAAATTTCCCTTTGGTTATGGGTTTCCCAGCAGGGCATTTTGTGACGGTCACACCTGGCATGGACACTGCCCCACCCTTCCTGGCAGGGGTGGGCAGTGCAGGCCAAGCAGGAAGCCTTCACAAAGGCTGGCAAGGACCTCCCTTTGTCCGTCTCAGTTCTGTCTGGCCTGAGGTCTCAGACTGTTCATGGTCTGGAGCAGACCAGAACAGAGACCAGAAATGAGCCCCAGATAAACTGAAGGTGGCAAACAGCAGCTCTGTGGCTGCTTACTATTTTGAATGCCTCAGAGAACAGGAGAGACCCTCATGCCTCATCTGGTAGTTTCCAGATTTTTCTGCACATCAGAATCCACTGGGGAACCTTAAAAACTCCCAGTGCTCAGTCCACACCCTGTCCGCCTCTGCGGGTGTGGGACCCAGGCACCCACTTTGTTTATGATAGGCCAAGCGCTCCGTCTGCACGGCCACATTTGAGAACCAGGGACTAGGCTCTGGGCTTCCCAGACAGGAGGGGAAAGGCGGCACTGGGCATCTTGCTGCGATGTTGACTGATTCAGCAGGTCCAGGACAGGCCCCAGAGGGCTGGTGATGCCACTGGTCTGCGGACCACTGAGCAGCCAGAGCCCAGCCACCTGACTACGTCAGCGCCACCAGAGACCAATCTGCCCTGTTCTGCTAGACAAGCTGGGGGGACGAACCCAGGAGTGTTTCTTGCCTTTTGGGCTGCGATCATCACTTGCTGTTCGTAGATGTCGAGGTTCTGGGTCATGAGTTCCAAGGCCTGCTTGCGGCTCGTGAGTGCTAGAGGGTTGGGAGTCAAGACGGACTGGTGCTCGTATACGGCAGCCACGTAGTGTGCAGCCTCAGCGTGCTGGGCCACGCACCGCTCCTCGCCGTGGACGCCCAGGATAGCCGCGTAGCAGCCGAAGAGGAGGAGAGCAGGAGGACTGAAGGCTCCAGACATAATGCAGACCATAAATCTGGCTCGTAAGGAGGCAAGGGGAAAACAGCTGAATAAAGAATCCTGCCAAGAATGTAACTTTTGCAGCTGTGATTTATTAATCTCTGCAATTAAACCTACCCGCCGTGATGCTGCAGCTCAAGGATTCGTTTCATGTTCCTAATAAAAGGGTGTGTGTTTCTCTCCAAACACGGAGCAAAGCCACATTTAAACTGGCTCACTGTGCTAGTCTGGTTTTAGAACGTTTCCAAAACAGACCCAGTGTTTGCCATGATTTTCTTACCCGGCGTTCAGCAAGACGGCAGTTTTAGGCAAGAATAACTACTGTGATTATTTTACATAATTCGGTGACATACTCCACATCCCACCACCTGCCCTCTACACACGCAAACACGGCAACCATCCACGCCGGCTCTGCCTCTTGTGATCCCGGTAATACAGCCCGGCTCTCCGAGCTACGAAAGTCTGATGGATTAAAATTCTCCCTGCATTTCTTTGGTCAGTAATTGTTATAAGGGGTAAGTCCTTAGCACGACAGTCTTTATTTCATGCAGAGATGCTGCTGACTTCTACTTAAGTGCCAGTATCTACTCTCTGTTATGAATAGGTAAAAGGAAGCCTCCCGATCAAAGCACTTTGTTTCTCTTCCTTGAATGTGGGAATGGCCACGCACGCCATCACCTTCTCAACCTCTTTCTCTGCGATTCCAAAACTCATGCTCAAAAGCATAATCGTTTGGAAATAAAATCCTTTTGCAGCGATAAAATGCAACTGTCTAGAAAATAAGCCAGGATCTTCTAGGAAATATACTAGAAGTTTCTAGGACGTAAACTCGGCTTCGTAGGTCCTGCCATAAGCGATTAGAAGTACATTATGTCACTTACAATGACACTTCTGTGTGCTTTTTTTTCCCCAAGACTAGTTTTTATTTCTCATAGTAATGTGTTACTGTGTGAGAGTGACCATTCCAATTCGGCCTTGAAAACCAGCCTGGCCTCCCACCGAAGCCCCTCGCCTGACACAGATTTACCAGGGGCTGGGGCCAAGGCCAGGCCTCTTGCTCTGCGGAGATGTGCTGGGGCTGCCCTAGCGCCCAGGAATCCAGATTAAACAGCCAGATAACAACGACAAATCAAGGAATCCTGCTGCTTTTTAAAAAGACACCGCGCCCTGTCCAAGTCTGACTCATAACTTCTGTGTTTGCATTTAAAACCAAACTTTCCAGGCTGCAAACTTCCTTTTCTTTTTCCTCTTAATAGTTCCAGAAACAAAAGTAACTAAGTATTTGCAGCAACAGAACAAGGCCTCGGAATGCTCAGTGTGAATCGTTGCAAAAGCAAAGGCTTGTGGGGCTGAGCAGACTCCTCCCGTGGGCCCCCCGCTCACACTGTCGCTTCTTGCCACGGGGAGTTAAGTGCACCATCCAAACCAAACCCCAGGACTCGCTGCCATTCATCTGGGACAGGGAACGATGTTATAAGATTAGAACAAGGAGCCTTTGAGTAAGCAGTCATGAGTTTCTGAGTAGAAACAAAAGTATAATTGATAAGGTTTCTTATCTGAATTTTGCCTCTGAAGGCCGGCAAGGGGTAATTTTAACAGTCTCAAAATCTTTTTGCCATTCCCTCTGGTTTCAGAATTCTGATAATAATGGGGGTGGTTTGGGGGAGACACGTTCATCTTCAAAGACACATTCCTGGTATTTGTCAAGCAGTGGGCGCTGGCCTCCGTCAGAGTGGGGAAACTGAGGCGGGGGCGGGGCGGGGAGAGCTGCATGAACCAGTGCCCGGTGGAGCAGGCTCAGGAGTTGCTGCGGCCCAGCAGGGTGGTCACAGCCTACCCCCTTCTCCGCGAAGAGCTGTGTTACTTGGGGACAGAGAGCATTTGTTTAAGTGTCAGGACTTGCAAAACAGTAAACCAAGAAAACTGTGGAACCGGCAAGATACCGCATTTCTTTCTATTTTGAGAAAATAAAAATTTAGATTATTTACAAAGGGCGCTTGGCAGGAGAGCTGTAAATGGCAATCGCTTGTGTGTGAACAAAGGTGAGTCGATAATAAGAGGGTAGGCAGATTCAACCAGGTATTCATGCTTGAAAGAAGCGAGCGTAATGAGGTAGGAGAGAACAAGTAATTACGATAAAAATAGGCACCGCTGCGTAACCGTCCTGATGTGTGGAAAACGGCAGCCAGTTTAACCAAATTTGCAAATGCTGGCTTCCCCTCTCTCGGTGGCACTGCACAAACCCAGCACGGCCCAAGGCAGGGACTCTGGGGGACGCCGCGGGTAGGAGGGAGGGGCAGTTTTAACGGGGCAGGACAGCACGGAGGTCCGGTTTCCGGTGGTTGCCAGGTGCCGGTTCACCGCGGAAAGCATAGGTGGGCTGGGAGGTGGGGGTTCCCTGGGAACAAGAAGACTCCGGAAGTCCTGGGGCTCCTGGAAGCCCAGCAACAGATCTAGCTCTAGGGCTGGCCAGGAGCCGGGCCATAACCAGCGGTGTGTGCTCAGTCTGAGAAGGCACACGCACCCTCTCTTGCGTCGGAGGGCATTTGACAGGCGAGCTAAAACTGCAGGAAGGCCCAGTCTGGGGGCAACACTGCCGCCAAGTTACCTTGTTGTTACTGCCAGAAAGATACCTTTCTGGGTCCCTGCTTCGTCCACTCTGCCCACCACAACCCCCGGGCTCGCAGGGTGCCCTGAATCTGCCAGGAAACAGAGCGGGGAGGGTGCTCACTTCGGACACCCGAGAGACACCCGACTGTGAGCCAGATGCAGGGAGGTGTCAGGTACAGCAGTGACCAAGCCCGGCCCCTTCCGCAGACAGCCCCCCCCTCAGGATGTATGGGGAGACTGGCCATATGTCCACCGTCCATAAATACCTAGGACGTCTTACGGCCAAGGAAAAACAAAGACAGGGAAGGGGGCAGGGAGGGCCTGGCCTGGGGGGGGTGGGGGGACAGTTTTAAATAGTACGGTCAGGAAAGGTCTCAGTGAGGTGAGGCCTGCCAAAGGTGAGGGAGGAGGCCATGTGTGTGCCTGGGGGGGGAGTGTTCCAGGCAGAGAGGACAGCTAGGTCAAAAGGCCTGAGCCGGTACTTGCTGGGAGGGTTGAAGAAACAGCAACAACAGTGGGCTGGAGCGCAGGGCAGAGGAAGGCAGCAAAAAATGAAGTCAGAAAGAGATATAATAGGCCCCACCCCGTCTCTCACATGGCCGGGCGGCTGCCCTGTCCCCTTCCGTTTCTCTTCCCTCTAGAACCATGAGATCCAGTTAAAGCCTAAGTCAGTCCTGACACTCCTCTGCTCCAAATCTTCCCGTGCCTCCCCACTCCACGCAGAGGAAGAGCCAGGGCCCGACAGTATGCCAATAGGAACCATCTGGTAGACGGGGTGGGGAGGGCTTTGCTGGAGTCACGTCTCGAAGCAAGCACCCTGACCTTTTAACTGCCCCCAGAGAAGCCCCAGCATCTCATTTCATCATGAAAAATACTCCTCTGACACTAATCCTGGTCAGGAAGGTTCCTGTGATTGCGAGAAGAAGAAATCAAAGTCTAAATTACACGGAAAGCTATTTTGTGGAAATTTGGTAACGTGTCACTCACTGGTTATTTTTACCCACGCCAACCTTTTTTTTTCCACCCTGCTAAGTGATTCATCTTGATAATTAACTGTATTTCCTTCCTGGCCATGCTAGCACAATAGTATCTTTTGCAATGAAATGAAAGGATTGTTACTAAGGCACTCTCAACAAGATCATTTCAGAGGACGGTATATACATTTAAAAATCTGTATATAGAAATGTTGATCATTTTAATAAAAGATCCTGTCATGCCTTCCTTGTCAGGGAGAAGAGTCGTCCCCTGACTGGGAAAGGAGGCAGGCAAAGTCAGCAAAGGAAATGTCACATCCTGTGTAACAAAGCCGGAGGGACTGACGAAGTCAGTAAGGAGCCCACACGCTATTCTGTGTGTGTCTGACAGAATGTCCCCCAAAACCACTGTAAAGGCCCAAATAGTTTTAAACTTATTCTCATGAATATCCTTGCCTGGATCCTTTAACAGAAGGAGAAATAACGTCCAATCTCCACCTAATTCACACAATCTGAATGAAAAGAAATCCCCAAAAAGACCTTTTATTTCCTAGAAAGCCTCCTTTTTTCTGGTTCTCGCCTCTGCTGATGCTCGCTGTGAGCTTGCCTGCCACTGGCCCCTGGAATGATATGCCCCACGACAGTTTCAGCTTGGACGGTTTCCTGCCAACCTATTTGCCAATGACACTTCTGATGTCTCAGGAGGAAATGTCAAGTGTAAATAAACACTGAGTGGCAAGTGATGATGGTGTCAAGATTCAAGGCTGAACTCAAAACAGTGAATAAATTACCCAGTCCTCTGAACTGAACTGGTAAGTTGTGATTTCATTTTTTTTTTTTTTTATTCTGTCTTAGAAAAACAGAGAGTGACATACAGAAGTGTAACTTTGGACCAGGCCTTTGATTAGGGCCTATTTCTGCTCCATTGACTATAGTAGTTTACCTTAGGACACCAAATGAGCAATCAAAGGATGGCGACACTTGAACCTACCTATAAGTCCTCTCTCTTTTCCTCAAATAGGAAATTATCCTTGAAATGCCCGGTGTTTAATGTAAGAAGGTGCTTTCTTTTTCATTTTCTTGTGTGAACAGAAAGAGCCCCAGCGGGGATTGACTCTACAGGTTCGCTACTGCCACCATGTGGACAAACTGAGGATCATTAGCCCAAGTGGGTTCGCTATTAAGTGGCACAATAACAAAGTGATTCTTACACAGTAAGTGGAGGGTGTTTTTCCTGCTTTCCTTCCCCTTTTCATCTCTAACACTTCATCAGTGGAAAATAGAAAAAAATCTGACCTTCCGAGGCATGGGCTTCAGGAAAGCTGTTTTTTATTAGCTTTCTCCCAGGACCTAACGCACCTTCTATATCACAAGTCCTAAATTTGTGGCCATCTCTTACCTGACAGTGGTACACTCCATAGCATGTGACGAGATGTACAGAGTGACACAGCCCAGCCACACTGTGACAGGCAGCACAATCAAAGGGGGAAATCTAGCTGAGTGAAGTGTTCTAGGGGAACAAAATTTCCTATCAGCACCATACTGCATTTTACATGCTAAAATTTTCAAATCATTTTAACCATCCATTATTTCATTTTATCTTCCTATTGCAGAAAGCAGTGGAAGTGAAATGGTAAAATTCTATTTTCATGGGAAGGGAAAACTCCAGCACGAGTTAGTAGTGAGAACAGACTTGAAACCAAGTCTCCTGACTCCGGGTCCAGCCCTTCTAGCACATGTTGAAGACTGGGGCAGCGTATCAGTTGGACCTTCAAAGACCACTGGGTAGTGCTCAACTGAGCTGCCACAGACACAGAGATTCCAAGTAGCACCCCCAAGGGCGAATCTGGGTGGTCAGACCACAGCAGTGGTTCTCAAATGTGAGCATCCCCTCAGAGTCACCTGGACAGCTTGCCCACACGGATCCCTGGAGGCCAGGCCCAGAAGTTTTGATCCAGCAGGTGTGGGACAGGGCCCCAGAATGTGCGTTTTCTAACAAATTCCTAGGTGATGCTGACGCTGACGCTCCTGGCATGCAGCCACACTTGGGAAACTGCGGGCTAGAAGTTCAAGGCACGTAGAACATATATTCTGATTCCTATATTTCCCTCATGTCAAAGACATGCTTCAGAGCCTTTATTTCCTGAGTGCCTCCTCAATAGGGCAGACAGAACTGGGCAGATTTCAAAGTGTTTCCACCATATTTTATGAAAATGAGCAACAAAGTACTTAACATTCAAACTAAGGGGAAAAACTTCCCCCAAATAATTCAGGTCCATGTCATTTAAAGGATTCAGTGCTTGTCCTTAGCCTTAACAGAAATATCATTGTAGAACCAGGTTGTTACTGGTTTTCATTTGTTTAAAGTTCCTGATTTTTTAAAGTTTAATTTATTTTGAGAGAGAGAGAGAGAGAGAGAGAGAGTAGGGGAAGGGGAGAGAGAGAATCCCAAGCAGGCTCTGAACTGTCAGCGCAGAGCCCGATGCGGGGCTCAAACTCATGGACCATGAGATCATGACCTGAGCCGAAGGTGGACACTTAACCGATTGAGCTACCCAGGTGCCCCTAAAGCTCCTGGTTTTAAAAGACTAAAACACGGACAGTAGATAAATATTTTGTTATATAAATCATTAACACATCTATACATTTAAATTATACATTTATATATAAATAGGTAATCTGAAAAATCTCCTATGTTCTGCAAAAATGTTATCAGTTTCCTTCTCAAAAACATATCAGAAATCCTTAGGGGTCACAATTAAATCACTGAAGATACAAGACTTAAACTGTGGTCCAGAGACTTTGTGCTCTGAGACTAATAAACAAGGAAAGAGCACAACCTAAGGTCAGGAACATGACAGGGATGTCCATTCAGCCACTGTTATTCAATGTGGTATTGGAAGTCCTAGCCTCAGCAATCAGACAACACATAGGAATAAAAGATATCCAAATCGGCCAGGAGGAAGCCAAATTTCCACTCTTCGCAGATGACATTATACTCTATATGGAAAATGCAAAAAATTCCACCAAAAAACTGCTAGAACTGATCCATGAATTTAGCAAAGTTGCGGGATATAAAATCAATGCACAGAAATCGGTTGCATTTCTCTGCACCAATAATGAAGTAGCAGAAAGAGAAATCAAGGAATCGATCCCATTTACAACTGCACCAAAAACCATAATACCTATGAATAAACCTAACCAAAGAGGTGAAAAGTCTATACACTGGAAACTATAGAATGCTTATGAAAGAAACTGAAGACACAAAAGAAAAAACATTCCTTTCTCATGGATTGGAAGAACAAATATTGTTAAAATGTCAATACTACCCAAGCAATCTACATATTCAATATAATCCCTATCAAAATAACCCCAGCATTCTTCACAGAGCTAGAAAAAACAATCCAAAAATTTGTATGGAACCAGAAAAGACCCTGAATAACCAAAGCAATCCTAAAAAAGAAAACCAAAGCTGGAGGCTTCACAACCCTGACTTCAGAATGTATTACAAAGCTGTAATCATCAAAATAGTATGGTACTGGCACAAAAACAGACACTTAGATCAATGGAACGGAATAGAGATCCAGAAATGAACCCACAAATGTATGGCCAACTCATATTTGACAAAGCAGGAAAGAATATCCAAAGGAAGAAAGACAGTCTCTTCAGCAAATGGTGCTGGGAAAACTGGACAGCAACGTGCAGAAAAATGAGCCTGGACCGCTTTCTTACGCCAGACACAAAAATAAACTCAAAATGGATGAAAGACCTAAATGTAAGACAGGAAGCCATCAAAATCCTAGAGGAGAAAGCAGGCAAAAACCTCTTCGACCTTGGCCACAGCAAATTCTTACTCAACACATCTCTGGAAGCAAGGGAAACAAAAGCAAAAATGAACCATTGGGACCTCATTAAAATAAAAAGAATCTGCACAGTGAAGGAAACAATCAGCAAAACTCAAAGGCAACCAACAGAATGGGAGAGGACATTTGTAAATGACATATCAAAGGTTAGTATCCAAAATCTATAAAGAACTTATCAAACTCAACACCCAAAAAACAAATAATCCAGTGAAGAAATGGGCAAAAGACATGGATAGACACTTTTCCAAAGAGGACATCCAGATGGCCAACTGACACATGAAAAGATGCTCAACATCACTCATCATCAGGGAAATACAAATCAAAACCACAGTGAGATACCACCTCACACTTACTAGAATGGTATTAACAACTCAGGAAACAACAGATGCTGTCAAGGATGTGGAGAAACGGGAACCCTCTTGCACTGCTGGTGGGAATGCAAACTGGTGCAGCCCCTCTGGAAAACAGTAGGCAGGTTCCTCAAAAAATTAAAAATAGAACTACTCTAGAACCAAGCAATCGCACTACTAGGTATTTATCCAGGAGATACAGGTGTGCTGTTTCAAATGGGCATATGTACCCCAATATTTAGAGCAGCGCTATCGACAATAGCCAAAGTATGGAAAGAGCCCAAATGTCTACCGACAGATGAATGGATAAAGAAGATGTGGTTTATATATACAATGGAGTATTACTTAGCAATGAAAAAGAATGAAATCTTGCCATTTGCAACAACGTGGATGGAACTAGATGGTATTATGCTAAGCTAAATTAGAGAAAGACAAATATCATATGCTTTCACATACGTGGAATTTAAGATACAAAACATGAATATAAGGAAAAGGAAGCAAAAATAATATAAAAACAGGGAGGGAGACAAAACGTAAGAGACCCTGAAATACAGAGAACTGAAGGTTGCTGGAGGGGTTATGGGGGAGGGGCTAAATGGGCAAGGGGCATGAAGGAGGACACTCATTGAGATGAGCACTGGGTGTTCTATGTAGAGGATGAATCACTGGATTCCACTCCTGAAATCATTATTGCACTACATGCTAACTAGGATGTAAATAAAAAATAATAAATAATACAGGAAAGAGTAAAGAGAAGGCTTCTTCCACTGCCAGTCTTCAGAGAAAAGAAGGATGGGACCACTTGCAGCCACCTTGCTCTTCTGGAATATTTATAGCTTCCAGTTAGTCTTGACCTTCTTCAACCTGCAAGAATGAATCATCAGTTTCTCTGAAATGAGCCTCAATGAATGTGAGCAGAGAATTGCTTTTCAAAGCCTTGGGGAAATTTCTCCTCCATTTCCTTGTTGGGCTACCTTCAATGAGAGTCATCAGAAGAACCACCTGCTAGATAAAGAGGACCTGAAGGCTGGACACCCAAGAGAAATACAACCAGTGCATGGAAAATACTATGTTCCCAAACCACGGGTCAAAGTTTTCAGGGAAGATGTGCTCAGAAATGTGGGCAATGTAAAGACTCTCTAAAATAATTTTTTATTGTTTATTTATTTTGATAGAGAGGGAGAAAGAGACAGAGCGTGAGCAGGGGAGGGGCAGAAAGAGAGAGAGATACACAGAATCTGAAGCAGGCTCCAGGCTCTGAGCTGTCAGCACAGAACCTGATGTGGGGCTTGAACCCATGAACTGCAAGATCATGAGCTGAGCCAAAGTCGGATACTTAACTGACTGAGCCACCCAGGTGCCCCAAGACTCTTTGTGATTATTAAGTGTATGGACACCACATGCTTAAGGGTGGAGTGGGTGAAACATCACTACCAGTGCATCACCCCATGCTCTTATCTGCCAGTGCTCAGGAGTGAAACTCCAGAGCACAGAACCAACATGATGGTGGAGAGGCCCTGGGTGCAGACGATGAAGAACAATGGAGCGGGCACTGCAGCCAGGGGACCTGGCTCCCCAAGGCAAAAGAACAATCCGTAATAAAATCATCTGGGTGGCGCCTGGGCGCTCAGTCAGTTAAGCAGCTGACTCTTGACTTCGGCTCAGGTCGAGATCTTATGGCTGGTGAGTTCGAGTCCTGTGGTGGGCTCTGTGCTGACAGAGCAGAGCCTGCTTGGGAATTTCTCTCTCCCTCCCCCTCCGCCCCTCCCCTGCTTGTGCACATGCGTGCTCTCTCTCTGAAAATAAATATATAAACTTAAAAAAAAAACCTGGAAACACCGAAAATGAGTAACAGTAGGAAAGATGAAAGAAACAACAAACAAAGCTAAAGTAAAACATAGCACTAGAGAAAACATAATGAAGTCTACTCTTTCCTATGGAGAAAACAGAAGTTGCAGGGAAGGCACAGTCACGATCACCAAGAGAGAAACAGCAAAAAGCAGGCAAATGGGTCCAAGTGCTATCAGCTGTGAGTACCTACAGAGCATTCTCTTGACACAAAGGTGGTGGGAACATGTAGGTGTCCCCACAGCATAGGCAGGTGTTCAGTGGCACTCGGCTGGAGTACAGTACACAATCAAGAACAACAGGGACTTTCCAGCCTACTGTAGTCCTCTCCATCCACAGTAGGGTAGAGGTGTAGAGCAATGGTTAGGATCTCCACCTTTGTCTCACTGCCTGAAGGCCTGAGTTGTTTTGTTTGCTTCTGTTTTGATCAGATCAGTAGTCACTTGTGTGCCTTCTTCTCTCTGGTAAAGGTCCCAGCTGAGCTACAGCTGTACCCTGGTTACAGACACAAGTGCCCTTGCCCTATGCCCTCCAGAGCCTCTGGAAGGCAGACATGTGATGACTCACCTACATCCTGCAGCTTTACTTGGCATGAGGGCCCAAGTCCTCCAAGCTCAGGGCTCTCTGGGGTTGATGGAAGTATGGAGTTGGATGGGGTTGGTACGACATTCCTCAGCATGAGGGGCAAAGCAGAGGGGAACAGTCTAGCTCTTCTTCAGAAAGAGAGTACTCCTAACCTTAAAGGGGATCAAGACCCAGAGCCAGGATTTAACCCAAATTGATTTTGTCCAAAAGCCTACCTTCTTTTTACGGCACTGCAACTCAAAACAATGGGAGGAAGCATCTGACTGAATAAGTGATACTGGGATGACTGCATTACAAACAATTTAGAATTAAGTTTATTTTTTATTATTTTTTTTAAGTAGCCCCAACATGGGGCTTGAACTTATGACCATGAGATCACAACCTGAGCTGAGATCAAGAGTTAGGCATTTAACTAACTAAGCCACCCAGGAGCCCGTGGAATTAAATTGAGAAGACATCTTAGGCCATATACAAAAATAAACTCATAATCAAAAGTTAACTATTGAATGACAGGAAAACTAGCATAAATTAGCATTTGATATCAGATTTTTGATGAAACCACTTTCTAAAATTTGAAGGAGTTTAAATAATAGAAGAAACAGACAGACAAAAGTTACATGCAAAATATAAACATCAAGACAACAGTTATAAACAGGCAATGAACAAGAACAGATTTAAATGAGAAGAAAACAATCATAAACAAACACTTTGAAAGACCTGAACTTGGGGCGCCTGGGGGGCTTGATTGGTTAAGCATCCAACTCTCGACTTTGGAGATAAAGCTGAATGTCAGACTCTGTGCTGACAGCCGGAGCCTGCTTCAGGTTCTCTTTCTGCCCCTCCCCTCCCAAATAAATAAAATAAAATTTTTTAAAAAGACTTTGTACTTATACACAAAATAAACATTAACTAGTATTATTCCAAAGTATTACGTTTGAAAAAGAAGTAAGGTACATTAGTAAAGTTATAAAGAATAGCAATTTCTTGGGGCGCCTGGGTGGCTTAGTCGGTTAAAAAAGCGTCCGACTTTCGCTTAGGTCATGATCTCGTTGTTCTTGGGTTCATGCTCCGCGTCGGGCTCTGTGCCGACTGCCAGCTCAGAGCCTGTAGCCTGTTTCAGTCTGTGACTCCCTCTCTCTCTGACCCTTCCCTGCTCACGCTGTCTCTCTCTCTCTCCTAGAAATAAATAAAACATTAAAAAAAAAAAAAAGGAATAGCAATTTCTTACTGGGGAAAAAAAGTTTGACAATTTCTATGATGAATTACAGTCTACTTCTGGGACTTTACCTTAGGAAGTCTTTCAAGACAAAAGTTAGCTGAAATGACAGCATACCATGGAAGTAAAATATATGGGCATTTGAGTTTCAACATATCTGAGTTCAAATCCTGGCTACCTACGATTTACTCATTACAGAATCCTGAGTAAATAAGTTATCTCTAAGTTAGAAATGTAAAGTGCTTAGTGTTCAAGAAGTAAAAGCCAGTTAAAATTGACAAATAACTCCCAGCAGGTAAAAGTTGGAAACGAACAGTATTCAATATGAACAACAGTATGAAAATTAATGTATATAAATCAGGTGAAATATTAAGCAAACACTGAAAAAACAGTTATGACGACTCTGATGATGGACTATATTTAAGATGTGCTAAATAAATATATAATAAAAATCTTTCTATATTTACAATGATAATAGCTAAGTAAAACTTGCATACATGTAAACAAAGACTGGAAAAGAATGTGCGTTAATGAAAACCCTGCAGGTCATCTTATGGGGATTTAAAAGGTTTTCTTAAATGTTACCTTGTTTTTCTAATAAATGAAAAACATACGGGAAAACAACTGGCTGAGACTTCCAGCTTACAGTCTGGCATATAAGAAGCTTGAAAGTAGCCATCCTATTGTTAACGAGTAAAAACCTAAACGATCTGAAAACCAGCAACTCTTCTTAATGATATCAGAGAACTGAGGTCACAGGGCAAACCGCTGCATCTAAAATTAGAGAGACAGACAGGTGGACACAAAGAAGCAAACAAACATCCATGGGAGCCAGTACTACCACAGGAAAACTTCAAGCACAATGGACAAATTTGGAGGCTCAGGGCAGATAAGTCTAAGAGTTAAAAACCTCAGGCTTGGGGACAGGGTACGCACACCCTTGTGAGTTTTGCCTCCAAGAGCCCTACCAGGTTGTCCCAGTGACACTGGGGGAAAAAAATCTCCTGCTTCTGGAAGGGAGAAGGAGAAGGCAGCCAGTTGTTCAGGGGACTGCCCTCAAGAGAAATGAGCTAACCAGTTAAGGTGTTATCAGAGCCTGACTGACCTGAAGGGGAAATACCCACCTCCAGCTTCCTCTCACCATCCTGTGAACTTGTGAAATTCACAGTACAAGACGTGGGCTCCCCGCAAAACAGTGCAACTCCAATACCCAATTCCACTGGGCTGCAGGCCTGAAGAACACCCCAAAGCCTTGCCCCTTGACTTCATTTAAATTGCTTTGGCCCCCAGCTACAAGGAATGCTGGGAGAGTGCTGCATTACCATCTTGAATAAAATCAAGATTTTTGCCAGATAAAATACAGGAAACCGAGTTAAGCTTGACTTCTGAATAAACAAGTATATTGGGACATACTCATGCTAAAAATTATTCATTGCTTGTCTGAAATTCAAATTTAACTGGGAGTCCTGGGTGTCCTGTTTTGTTTTCCTAAATCTGGCAACTCTACCCATAGGGGACCAAGTAACTACTACCATGGCTTTTATGCTTATCACTTCCTTCAAAAGAAAAAAAAAAAAGCTTTATCGCCCAGTGGGAATCCTGAGGCATTATAGTTTAGCCTTCCTAATTTAAAAACGCTGATATATTGAGGTGCCTGACTGGCTCAGTCAGAACAGCACGCAACTCTTGATCTTAGGGTTGTGAGTTCAAGCCCCATGTTGGGTGTAGAGATTACTAAAAAAGTGAATTAAAAAAAAACTAAAACATTGATATAGCCTTTAAATCTCTTTTAATCTAGAATTTCCTTTCTGTCCCTTTTATTTCCATAAAACAAACTTGTTGAAGAAGCCTGGGCATTAGACCTGTAGATTTTCCAACAGAATGTGTTGTATTATCGCAGATGCATGGTGAGGTTCAAACTTTTCCTCTTTCCTTGGTATTTCTTGCAAACTGGCAGCTGGATCCAAGACTGGATCAGACTCCGTGTCCATTTGTTTGGCAGGGCTATGGGTGGGAGTGTAAGTTTCCTCATGAGACACGTGTCTAACTCTCTTCTCATAATCTTAGCACAAAACTTTGATACTTAATGCCTTTATCTGTTCACTGGGGATTGCAAAATGCTAGCTTTCTAATTTATCACTTACTTTTAGTTTTTAATTGGAATACTTTTTATAAAAAGACACTATTGTATCTGCTATTTGCTTATCTAGTGGTACAGTGCATATAGAAAAGGCAGGATAAATGCTAGATGCTCTCTCCCATTCTTTTTAAAATCAGTTTTCAAGATAATTAATTGGTTCTCTATTATTCTCTGAAGTTGACCAATTTTTTAAAGTACCATTTTTGAGTGGCTCAACTGGTGGAGCATGCCACTCTTGACTTCAGGGTTATAAGTTTGAGCCCCATGTTGGGTAAGGAGATTACTTAAAAACTTTTAAAAATCTTTTAAAATAGCATCATGAACTCATATATTTGAACATATTTTATGAGTTTCTCTCCATCTCAATTATTATCATTATTGAAAGTCAAAGTATCCCATCCTTGGCCAATGGCATCATTGGCCATCATTGGCCATCAAGTTAGCTATGGATTCCTCTTGATATTACCCTAGTAGTTTCTAATAGCTTCTCTGTAATCTGACATTAACTATGTCCCAAGCTTCTCTTGCATATTTCTTGGCTCAGGTCTAGAACTAGCCATTTCTCCAAAGAACCTGGGGACAAAGTTGATTCTCTGAAAAGACTAATGAAATTAAACAAATCTCCATCAAGACTGATCAAGGAAAAAAGCAACAAACATGCACATGAACATAAAGAAAAAATTAAAAGGGAACATAACAAAGATTTAGAACTAATTATCTGTTGCTCTAGAACAAATGTATGTTGAATGGATACGTGGATGAAATACATAACTTTCTAGTAAAATAAAATTTAACAAAACTAAGTCCAGAAAAGAAAAAAACTAAGCACACTCATTACCCAAGAAAAATTAAATTATCAAAGACTCTTCCCCAGAAGCACCAATCCTGGTCTGCTTTTTAGGGGAATTCTCCCAAACATTCAAGGAAAAGACACATAGTGTATCTTTTTTATATGAAGATATTTACACATACACATTTTACACAAACTGTTCCAAAACTTTTTAAAAAGATGGTATAACCTTGATACCCATGCTATATAAGGATAGTTCAAGAAATGAAAATAATGGTTGGCTCTGGCTCCTAAACACAAATGTAGGAAGCCTAAATAAAATTAATAAAAAACTGAATTACGCAATGTATAAGAAGAAAATCATCATCATGACCAAACTTTATCACCAGAATGATAAAGCATTTAATATGAAAAAGTATATCAACTTAATTCACTGTATTAACAGATTAAATGAAATGAAAATGGCACTTATCACTGTTTCTTATGTATATTGTACCGGAGGTCTCAGGTGATGCATTAAGCTAAGAAAAAGAAATAGAAAATATATAAGAACAAGAAAGGAAAGAATAAATTTTCACTGATGATATGATTATCTACAAAGAAATCAAGAGAATCCATAAGCAAATTATTATAATTAATAAGAAAGTAGAGTAAAATAGTCACATTTAAGACCAACATATGAAAATTAATTGCATTCTAATACAGTGGCCCCTTAAAACTAGAAAATGCAAAAAAATCAATAAAAAGTTAGGTACTTAGGAATAAATATAATAAATATAATGAAATATTTTTATTGAAAGACATTAAAGAAGAATAAAATAAAAGATATGCTTATGGCAAAAAGACTCAAATAATAAAAAGACACTGTTCTATCCACATTAACCTATAAATGCAACATAGTTCCAATTGAAATCCCAATAAGTATTTCATGGAATGTGATAAACTGATTCTATAATTTGTATGAAAGAGGAAAGGGCCATGAATAGATCTGAATAATGGCCCTTTAAAGACATCCTAATACCCAGAACCTGTAGGTACGTTGGGTTACATGGCAAAAAGGGAATTAAAGTTGCTAAAGATGCTAAAGTTTCCTGGGTGGCTCAGGTGGTTGAGCATCCAACTCTTGATTTCAGCTCAGGTCATGATCCTGAGCATCATGGGATTGAGCCCACATTGGGCTCCAATGTGAAGCCTGCTTAAGATTTTCTCTCTCTCTCTCCCTCCACCTCTCTCCCCTGCTTGTGCTTTCTCCCTCTCTCTCTAAAATAAATAAATAAATAACACACCCACACCCACACCCACATATATTTTAAAGGTTGCTAAAGAGCTGACTGTAAAATAGAGAGATTATCCTGGATTATGCAGGTAGGCTCAATGCAATCACCAGTGCCTTTATGAATGAAGTAGAAGAGGGAGAGCCAGAGGGATGGTAGCATGACAGGTCTTGGCCTGACACTGCTCACATTGCCAAGAATGTGGGAAGCCTCTAAAAGCTAAAAGGATTCTCTCTTAAGGCTCCAGAAAGGAATTCAGTCCTACCAGCATTATTTATGTTGTATTAAACCACCAAGTTTGTGGTAATCTGTTATAGCAGCAACAGGACAGTAATTACAATTGACAAGGTGGTTTCAAAAGAACAAAGTAGAAGGACTTCCCTATCAACATAAGACTTACTTTAAAAATACAGAAAATAAGAAAGAGCAGAGTCCAGAGACAGACCACATATATATGGAACCTTGATATATGACGGAGATGACATTATGGATCATTGGGGTAAGAGTGAACTATAACATAAATGAAAATGGATATTTTGGGAAACGGACTACAAAAATGGCTAGCAATCTAGCAATTATTCCTCTCTCCATATTCATGTTTCCTTATCATGTAACTCTTTTTTTTAAATTTTTTAAATGTTTTATTTATTTCTGAGAGAGAGAGAGGCAGCATGAGCAGGGGAGGGTCAGAGAGAGAGGGAGATACAGAATCTGAAGCAGGCTCTAGGCTTTGAGCTGGCTGTCAGCAGAGAGCCCGACGCGGAGCTTGAACCCACGAACCATGACATCATGACCTGAGCCAAAGTCGGACGCTTAACCGGCTGAGCCCCCTAGGCACCCCATTATCATGTAACTCTTAATGCCATCTTACTCAGAGTCTGAACTCGGCCCTATAACTTGCTTTAGCTGATAGGATGTTAGCAACGGTGATACACAAAGGCTTCCTCAATGGAGTTTGTCCCCTTTTGCAATCTGCTACCACCATCTGAAGCCGCCCAGAGACACCTGTTGAATGATGACAGGGAACTGATTTGGAGGCAATGTACCTGGCGCTCCAGAGGATAACCAGTCAGCTTCCAGGCGTGGAGCGACCTTGCTGACGAGCAACTGACCACAGCACATGAAGGAGCCCAGCTGAGGCCAGCCTCACAAGACTGTAAATTAAATAAATGGTGGTGGTTTTGAGTCACTGAGTTTTAGGGTGATTAATTACACAGCAAATCTAATTGATACAGATATTATATGGGAAAAACCCTTGGGCTGATATCTCCCATCACGTGTAGAAATCAATTCCTGGTAGACTAGACACTTAAATATGAAAAACTAAACTTTCTGATGAAAATATGGAGAAAGAAATCTCACCTCAGGTTAGGGAGAGTTTTCTCAATTAAGATACAAAGAGTATAAAATAGAAAGGAAAAGAATTGTCACCACATGTGACCACATCCCCAAACCCCAGAACTTTGCATCTCAAAAGTAACTATAAACAAAGTTAAAAGGGGGCGCCTGGGTGGCTTAGTCGGTTAAGCTTACGACTGACTTTCGCTTAGGTCATGATCTCGCGGTTCGTGGGTTCGAGCCCCGCGTCTGGCTCTGTGCTGACAGCTCGGAGCCTGGAGCCTGTTTCAGAGTCTGTGACTCCCTCTCTCTGACCCTCCCCTGCTCACGCTCTCTCTCTCTCTCCCCTAGAAATAAATAAAACATTAAAAAAAAAATTTAAAAAAAAAGTTAAAAGACAAAGTATAAGCATTCAGAATATATAAAGAATGTCTACAAATAAATAAGAAAAAGATATACACTCCATAAAGAAATGGGTATAAAAGAGGCAACTGACAGAATAAGAAAAAACAGATGGCATATCTATACCTGTATCTTCATTAGCAGTCAGAGAAATGCAAATGAGAAGCCATTTCACATTCACGTAGACTGGTAAAAAATTACAAATTTCATGATTGAGAATGTGGAGAAAGGGGAGTTCTTATAAACAGAATGTGGGACTATCAATTGGTACAGTAACTTTGGAGACCAATTTGGCAATATCTAGTAAAAATGACATGACCCACCCCTAGCCACATATACGTAAAAACTCACACAGGTGCACAAGGGGACATGCAAGAATGCTTAGAGAAATTTGTTTATAACACTGAAAAGGTAAAGATAAACCTAAATGTCCATCCCGTAAAGAATGGATAATGTGAGGCGCACCTAGGTGGCTCAGTCAGTTAAATGTTTGTGTTTCACTTCGGCTCAGGTCATGATCTCACAGTTTCTGAGTCTGAGTCCCGTGTGGACTCTGTGCTGACAGCTCAGAGCCTGGAGCCTGCTTCAGATTCTGTGTCTCCCTCTCTCTCTGCCCCTCCCCTGGCTCATCATCTGTCTCTGTCTCAAAAATAAATAAAAACATTAAAAAAATTTTTTTAAAGAATGGATAATGTGGGAATTATAAACACAGAATTCAAGATAGTGGTTACCTCTATGGCATCAGGCATGGAAAATGCATTGAGGGGAGGGATCCACAGGGAGCTTCACTGTATTTTTAATGAATTTCTTGAGCTAGGGGCTGGGTACATGTGTTATGAATCAACATAACTGGGTTTGAAAGATGCTATAAATGTTAAATATAAATAAATTTTTAAGTGAATAAAACAATACATCACAGGTAAGCTACGAAGAGGAACTCAAAGGTTATGATACAGAAGGAGGTTCAAGGGACTAAACTCTTAATAAAAAGATTACACCCCAGCAGTTCTGTTTGGAACCCTGGGAATCATTCAAAGAGTCTGCCCCAGAGTGGATTCCTTGTTTCGCTCACCCCGGGAACAGATTACAAGCAAAACAAAACAATAAGGCATTAACATCTGTGCCAGGCGCCTTAATAATAAAACTGCTTTTCACTGGTTTTGCTTCAAGCCTATTTCTGAGCTTTGGTAATTTGCAGTCCATCAATTTAATGAGAAGCAAACAAAATCAATTTAACTTACTTTATTCAAAGAACCATTTTACTTTATATTGTATTTTCTGCTCTGTGTATGTTCACATATTTTTTATAGCACGTTTCCTGCTGTACGGTTTTGAATGTTGGTTTTAAAAAGAATATTCTACATAGATATCCTTTTTTGGTTATTGTTGCTTGCTTTCTGTTCGTTTTTAAGGTACATAATTTCAGTTTTCTTTTATTTCAGCCAATTTTCTTTTCAGCCATTCTATATCACAAATAACCTTAATTCATTTCTTCATTTGATAACTAAACACTTCACCTCTTGATAAAATAGATTTGTGAAGTAATTTCTTACAAGTTCAGCTGGTGTTTCGCTTTTTAAATAATCACAAGGATTTTTAGTGTCTTTGTTAGTTTACTGAAATTAAAACATACTATCATAATTTGGAAACCTGAGGAGTTATTATTACTTTAGAAGCTGCCTGTTTTAAATCTTTAGGGAATATATTTTCTCTAGGCACTATATTTGCAACTCTTACTAAGTTACCTGGCTGCCTGGATATTCTCTTCACCCAGACGGAAGAAAGCCACCAAATAACTCTCATAATATCAGATAAGAGTATTGGGTATAGAGAAACTCTGATGACCAGCTTTGCTCTTTTGTTTCTTTGTTTGTTTTACTATTTATTTATTTTATTAAGTAGGCTTCACACCCAGCACAGAGCCCAATGTGGAGCTTGAACTGATGACCACGAGATCAAGACCTGAGCTGAGATCAAGAGCTGGATGCTTAACCAACTGAGCCACTCAGTCATTAGAGCTCTGTGCTTTAGAAAGCATATTATCATGTTAGCCTTTTCTTAAAATAAATAAATAAATAAAAACAAAACCAAAAAAACCCTCAGGCTTATTCTTCCCTTTGATCTCCTTCCATGGATAAAGAAACAAAATCAAACAAAAA
The DNA here is from genome assembly GCF_003009895.1 of Hyaena hyaena. NCBI lineage: Eukaryota > Metazoa > Chordata > Mammalia > Carnivora > Hyaenidae > Hyaena > Hyaena hyaena. The sequence goes on along the minus strand of NW_024080841.1, from coordinate 2,276,416 downwards.
ATTCCAATAAAACATCTAACAAATAAAATTCCATGTCTACCACCAATCAAAGTAATAAAGAATGTGGCTAATGCTTACTAGGTCTGCATGAAGGGCCCTGGAGAAATCACAGCAGAGTCCTGTAATCTCAACTGGACTGAAAGGAGTTGCTCTCAGCACCTGCTAATCCTGGGGACAAGGACTGTCATCACCTCTGCTGAATCATCACACCAAGTACACAGTGGAACATTGCACCCTGAACCAAAGATACAAAGGTGAAAGCAAGTTTAAATAGTCTCAATGACTTTTCCCCTTGCTAAAGGACAGAATCCAGTCTGTTGACAATTTATTCTTTTTGCAAAACCAGTTAATCTAAACTCAGGGGACTGGTCACAATTCATAGCACAGTTTTCACCACACTTTATGTGGAGTGATTTTGTCCGTGATCCTTTTGACACAGAAGTAGGCACAAGGTCCCAGGAATGGACTAACCATCTACAGTCTGTGCTGCCAATGTCAAACTAGTGGCCTTAAACCTGTAAATCCAAACAAATCAACAGTATTACTTTGGTTAACAGGTAATCACACTTTTCATTGTTAACTGATGCCTCTACCATGAGTACAGAGCTAGCGGTTCCCAAGTCAGGCTGCAAACCAAAATTAGGTAACAGCTTTAAAAAAAAATATAGGTACCTAACTTGTCGTAACTCACTGATTCAGAAGATGTGGCCTGGGGCCTAAGCAACTGTATTTTTAAAAAGCTTTCCAAGTGATTTTGATACAATGGTAGTACAGACTGTCACATGGATATTGACATAAAAAATACTACCTGATAGAGGAGGGTGGGGTCCATGCTTCTCAGAGACAGGATGACAAAGAACAGGACTGCTCAAAGCCACACAAAGAATATTTTGCATCCTTCTGAAACATCAATTTCACTTGACCGGTAAGTTTAAAATGTCATTTTTTATTTAGGGTGGTGATTACATAGGTATATACAATTGTCAAAACTTATTTATGAACCCTTAATTGCATGTTTAATTTACCTCATAAAAAGATAATACTTAGAATATGGATACATTTTGGTGTGGAAATGCAAAATCTGCATTTATATTTTAGAGGAACTCTGAGACATAAAAGAAATACCTTAGGCGTAGTCCCCGTATCCAGGAAGGCAACTATTTCACTCCTTTCCGTTTAGAGTCGGAGGTTAGGGTTTGAACCGCCAAAAAAAGAAGGTCTTTTGGAAGGCCAGCACTACGGTTGGAAGATCTCTGGATTTAGAAATCCTTTCACTTCCAATGCTTTTCATTCATTCCTCTACCCATGGCCCACTCCCCTCTCCTCTCTCTACCTTCCGCATATTACTTGTCTTTTTGCTTTGAAACACTCCAAATCCTCAAAAATTTAAAGTTCCACTCCTTGTTATGTAGGTTTTGTTACTCAACTGGTAGTTTCAAAACCTGGACAGACTCTCAGAAATCACACTACAAACATCTTTTTCGCTCAAAAATGCGTTTTAAAAGGTTACCAAGCTACAGGGAATGGTGGTAGACAGGGACTAAATCTAAAAATCATGAAAACCCACATTTCCTGATTTTGGAAAGACAAGAATGGAGAGTAGAGAGGAAGAGTGGGCTGGTAGCAAAGGTTAGAGAAAACAATGGTCAAATTTAACTAGGTTCGAGGGGCTAAACAGTGAGTAGAGTACAAGTTGGGGATTCTGAGGAATAGCGTGGGTCCAGCGGCTCTGGCAAAATTACTTTCTCTTGGTTGGAAATTCGGGGTCCTCATCTATATGGGGTAAACAGTAAACCCGTCAATGGATTTAACTAACGTGCATTGATGACTATGTTTCACGAACTGCATAGCTGTGAAACTTCTTCAGAGTTACAAAAGAGTGTGTAAACCAAAAAGCGTGTAGTAAAAGCCTAGAACACAGTGGACGCAAAAACACGACACGACCCTAACCCAACTTCGCACAATGGTAGGCTCCACCCCGCCCACCCCGGTCCCAGCAGCCTTTGCGAAGCCTGCCCTAAGCCCTTAAAGCGCCCGGGGGGTTGGAGGCGAGAGCGCGCGCCACGCCCCCTTCCACGTGCGCTCCTAGCCCTCCTTCCGCCCCCACTCTGCGCGTGCTCCACTCGCCTCCGCGGACCCCCAAATGCCTCGGGATAGCAGTCACTCAGGGGCGAGAAGCCTCAGAGGTTCCGTGTCTCACCTGCTTGGCATAGGACGCAGCCTCCTGCTAGTCCCGCCTCCTTCTGGCACTCTGGCCCCGCGAATGGAGGACGTGAGAAAAGAGCACGGCTCTGATAGGAGAAAGAGCGTGTTTACATTCTCAACTCACCCAGCGAGCCGACTGATTTAAGCCCCGCCTTTTCCTTCCCGCTAGCCACAGCGGTTGGTTGCCTTACTCCTGTCAGTCAGAGGAACGGGTTCCACAACTGGCGCGCGGCTGTTCCCTCCGACTTTACTTAGCAGGGCGTCTGCGTGTCAGCTTGCTGTTGGCTGCGAGAGTATCTCGAACTTGTAGGTGAAACATGTCGGAGAGTAACCTAGTTGCGCGTAGCGACGTAGACGAGGAGCAGGTTTCTGGTGCTGAAGTCATCGCACAGGCCCTGAAAACGCAAGTAGGGCGGACTCCACATCGAAGGGCTCCTACGGAAGCCGGAGGGGGGCGGAGACGTTGTCTTGGAGACGAGGAGAGCGGTGCGGTGGGAGGGGGGAGGTTTTCCTTGAGGCTTTCCTTTTAGCGCCCCTGGAGGGAACGGTGTGGCGGGGGCCTGGGCATTTACTCCCCTGTTCTTGACCCTCAGCATGTGGAGTACATGTTTGGCATCGTGGGTATCCCAGTGACCGAAATCGCCATTGCGGCCCAGAAGATGGGCATCAGATATGTCGGGATGAGGAATGAGCAAGCGGTGAGTATGGACAATGAGGGCCGAAAGCGTTATTGGGAATGAGTCATAACAGCGGCATACATTCATCGCACACACTCAGCCCTTACCACAGTTCTTCACGCCATCTAGTCGCAATAATCCTATAAAGCAAGAACTGTTATTAATCCTAGTTGACGCAGAGAGGTTAAGTAATTTGCCCGAAGTGACAGTCGGTAGTGTCAGAAGACAGGATTTGAACCCAGGTATTCTGGGGTCTGGAGTCCATGCTCTTGACACTGCACTGGATTGTCCTCTGCCAAGTCTAGAGGGTTGGAATCGAAAGGGACGCTGTCCCGGTCTGAATCCAGTCCCTATGTCCTCTCATAACTACCTGTTATGATGTGTCTCTTTCTGTCTGGTCTGACTTTCCTTTTAGACTGTGAGATCCAGGGGAGGAGGGATATTATTTCTTCTTGACACATCTGTATCCCCAGTGGCTAGCAGACGGTAGGTGCTCAGGCGGTTCCTCCGAGAAGAACGGGTGAAGGCCAAATCTCATGTTATATAGTAGATGGCCCTGCAAGGAGATAGTATTGCAAATGGTAAAACCATGATTAGAACTCCGGTGTCCTAAATCCCAGTCCAGTCCTCCTTCCACCACATCATGGCTTATTTGGAAGCAAAAGAAAGGAAGATAAGACATTTTGTCAACCCAGTCTCAGCACTTACTGTGTGCTGGTTTAAAAAATCAAGAAACTACTTCTGCAGTATTATATCCTGTCAGTCTGTCTAAAGCTAAGTATTCCTGCTCTGCACTCTCACTGTTGCTCTCTAATTCAGGCTCATATAATCTGTTGCCCAAACAGCTGCCTTGACCTTCTTAAGTGGTACCCTTTCTCTGCCATTAGATGTCGGCTCCTAGAGGGCAGGAATTGTGGTTCATTTGTTACATCCCCGTAGTGCCTGGCTTGGTTGGCGCTTTTGCGTGATGTAAACTCTTACCACATTATTTATTAATTGAATGACAATCCTTAAGTATAAGATTTGAGGAGTATGGTTTTTTACAAATCTTAAATCAGGTCTTGAGTTTGTATCATTTCTATATCTTCTTGGAACAATATTCTATTCTGTCGTCTATATGAGAAGATAAAGCTATTGACCTATTAATAAGTCAGTAAATAAAATATGAGGTAAAATATAAGTTATTTATATATATGAAATATATCTTATATTTTACTGTTTTTATGAAGGTGGAATGTCTGGTTTCTTCTTCAGACACCACATATTTACTGAGTACATAACCAGGTACTAGTGTTTAAGTCTTCCTCTGACTATTGGAAAGAGTCACATGCTTGAAGGAAATAGGTACCAGGAATGTCTTACAGGTATCTGAAACCCATGTCTGGTTTTGAATTCATTGCCTTTTCCCTCCAGATGGGCTCTTCCCTCTGTATTCATTATTTGAGTCAGTGGCACTCTGATTCACCTAGTCAGTCAAGCAAGCTCAAATCTAGAGGGATAGATTTCAATATTTCTTTCAGGAATCAGGTTTAGTATTGATCTTTAAGCTGAATTTATTATAATGTGACAGTTTGGGAAGGTGAAGTAATTCTAATAGTATAATTATAAATGTATGTATAAGGGGCACCTGGGTGGTTCTGTCAGTTAAGTATCCTGTTCTTGATTTTGACTTAGGTCATGATCTCATGATTCATGAGATCGAGCCCCATGTTGGACTCTGGGCTAACAGGGCAAAATCTGCTTGGGATTTTCTCTCCCTCTCTCTACCCCTCTCCTGCTCTTGTGCATGCATGAGGTAGCTCACTCTCTCTGTGTCTCAAAAATAAATAAGTAAAACAAAAAAATGTACTTATAAGGAATGGTGCATATAGAGGCACCTGGGTGGCTCAGTTGGTTGAGCATCCAAATTCAGCTCAGGTCATGATCTCATAGTTCTTGGGTTTGAGCCCAGCATCGGGCTCTATGCTGACAACTCAGAGCCTGAAGCCTGCTTCGTATTCTGTGTCTCCCTCTCTCTTTGCCCTTTCCCCACTCGTACTCTCTCTTTCTCAAAAATAAACATTAAATATATATATATTTATAAATATATACATATGTATATATATATACACAAATATATACATATGTATATATATATATACACACATACACATAAAGGAATGGTACATATAAAGGATGACTGGTTCTGAGTGGGACAGAGAAGATTACCCATAAAGGCAATGTTTGTTCATGCTGTTCCATCAAAATAGCTTAAAGGCACAGTGAGCTGTGAGACTGAATAGGTAGACCAAGGGGAGGTTATAGAAAGTCTGTGGCTGGAAAAGGAATGTGGACTTTTTTAGTAGGCATTGAATGAGACCTTAAAGGTTTTTCTAAATGGGTGGAAGACATAATTAGACTTGTGTAATTAGAAATCACGGTAGTGCAGAGTATGGATCAGCAGGGCAACTTGAAGTTTTATTTTGGTCCCGATAATCTCAGTGGAGGGCCTCTGAAGGTTCCAGGTGCTTTATTGGGCATATAGAATGTGGAGTACATACTTCGCTTGTACTTGAGGAGCTTATAACCTGGCTGTAGAGACAGACATAAACAGACAATTTTATTATAATGTGGTAAGTGCTGTGATAGAGATCTATTCCGGTGCTATGGAAGGGCAGAAAAGGGTACTTAGCTCAGCCTGAAGCTTCAGAGGTTTTCTGGAGGAGACGATCCCTGAGCTGTCTTGAGGGACTTGATGGATGAGTCGGCATTAACCAGCTAGGAAGGAGAAGAAAGGCTCTTCTGGAGACGATTCTTAGATGTGGGCTTGCTTAACTGACTGGGGGGGCGGGGATGCACAGCACCACTGACTCAGGTCGGGAATACAGGTGGAAGAGCCAATTTGGAGGGAAAAGATAATAAATTCAAATTTGATGAGTGTGCGATGCTTGTAGGACATTCCCAGTACATAGTACCCTCAGTTAACCTGAGTCTGCAGCACAGAACTCAGGAAGACTTTTTTTTTTTATTTCTTTTTTTTAATGTTTTATTGATTTCTGAGAGAGAGAGACAGCATGAACAGGGGAGGGTCAGAGAGAGAGAGGGAGATACAGAATCCAAAGCAGGCTCCAGGCTCTAGGCTCTGAGCTGTCAGCACACAGCCCAACGTGGGGTTCGAACCCATGAACCGTGAGATCATGACCTGAGCCGAAGTCAGATGCTTAACCAACTGAGCCACCCAGGTGCCCCAGGAAGACTTAACTAGTGCCTGAATTCAGCTTAATGACAGGGTGATGAAAGGAGAAAGTGAGATCAGACTCAGAAGCCATTCAAGAGGCAGAAGAGGACTTGGCGTCCAATTACATGTTTGTTCTAAACAGAAAGGCGTAGTTGGTTGTGGACGGTTGTGACTTGATTGTCTTTCATCAGATCCTCAGAGAAATCGAGACCTACACTGACCAGCTTTCCAAGGAAGAGGCACACTGTTAGGAATGTAACAGTCACTGAGAACGAACTGCGTGTGGGCAGTATTCTGAGTGTTTTCCATGTGTTAACTGATTTCATTCTCCTAGCAGTGCTGTCAGGTATGTTCATTTCACAGATAAGGAAGCCAGGGTACAGAGTAACTTACCAAAGTTACAGAGCAGAAAGCAGGGGAGGCAAGATTTGAATCAAAACAATTCAGCTCTAGAGTCTGCTCTAAAGTACTACACACACAGCTTTCTGCTTGTGAGTGGAGGTAATTTGGTAGAGAAATACATGTTTTATGATCATCAAAAGAGCTCCTTTTCAACTTTTGACATTTGCTACCAGAGGGATATAATTTTTGGTACATGCTGTTTTGTATTTTGCATTCTGTCGCAGTAGTCTGTGCCCTGCTTTAGTAAGTGGACAGTGTTCTTCCTTGTCCAAATAAGTATTCGTATTGCAACAGACATTATATTTTCAGCACTCACATTTTTTGGAGTTGTCTTATTATTACCCCATGTGAATTTTACCTTATGTGCAAAAGGGAAAAGCTATAAGGGCCCATGGAGAATAGTAACACAGATGGCACAGAGCCTTTGTGTGCTTTCTTACTTGGGCGTATGGTAGTGGTGTAAGTTAAGATTATGATTCATAAATATTTATTTTTAATTGTTTTACCCTTATGTCCTAAACATGTATTTAAGTTCAGTCTAATACGCATAAAGTTGAGTGGACGTTAGAAAATATCTTTTTATTATTTTTTTAAGTGAGAAGAAATAATACTAGAAAAAGATGTCCCAGATTAAGAAAAAGGATTTATTTGAGAGTGCATTTAGCAGTTTTTGAGGTTATCTGTATTTAATTTAGTACGTCCCCCTTTTTCCTGTGCAGCTGAAGTGTAGTTTAAAAGTAAAAACTAACTGGGGCACCTGGGTGGCTCACTTGGTTAAGCATTCAGCTTCCGCTCACCTTGTGATCTCAGGGTTCAAGAGTCCAAGGTTTGGATACTTTGTTCCCCTCTTTCTCTGCCCCTCCCCCACTCCCTCCTCCTTTCTTTCTCTCTCTCAAAAATAAACATAAAAAAATAAAAGTAAAAACTAACCATATGGAGCCATAAAGGGAATCTCAAGAAAGCTCTGAAGATTGAAGACATATAGTATATGTAACCCGACCACGTGGAAATAAATTTAGTAACAGAAAGGTAACTAGAAAATCCCCAGACTTGAAAGTGAAATAACACATTTGATAGTTTGTAAAAATTTTAAAAGATTGTTAAAATCTAAAAATCTTTAGGGCAGACTGGTCAAAAATGAAAGAGAAAATACAAATTACTAATAGCAGGAATGAAAAAGGACACATCACTATGAACCCTAATTAGCCAATGGATTGTGGAAGAAATCACAGTAGAAAATAGGAAATATTTTGAATTGAATGATAAAAGATGAGATTTCAAACTTGTAAAGTAGAGCTAAAGCAGTTCTTAGAGGAAATGGCTTTAAGTAAATCTATTACTAAAAAAGATTTAAAAATCCGTGCTTTAAGCTTATATTTTAAGAAGCTAGAAGAAGAAAACTGAATTCAACCCAAAATTAAAGAAGTAAAATAATAAATACAAGAGCAGGAATCAGTGAAATAGAAAACATATTAACAATGGAATCAACAAAGCCAAAAATTGGTTCTTTGAAAAGATTAATAAATTTGATAAATCCTCTAGTAAGACTGATGAAGAGTAAAAGAGAGAAAACACAAATTCCTAATATTAGGGATAAGATAGAGAGCATTTTTGTTGATCCTGCAGATATTATTAAGAGTATATTATTGATAAACTAGATGATACAGATAAATTCCTTGAAACACTAAGACCTAGATTAGATATCTAAACCATTACTTGACACTTACAGGTAGAACATTACTTGTTAAAACTGAAAGTGTTCCAGTTCCTCCTTTACCACCCAGTTCTAGTTTTTATTTAATCATAAGTGTATATACATGTACTTAACTGTAAGGATCCAAATATGCTTAAGTCCCAGTATTTTTTCTTTGTAGGCTTGTTACGCTGCCTCTGCGATTGGATATCTGACAGGCAGGTAAACTCAAGTCTATGTTTTATTTCAATTTCTTTTAAAAGTGGTCCTAGAGTTTCTTAAGGAATTACTTTAGGGGCACCTGTGTGGCTCAGTAGCTTAAGCATCCGACTTCGGCTCAGGTCATGCACTCACACTTTGTGGGTTCAAGCCCTGAGTCAGGGTCTGTGCTGACAGAGCCCAGAGCCTGCTTCAGATTCTGTGTCTTCTCTCTGCCTCTCCCCCGCCCCCAAAATAAATAAACATTGAAAAAAAAATTTTTTTTAAAAATCACTTTATAAATATAAAATGGCAAACTGAATTATTGGGAGATACTTTTTCCTTGAGTGTTTTGAAGTTAGAAAGTCACATTTAAGGTAAAGCATTCAAATTAAATTTTTAAAAAGTTTGAGGCAGATCATTCCATTTCAGAATTACTTTCGGTCAGATATCAATTGACATATTTCTCTATTAAAATTTTTAAAGACCTTTTTCCACATAAAAATGTACTCAGCATCAAAAATTTGCAGTTAAATCGATTGGGCCCAAATATAACCTCTTCAAAATGTGAAGAGGTTAGTTAAATACAGTGTGAAGATGATAGGTCTCTTCTTTCTTGCAGGAAGACTGATACAATCTTTCTTTTGTTTCTTTTATAATTCCCAAAATATTCTAATAATTGCTTTACCAATTGTAGTAAAGACCTGTATGTCCTTCCTTTGAAGTCCAAGAAAATTGCCATCTTTCCCCCTAAAGTGATATTAATCACCCGTTACACTTGACCTGCATTTAATAAAAGAAATTCTGTTTTGTTTCTAGGCCAGGCGTATGCCTTGTTGTTTCTGGCCCAGGTCTCATCCACGCGTTGGGTGGTATGGCAAATGCAAACATGAACTGTTGGTAATTAAATTGTTATTACTGAAAACACTTCCTTAAATGCTGATGTGTGATTTTACCTAGTGGAGCAACCAGATCTGGAGTGAGAAGATCTGGAATCAAGTGCTTGAGGGAATGGCTTGGTAAAAAACTAAACTAAGAATAGTATTAGGAAGAACAACAACAACAACAAAAATCAGTAATCTTACTTAGAGGCAAACACAACATTTTTGAGTTTTTGGAAAACTTATGTGTAGAAGCATGTGGGAATACATGTATACTTAACTCATTAAGTCTGCCCTGTGTGTAAACTCTCTTTCAAGTAACATCTTCTTTCATTAAGACATAAGTGTTTCTAGGGACACCTGGCTGGTTCAGTTTGTAAAGCATGGAACTCAATCTCAGGGTCATAAGTTCAAGCCCTACATTGGGCATGCAGCCTACTTTAAATATATATATATATATATATATAAGTGTTTCTGAACACATATGTAGAAGCATATGATTTATTTCATAGAAACTAGACAGTGTATAATATGTCATTCATATAACATCCTCTGAAATGTAAACTTATGTGTAGAAGCTTGTGGGAATAGACTTGTGCTAACTCATTAAAACTATATACTGTGTATAAACCTTAAACACACACACACACACATTTTGGAGTGTGTGTGTGTCTGTGTCTGTGTGTATGTGTCTCTCTTTATATGTGAATGTGTGTACAGTTCTCTTTAAGTGCAGAATTATTTTTAAAACACCCCAGCCAGTATGTACAAATGTATCCAATTCTTGATCCTGTTTTGCATAACTAGCAAGACAATTGAAATTCTTACATTTTTTTTTAGTTTGCTTTATAAGCCCTTTAGTACTTACTCTTTGACCTTGCCCTTAACCCCATCTTTGGGGTTAGCCAATAAGGTCATGTTAAAGGGAGTTATGTTCTAGTCAATTCATAAAATATTTACTCTTCCTTCATACTAAGAAGTATCATCCTAGAATGAAGGAAGAGTAAATATTTAGGTATTATTTAGACCAGTGTCCTGGTAGGAAGGATGTTGTCCATTTTCTTTATGCCTTCTCTCCTTTCTTCTTATATAGTTTAAAAGTAAAAACTAACCATATGGAGGCCATAAGGGAATCCCAACAAAACTCTAAAGATCAAAAATCTACAGTACTTGGAATTCTTGAGGAAATGGTTTTAAATGAATCTGTTACTAAAGAAGACCAAAAGTCCATGCTTTAACCAGTAAGATCATGTTAGAGAGGGTTATGTTCTAGTCAATTTATAAAGTATTTAATCTTCTCTCATATTCCTAGAAAATGAATATTCCTAGAAAATGAATATGAGAGAAGATTATTTTAGATTAATGTCCTAGGAGGAGGGCATTGTTCACTTTTTTGACATATGCCTTCTTTCCTTTCTCCCTTCCTAGTCTTTCTCTTTCTTTACCTTCTTCAGGGTCTGGGGTTTTTTTTGATAACTTTAAGTTTGCTGTAACTTTTCTCCTCCTTGAAGGATAAGAAATTTATTGGTGTGGAATTTCTCTCACTCCATCGTTTCCAAATAGACTCACTTAGGAAAGTGTGAAAAAAAATTGTTTCCTTCTCTTAATCCCAAGACTAATAATGGGAAGGGAATAAAAATTTATTTTACATTACCATACCTAGAGGTTTGGCATCAGCATCCAGAATGGCTTGGGAAGAGGGAGACATGGAGTAAAAGCAATTCCTATAGATTTCAGGTTTTTCTGAAATTAAGAAATTAAAGAAATTCTCTCATATCAGGTTGCCTCCTTCCTAAATCTTTAGTTTGTTGAAATTTTCTCTCTCAATGTACATTGCTGTTTATTAATTGGGCACTTTCCTATTTTACTTTTTATCTCATTTGTAATTCTCTTTTAAAACAACGAATATTTCAGGCCCTTGATTGTGATTGGCGGTTCTTCTGAAAGAAGTCAGGAAACTATGGGAGCCTTCCAGGAGTTTCCTCAGGTACCCAACTCTAAAATTGTTGTTACAGAGTTTAGTAGCATAAATGTATGCCATTAAGATTTAAGGAGAAAAATGAAAGATTTAAGGAGAAGAAATTAAAACAATCTGTAAAATAAACATGACAATAAAATAGACCTACCTGAGATAATTTAGAAGTTATTTTCCTTAACTGCAAGACAATCTCAATGTGGATATTTAAGAAACTTAGGTTCTGCCTGCTTAGGAGCAGTCTTCCAAGAAATACATCCTTTTTTTTTTTTTTTAATGCTTATTTTTGAGAGAGAAACAGGGCGCAGATGGGGAGAGGCAGAGAGAAAAGGAGACACAGAATCTGAAGCAGGCTCCAGGCTCTGAGCTGTCAGTAAAGAGTCTAATACACGGGGCTCAAATTCAGGAACTGCGAGATGATGGCCTGAGCTGAAGTCGGATGCTTAACTCACTGAGCCACCCAGGCATCCCAAGAAATACATCTTTTTAACAGGCTTTTAAACTCTGAAAATAAGTCTTAAAGATGCAGGAATAAAAATGGTGTAGGACAATGCCTCTCAAACTTTAGAGAAGTAAAAAGTTGAGAGGGAAAAACCCTACTTAAAATGACTCTCCTTAAAAATAAAATGACTGTCGGTAGATTCTGGACAAATTCATTTTTATCTTAGAAAGCTGAAGGAAGGAAAGTATTTAAAAATTTCTAAAAACTTAAAAGAATTTGTCAACAAGATGCTATAGTGAGGGGCGCCTGGGTGGCTCGGTTAAGTGTCCGACTTCGGCTCAGGTCATGATCTCAATGGTTTGTGGGTTCGAGCCTCGCATCAGGCTCTGTGCTGACAGCTAGCTCAGAGCCTGGAGCCTGTTTTGGATTCTGTGTCTCCCTCTCTCTCTGACCCTCCCCTGCTCATGCTGTCTCTATCTCTCTCTCAAAAATAAATAAAATGTTAAAAAAAAAAAAAAAGATGCTATAGTGGGATTTCTTTTTTGCTTTTTATACATTTATCAGAGATACAAGAGAGGTGTTCATAAATACTTGCATAAAACAAAACACTACAGGTTTAAGAATCATTGTAGAAATAAATAGGTGAGAGTGAATGATTAATTTTAAGATAAGAATATATTTACCCATTTGCAGCACAAAGTTATGGCCAAAGTTAAAACCATTAGGCAGAGTCTAACTCATTAATCAAAGTCATTGTGCGAAATTCAAAATATAACACAGAATTTTAATATGATTTAAATTATTGTAAAATATTAGATCTTGGTATAGTTTGATGCAAACTTTATATTTTTATCCTCTTGAAAGGAAATTGAAGTTTTACTTAGTTAATGGCAAAGAATGACAATAGTTATTTAAAAGATACTGATGCATTTACACTCTCACCAGCAGCTTAGGAGAGTGCTTGTTTTCCTGTGTGGAGGTAGACACTGAGTATTATTAAACTCTTTTTTGCTAGTCTGAGAAATGAAAATGGTGTCTTGTTTTTTATTACTGAGGCATAAGTTTGATTGTGCTTTACATTTCATAGGCTTTTCAGAAACAGCTGAAGTAATATATTTTCTTCATCTTTTCTCTAAACTTAATAGGAAGTAATGAGTTAACATTTTGTCTTTCTTCAGAAGAGTAATATGATTTATGAGCTGAATTTTAAGAGATTCTTTTTTTTCTGCATATAGGTTGAAGCTTGTAGATTATATAGCAAGTTCTCTGCCCGGCCAAGCAACATAGAGACTATTCCCTCTATTATCGAGAAGGTAAAGTATTTAATTATAGGTCCTCCAAGTCAATTGGTTTTTCTCATTTGCTCATACCTGTGTTATTTTTATTTTCAATAAAATGAGCAACAATTTGGTATATATTCAGGCTTTCAAAAATGATATTGTTAAAGAGCGATGTACGTTTTTGCTGTTTGCTGTCCTTTAATTATAGAAACAGATCAAATAAATTATTTTTGAAAAAAGTTTCTCATTCAGCTTTTTAAATTATTTTTTAAATTACAGAAAAGTAAAAAGAAAGCTAAAAGGAAACCCTAGTTCCCTTTTTGTCATGCTTTTGCAAAATATTATTTTTGAAAATTAGTACTAATGCATATAAAACTGTGTCTTAGTTGACTAAACAGCATAGAATAAATTAATTTTAGTTAACCAACATTGGTATGTGGAGTTATGTTTAAGCTGTTTCAATACCATGTGTTATAGGAACCATGTGACACATATTAAAGCATCATAGTTTCTCAAACCTTGGCCAAGTCGTTAGTATTAGAAAGCAGGTAAAAGTACACGTTATGAAGACTTGACAGGCAGAGAGCTTGGTGGGTAATTTCTAAGACTAACGTGTGCTACATCATGAATTTTAAAACCCTTAGCGAGTATTTTCTTTCCTATCTCTCCCCTTTAAAAAGAATACTTAAAAAGTGTATTTTCTATGTTTGTTTATTATTGAGAGACAAGAGAGACAGAGCATGAGCATGGGATGGGCAGAGAGAGGGGGAGACACAGAATCTGAAGCAAGTTCCAGGCTCCTAGCTGTCAGCAAAGAGCCCGACATGGGGCTCAAACTCACACGCTGTGAGATCATGACCTGAGCCAAAGTCAGACGCTTACCTGTCTGAGCCACCCAGGTGACCCTTTGCACATTTATTTTAAAATAATTCTGTTTTATTTACTTTTAAGAGACAGAGAAAGGTTGAGCAGGGGAGGGGCAGAGAGCGATAGGGAGGCACAGGATCCGAAGCAGGCTCCAGGCTCTGAGCTGTCAGCGCAGAGCCCGACGCCAGGCTTGAACTCAACAAACTGCAAGATCATGACCTGAGTTGAAGTCAGATGCTTAACGGACTGATCCACCCAGTCACCCCTAAAAATAAATACTTTTAAAATATATACAATCAACTGAGGGCATTTCAATTTTAGTTAAAATTGTTTATTTCTCCAGCTAAGGATGTCCAGAAAAATTAAAGTTGTATTCCCTTTACAATTTTTAATTGTCTTTGAGTGAATTGTGTTACTCAATTATGTAATGAGAATTTTAAAATATTTCCTTTTATTTGTAATAAATTTAGGCAGTAAGAAGCAGTACTTATGGTCGTCCAGGTGCCTGTTATGTTGATATACCTGCAGATTTTGTGAACTTGCAGGCGAATGTGAATTCTATAAAGTAAGTAATAGTGACACTGGAGTTCGTTCTTAATTGTATTATTATAATGCTTAACTTTTTAACAATTTACCTAGCAGTTTATAAATTAATCTTCATCTCTCTTAACTTTTGACAATTTAATAATTAAACTAAATCCTGGCCTAAAGGTTTAATTCTTTTAATCAAAATGGTATTACTTAGTAATTTTGGGGGGCATTAATTATTAAGTGAAATATATGGAGCTTCCTGAACACTTATCTGAAATTATTCTCCCAGTAATTATAAATAATACATCCCCATTAATGTAGGAAGGATTATGTAGAGTCTTCTTAGTGTAAACCAAGAAATAAGGTGACTGTTGAATAATTCTTTAGGACTCTGCCTAAAAAATTTTAGTCTTTCCCTCTGTCTCTGTGATTTAAAAATATTCCAACCCAGGTGTTACTATGATTTGCCATGTTCCCTTCTTCCTTAAATAAACACTGAGTGAATAAAAAGTATAAGAACATTTTTTACTGGTATCTAAGTCACCTCTGATAAGGATGGATACCTAGGTTAACGCATTACCCTGGTACCATTTGGTGTGTTCTTGCTGTTGTGGACCCAGTGGTTCTCTAGTGACTACAGAGAGGCAGTGTGCATTTCTGTCTATTCAGTCTACCAAGGAAAATACAATTCCCTGGTGAGAGTCAGACAGAAAAGACATCTCCTCTGCATAATACCTAAACATGATAAAATATTATTGAGAGGAGGGAAGGCAGAGATGAGTTTACTAAAATAAATGAAAACACTGAGGACTCAGTGTCCAGAAATATTTAACTATAATTTATATTTCTTTTTTAAATTTTTTTAATGTGTATTTATTTTGAGAGAGAGAACATGAGCTGGGGAAGGGAAGAGAGAGAGAAAGGGAGACACAGAATCCGAAGCAGGCTCCAGGCTCCGAGCCGTCAGCACAGAACCCAATGCAGGGCTCGAACTCGTGAACTGTGAGATCATGACCTGAGCTGAAGTCGGACGCTTAACCGACAGAGCCGCCTACGCACCCCTATAACTTACATTTCTGTGCTAACTATACTTAATATTTCTTTTGCTAATACATGTTGTATACTAATATCGACTCTCCCATTGAATGGAAATATAGTGAGGTAGTTAAAAGCATGGACTTTGGAGACAGAATGACCTAGTTCAGTCCAGTCTCTGCCACATACCATCTGGGGACCCTGGGCAAATTACTGTGAGTTTTTCACCCACTGGTGATATGGAGATAAAAGGCCTAACCTCATTGTTTTGAAAATTAAATGAGATTAAATGACACACAGTATTAAACACTGGCTTTTAGTATGTTTTTTACTATGATTATAACAACAACTATTACTACAGTGTAACACTATTGTCTCAAATTTCCTGTCAATGAATTACTCACTAGATTGGTTTTAGATGATATTAGGCAATAATTTAATTTACTAGATGTGATAGGGACATTACCGTTATATAGGAGAAAGTCTTTATCTTTTAGAGCTGCATGGAAAAGCTTTTAATTGCGTATAATTCATTTTTTTTTTAATAGTTTATTGTCAAGTTGGTTTACATATAACACCCAGTGCTCATCCCAACAAGTGCCCTCCCCCATGGCGTATAATTCACTTTAAAATGGTTTGGGGAAAAAAATTATGTACATATTTGTGTGCGTGTGTGAAGCAAATGTGATAAAATGATACTAAGTTGTTGAATCTACCTGGTGGATATATGGATTTTATCGTACTGCTTTTTTTTCTACGTTTTTATGTATTTGATATTTTCACAATTAAAAGTTTAAAACTTGGCCTCTCTTAATTGACAGAACTCTTTCCTTCCAGGTTCATGGAGTGCTGCCTGCCCCCTCCTGTTAGCATGGCAGAACCCTCTGCTGTGTGTGCCGCAGCCTCTGTTATTAGACATGCCAAGAAGCCCCTTCTTATCATCGGCAAAGGTAGCATTGAATGCAACTCTAAATTTGCCAGGCTGTCAAAAGAATGCTGATTCTGTTTAGAAATTCTCTTAATCACTTATTAACATATCTAATATTCGAAATTGGAGTATGAGTTCTTTTCATCTAGCATTATTTATTAATTTTGAAATCATAGAATTATTCTAGAATGCCCAGGAATCTTGCCCATTTAAGGGAATATCACCCATTCTATTTCTTCAGTCCTACGTATGAATTGTGGTTTTTTCCACTATAAAAAGGGTATGTGATCATTATTCAAAATTTTGCAAAACCCAGAAGATTAGGAATAGATTCCTTCATCCAAAGACAACTGTCTTTAACGCATAATACTTTTCTATTCATTTTTGCATGTATCGTCTATATGTTGTGATTACACCATATAGACTGTTTTATTTATATTGTGTTTATTTCATTTAATATTATAACAACATTTCTTCATAGTTTTAAATTTTTTTAAATATAATTTTAATGTCTATTTGTGTATATCCTCATACTTCACCGGGAGATACTTAAAGCTTTTCCAGTTTTGTTTGTTTGTTTAGTATAGTTGTGACATATATGTTTATGCTTAAAGCTTTTTCCATGTTTAGACTTTAAGATAGATTCCCAGAAAGAAAAGTAAGTTAAAAGGTAATTCATACTTTAAGGTTTTTGGTACATATTTGTCAGCTTCCTTTCTCCCAAGGTATTGTACCAATTTATACTTCTGTCAGCAACTTGTTATAGTACTCATTATATGTTGTAGAACTTGGGGAGCTGTGAATCACCTATGACCATGCTAGCCAGTATCAACTACTGAGGAACTAACTAATAGAAACTCAAAACAATTTTTTTTAATTTATTTTTTCATACTCATAAAAGGCTTTCTTATTCCTTCATTTTCTAGCTTGAACATTCTTATTTTTTTAATTACAAAAACATTTTTTAATGATTATTTATTTTTAAGAAAGACCCCAAGCATGAGCAGGGGAGGGGCAGAAAGAGAGAGACAGAATCTGAAGCAGGCTCCAGGCTCTGAGAGTCAGCACAGAGCCCAATGCAGGACTCGAACCCACTACCTATGAGATCATGACCTGAGCCAGAGTCGGACCTTCAACTGACCGAGCCACCCAGGTGTGCCCTGACACTAAAAATAACTTTACTGAAAATGGTGGACAACAGAAAAAAAATGGAAATTAGAGCTAAGTTGAATGCAGTTACATGATGTATTAGCTCGGTGGTCTTGGCAAACAATTGCTTTGAGTCTCAGTTACCTCACCTGTAAAACTGAGATACCAACTATGTCAACACGATTGTTATAATTAAATAATAAGATAAGTAGAAGGAACTCAGTAGATGCTAGTTTTCATTCTTCATTTAACCAACATTTGATGAGTACTTTTGATAAGGCAGGGACTATAGAAAACAATTGTGAGATATACAGAGAAATAATGGTCCCTACCTAGAGATAATTCTCTAACAAATAAGTGCTTTGTACCCAAAAGTGGTGTGTCTACAGAGGGTGAGGGGGATTCTCAAGGGAAGCAGCAACTATTTGCTTATGTAGGTAGTAAGGGAAAGACTATCTTGAAGAGATGACACTGCTTCACTTGAAAAACATGGATGATAGGTCACTGGGGACAAGTCCAGTCAGAGAGAACTGGGTGGACAAAGTTATTGAGGCAAGAAAGAAAATACAAGGAAATTTTCTGGACAAAAAAAAAGCTCTTTTTCATCTGACATGTATGAGAAAAGATTTTATGGAGCTGGTGGGTGGGACACTGTGTTGAATCTGAATAGTACCCTATACTATTTCCTGAGATTTAGTAGAGAATTACAAGCTTCAGATATGGGGTAGTGGTCTACTAGTCCTGAAAAAGAATATAAAATTATACAGCTAAAAAGAATTATAATGGCCTTAATGACGTTAGAAATGATACCATTCTATATTCAAAGAGTTTCCAGTGTCATTGCAGGCTTAGAGCCTGGTTATTCTGCAGGCACATGAGCATAGGAACAAATGATATGTGAACCACTTGGGTTAGTCTTGTTGCAGTCACAGAACCATAGAGAGTATGAGGAGATCCACAGAGCTTTAGAAACTTAAGTTTCTTGTTAGGATTTCCACGCCTAGAGTAGGAGACTCTGTGCAGTCCAAGTTAGCTGATGGTAGAGAGCAACACATGAGTTTAGTGAGAGCCTCTCCGTGTCAGGGCAAAGTCCTTTGTTGCCCAATGGGGCCTGTCAGTAAAACATATTGTATTCAGGCAACTGTGAGTAGTAATTTAGTAGGAAGCGTTGAACAGGCAATTGAGAGCAGCAAGCGATGTGAGATGCAACTTTTATAGTAGACATCCTTTAGGATAATTGAGAATATCATGGGGAAGGAAGTTAGAACCGTCACCTTCTTAAACATTTTAAAATACCAAAGGTACAAACTGGTCATTACCATTTGCTTTGAGTGTAAGACCTGTGTAAACAAGAGATTATTTGAGATGTCCTAACAGAATTTCGTGTGAACCATTTTAAGAATTACAGTGCCTGGAACTTAACTGACTTGTCTAAATATGTTTGCGTTTCTTGTAGGTGCCGCTTATGCCCATGCAGAGGAGGGTATCCGGAAACTGGTAGAGCAGTGTGGGTTGCCATTTTTGCCCACCCCCATGGGAAAGGGGGTCATTCCTGATAACCATCCTAACTGTGTAGGTGCTGCCAGATCCAGGTACATGGCATTCTAGAGTTTAAGTACAATGGCCTGGCTGATTTTAAGCGAATTTAAGTTCTTTTGTGACTTTAATGAATCTAGGAGAAGTTCTGAAATGTAATTTTAAGCACACCTGTTTCTTTTTAGACTTTTCAGCACTCTAAAGATGTTGCTCGCTGCCTTCTGACCCTCCTGGTTTTAGATGAGAAATCTGTAGCCGTTTGAATGGTTGTTCCCCTGTATGTGATATGTTCTTCCGTGCCTGCTTGCAGGATTTGTCTTTATCTTTGGTTTTCAGCAATTTGCTTATATGTCTGGGCATGGTTTTCTTTTAGTTTATCCTTGTTCTCTAATCTTCAATATGAAAATTAATGTGTTTCACAAAATTTGTGAAGTTTTTGACCACTATTTCTTCAAATATTTTTTTTTCTATACCGATCTCTTTCCAATTTCCTGGGATAATGCAAATAGTAGACATTTTGACACTGTCCCATAGGTCCCTGAATATCTGTTCAATTTTTTCATCTTTAAAGTAGTTTATTAGAGGTTTCTTATAGGAAGTGCTCTTTTTATTTTTATTTATTTTTAGGTAAATTTTTTATTTTATTTATCTTTTATTTGAGGTATAGTTGCTACGCAGTGTTGCATTAGTTTCAGGCATACAACGTAGTGATTTTACAGCTCAGCACATCATGCTGTGTTCTCCATTCAATCCTTTTCAATGCTTTTGTCTCTCTTATATTTATCTGTTGAGAACCTCTATCTTTCCACGTGTTTGAAGAGTATTTTTGTTTACTTTGTGGAGCATATTATAATAGCTATTTTAAAGTCCTTATTTACTAATTTCAACATCTGAGTCATCATAGAATGGGTGTGTTTTCATTTCCTTTGGGAATGGGTCACATTTTTTTTCTGGTTCTTTTGTATACTGAGTATTTTTGGAACGTATCCTAGATTTTAAGTATTATGTTGCAAGATTCTAGGTTCTGTTGACATCCTCTGTTGAATGTTGATTTTGTTTGTTTGCTTTAGCGGACAGTTAGTCTGGTTAGGTTCAGACTGCAAGGTCTTACTGGGGGCAGTAGTTCCAGGGTCAGTTCAGTTTCAAAACCTTTGCTGTGTTTGTCTACATATGCACAGGCTGAGGGTGAACCCTAGCCATGTGCCAGTTCCTCTCCAGAACCAGGGATTTCTTTTCTCTTCTCTGTAGGGGAAGACACTCCCTGCCCTCTCCAGGAGTCCCTTGTACTCCCTTATAGTACCGCACAAATGGAACTGCCTTTGGGGCAAAGTAACGAGAGAGAGAGAGGGGGGGGGGGGGGGGGGGGGGGG